>NW_028274819.1:7497913-7797955 GCF_037043125.1 Eumetopias jubatus | reverse complement strand
CCAAGCCTTCCCCAGCATGGATAGCAGCCCCCACCCACTAGGTCGCAGAGTCAGAGTTGCCATGACACCTCCTCCCCATCCCTCCCTGTGCCCCCACCCCAAGTCCAGCAGGTCACTGGGTCTTGTCAACTCTACCTCTAACGTGTGCCTTGAGTCTCCCTTCTCTCCCTGGTTCTGCTAACCTTGAAGGACCTCAGGGCCCCACGCACGAGGAGCAGGCAGCCCCACCCCTAGCTGCTGCTCGCAGGAGAGAGGGGGCCTGGCTGGGGGGGGGGTGCCTGGCTGGAGGCAGGAGCCTGTGTAGGGTAGTGGGCACGGCAGGGGACTTAGTGCGCTGGGCCGGTGCAAGGGGTCTGGGCTGATGTGGAGGGCGGCGGGGCCAGGTTAGTGTTACAGGCTGGCTCCCGGCAATGAGAAGGGGGAACTGAGATGCATTGGGCCAACGAGCATCCCGGCATGGGCAACAGGGCCAAAAGTGAGGCCAGGGCAGTGGGGCGGGTCAGATGCAAGGGATACTGGAGGTGACAGGAATTGGTGGTTGACTGGGTGCAAGTGGAGGGGGCTGGTGATATCAGGACCAAAGACCCTGCTGGGTGTGAAGCTGTTTGCGAGGAGGGGCCCTGGGGGAGGAGCCAGCTCAAGCAGGAAGGTGCAGCCTTGAGGGTGAGCAGGAAGACAGTGGGACAGCAGGGAGGCACCAGACAGGAGGGGGCCCTGGGGGGCTTGCAGCCCGTGCTGGGCTCACAGGCCTGCCATCCCGTAACCACTGGGGGGTCCTTACTGCACACGATGTCACCTGGGCCTGGCTTCCAAGTGAGGCAAGGGAAAGGCCACCAGGTCGGGAGGGAGGCAGGAAGGGAAGGCCTGGGCTTCCCAAGCACAACCCGAGAGGGAGAAGGAAAAAGGCAGAAAGGGTGGCCTGTTGGGGAAGGAGTGTGTCAAACAGCATGGCCTCCCTGAGCCGGGGGCCTGTGGGTACCAGTGAGGCCACCGCCCGGGGCAGGAGACAGAAGGGCAGTGAGGCTCGTGCAGGCCAGGCCCTGGGGGCCACAGGCAGTGCCCCCTTCCATTTCTCCCCCTGAACCCCGGCAGGTGGCTGGCAGAGTCGGCCCGATGGCTCCTCATCACAGGCAGGCTGGAGCGGGGCCTGCAGGAGTTGCGGA
Organism: Eumetopias jubatus; assembly: GCF_037043125.1. Classification (NCBI taxonomy): domain Eukaryota; kingdom Metazoa; phylum Chordata; class Mammalia; order Carnivora; family Otariidae; genus Eumetopias; species Eumetopias jubatus. Next base: position 7,796,792 of record NW_028274819.1, on the reverse strand, counting down.
GGGTGGCTGCCATCAACAGGAAGAGGGTGGTGGAGGGTACGCTGACCACCGAGGTGAGGCCAACCCTCAGACCCTCTCCCTGCCCCCGCACTGGGCCCCTGGGAGGAGGAGGGTCAGAGGGAGGAGGGCGGGTCTAGTGCTCCCAGTGCTGACAGGCCCCCCCCTGCGCCCCCGCAGGTCTTGCTCTCAGCCATGCAGGAGGAGCTGAGTGTGGGCCAGGCCCCTGCCAGCCTAGGTGCCCTGTTCTGCACGCCTGGGCTGCCCCTCCGGACTGGCATCTCCACTTTGTGCTGGTAGACACCCCTTGAACCCTGCCCGGGGCCCCAGCCTCTGCCTCTGGCCTGCCTTGGGCTGTCGCCCGGGCCCCCAGGGACCCTGGAATCAGGGTTCTGGCTGGCATCCAGTCAAGGGGCCTCTAATGACTCCCCTGTCAAACCCACGGTCCTGACAGCACCTCCAGGACAGGGTGTGCAGCATGGTCACCTCCCTTCTAGTAGCAGTCAGGCTCCCAGAGGAAGGAGCCCAGGCGGGGGGGGGGGGGGGGGGGGGGGCGGGGGGGGGCGGGGAGCAGGAGAGACGGGAGGAGTCACAGCAAAGGCTCTGGGAGAGTTGAAGTGCCCAGCCGGCTGAGGAGGAGAGCGCCTGCCACCCCGTCCAGAGGGGCCAGGGAGGAGGGAGGGGGATTATCAGAGCCCAGGCACCAGTGCCTCCCAGCAAGGACTGGAACCACTCAGGCCACGGAGGAAGGACACGCTCAGTAGAAGCCGTAGCCATGGAGGGGAGGCGGCACCCAGAGGGAGGGAGGAGGGAACATCCCGGCCTTCCCCCCCACACACACACCCCGCTGGTGCACCTGCGCCTCTCACCAGTGCCTCCCATTGGCCAAACCTCTCGACGGGCAGCATTGGCAGGGAGCCCAGGGAAAGGTGGTCTGCAGAGACCACCCCTCCACTACACAGAGCTTGCAAGAGGAGGGTGGAAATGGGTCTGAGAACAAAGGAGCCAATGAGCAGCCCATCCCCCCGGCCTGACTCCCCTGGCCCCGCAGGTTCGCCTTTGGCTTCACCTTCTACGGCCTGGCCCTGGACCTGCAGGCCCTAGACAGCAACATCTTCCTGCTCCAGGTCCTCATTGGGGTCGTGGACATTCCGGCCAAGATAGGCTCCCTGCTGCTGCTGAGCCGTCTGGGCCGCCGGCCCACCCAGGTGGGGTCCCTGGTGCTGTCGGGGCTCTGCATCCTGGCCAACACGCTGGTGCCTTACGGTGAGTGCGCAGGCCTGGGTGCGCACAGCTGTGGCCTGAGGCTTCCCTACCTGGGGGTGCTGAGCCAGGAACAGAGGCCCTTGCCCCCTCCTCAGAGGGCGCTGGACCAGAGCAGGGGCCCAGTTAGGAAGGAGGCTGTGGAGCCTCCGGGAGAGATGGTGGTGGCCTGCAGAAGGCAGTGAGCAGGGATGGTGTGGAGGGGTGGCTTCGTGACAAACTGTGGAGATAAAATAAGGCTCAGAGCCGGAGCGCAGGGGGAAGGTGAGGAGCAGGGGGTCAAGGAGGTCTCCCAGGGTCTGGCTCCAGGTGTCAGGCTGGGCAGCAGTTTGGGGGCAGTGAATGTAGCCATGAAGTCACTCGGGATGTGCTCTGGGGACACCCAAGTGGAGCTGAGTCACAGACATTGGGAGGTCAGGGAGAGGTCTAGGCTGGAGAAAGCCCCCATCTGACCTCGGGGCCCCTGCCACCAACTTCGGTAACCCCATCTCTGTCCACAGAGATGGGGGCCCTGCGTTCAGCCCTGGCCGTGCTGGGGCTCGGGGGCCTGGGGGCCGCCTTCACCTGCTTCAGCATCTACACCGGTGAGCTCTTCCCCACCGTGCTCAGGTGAGGGGTCGCCCAGAGCTGGGAGGGCAGGGCGGGGGCGGCCTTTCCCAGCCTCCGATGTCCCCACCGCCCTCTCCCTTCCCTGTGGTCTCAGGGCCGCCCAGGAGCGTCACGGCTCAGCCTGAACCCCTGGGCCACCCTGGACAGAGTGGGGGCTGGGAGGTCAAAGCCACGGTGGGCAGGCAGAGGGGCCCCTCACTGGTGTGTCTGCGACGACAGGATGACCGCGGTGGGCCTGGGCCAGATGGCAGCCCGAGTGGGAGCGATCCTGGGGCCTCTGGTCCGGCTGCTGGCTGTCCACGGCCGCTGGCTGCCCCTGCTGGTATACGGGGGGGTGCCAGTCCTTAGTGGCCTGGCTGCCCTCCTGCTCCCAGAGACTCAGAGCCTGCCGCTGCCTGACACCATTCAAGATGTGCAGAACCAGTGAGTGAACTCCGCCCCGGGCCCCCCCGCTCTGTCCCTCCAGGGAAGCCTGGAGTAGGGCGGGCCTGGTCCCCCGCGCTGCCGCTGGGCAGAGGGAGAACAGGGGTGCAAAGAGGGACGGGCCTGGCTCGGAGTCACACCGTACATCTGTGGGAGAGGGGAGACCAAAAGCTGGGTCTCCTGGCTGACCGTGTGGACTTGGTCTCCTGCCCTTCATGCCACCATTTGAGGCCCAGAGAGCTGGCCGCTTACCCCTTGACCCCAGCTCCATTCCACCTTAAGAGAAGTCAAGAGGAAGGAAGTGCGTAGACCTTCGGAAGGGGGAGGGCCAAGGTTGTGATGGGCATTGTTGGGGTGCTCACAGGCCCCAGACTCTCCCGATGAAGCCCCTGGATGACCGCAGGGCTGTCACCGCCCACCCCCTCCCCAGCACGTGCTCAGGGAGCGCATTCCTGGGCTCCTGGGCAGTATCTCCTGAATCCTCAGGAGAGACACAGTGCAGGGGTCAGAGGTCACGCTGCACCCACGAGACACAACCTTCTTATCTTTGTGTCTGAACAGGGCGGTAAAGAAGGCGACACACAACACCCCGGGGCCCACTGTCCTAGAATCCACACACTTCTAAGCCCCCCAGGAATTCTGCGAGGCGAAGCTGGGAGGAGCCCCTTCTCTCCTTTGGAGAAGGCAGGACGGCAAAGGCCCCCATCTCTAGAAGAGGGCCCAGGGGCTGCCCCTCTCTGCCTGAGGAGCCGCCTTCAACAAAGAAAGGGCCAAGAGAACAGCTTCACGGGCTGGGGGCTGCCCCGAGCACCCTCATGGGACCCTCCCTCATGACTGCGAGATGGAGCAGGGACCTGCAGGAACCTGTCCACCCCCTGCTCCCCTCCCCCCTGCTCACGGCCCCCAGCTGCCCACTACCCCCCCCCACCCGAGCTTGGAGGCTACCGTCACCCACGGTCAAATCTTCCCCAGCTCCTCGCACTGCCCCGAGGGCCCCACACAAGTCTCAGCTCCTCAGCTGTTCCCAAAAGGCCCCCAGGCCCCCTTCTGTCCACATTCCAGCCACAGGACCAATCCTCCACACCCCTTCTCTACCTGACAAGGTGCCTCCCAGACCCAGGGCCCAGGGCCCAGCCCGGGGCCATAGTAAAACCCTTACCCACAGCCGCGGCCTGGCACCTGACACCCATACTCCAGCCTCGGAGTTCCCAGAGGGTTGGAGTGGCCGCTTACCCCTTGACCCCAGCTCCCACACAGAGCCTGGCAGGAGGGGCACTAGTGCGGGGGAGACAAAAGAGTGAATAAAGGAACACATGACGGCCCCTCGCTGACTCCAGGGATGAGCCATGGGTGGGAGTGGGGACACGGAGAGCTCTGGGGAGCCCCTCAAGGGGCTGGCCCTTTCCCAGGCTGGGTTTCCTTCCCTGAAGGCCGGGGCCAGAGTGTCTGCCCTCTCCTGCCTCTGTTGTGGGCCAGGCACCACCCTGGACGCCTCAAGTCATCATCTTATCTTCTCCCAAACCCTTCAAGGAAGACAGCCCATTTTACAGATGGGAAAGTAAGGCTTGGAGAAACCAACTGCCCATGACCTGCAGCTCAGAGGGGAAGAATCCAGAGCCCAGCCCCGGTCTCCAGAGCCCAGCCCTGGCTATGACACCCCCTGCCCGCCCCCCCAGCCTCCGGCCGCACAACTGGGCAGCCAGTGATGCCTCTCGAGTCAGGCGTCTCACTCTCAGAACCAGCCGGGACCCTGCGGAGTCCACCAGCACCCTTTACAGGAAAACCCCGGACAAGGGCTCAGATGGAAAGGGGCAGAAGCCCGAGCTCCCCTAATACAAATGCGGGTGCAGGCAGAAGCCATTTGCAGGCCATCAGGGTCCCCACCAGCTGCTGATCTGCTGAGTCGCCCCAAAGCTGTGCTCAGGTGGTCTCTGCTTCTGCCTGTGTCACTGCTTCCGGGAACCTCCGCAAAGGGCTGTGCCCCTACACACGTGTGTGCCCGCGCGCGTGCACACACACACACACACACATCAGTGGTGGGTACACACAGGAGAAGATGAACGGGAAAACAGAAGGCTGCTCCTTGCCCCTGGGAGACAGGATCACTCACTGGCCTGGTTTTACCCACCACAGCCCCTGGGCCTCTTGGGGGGCGGGTGGGATCATGTCTTCCAGGCACCTGCCTGTGGCCACCTCTCAGTGAAGACCCCAGGAAGAGGGGGGTGGGGGTGGGGATCACGTTTGTAAAGCTGCCCAAAGGCAAGTTTGTCTCAGCCTGCCCTGAACTTTTGGTCCTGTCTGCCTGCTGCCCAGCTGAGCCCCAGCTACTTTCTTACCCTTGCTCAGCATTCTCAGGGCCCCCTTCTGGTGTCCAGAAGCTTCCAGAAGAGAGAACCCAGGGCCGGTGAGAGATGGCTCCTCCTCTCCCCTAGAGTGCTCACCAGTTCGCCATGTGGTCAGAGCTATCCCTTTGCCCACATTCAGAGCAGCCTGGCTCCTGGCCCTTCCAGGGGGTCCCCGTCTTCTAGAACCCAGGAACTACCTGCTTCCAACATGAACTCACTGAACTCAACGGGACCTGGAAGCTGGGAGGGTCCAGGGCCCTACCCCTCTCGGGCAGCGAGGCGGTGTCATCACCATGGCTGAGTGGGTGCCCCGCAAAGGGAGAGGGGGCTCTCTTGGCAGCAGTCAAAAGCCCACTTTCCAGCTGGGCGCCACCACCCAAATGGCAGGCCTTCACTCGGGACACCACAGGGAGCTCCCCATCCCAGAGGCAGCAGGGGCACCCTGCAAATGGAAGAGCCAAGGGAACTGGGTGTGGGGAGGAAGAAGCCATCAATTACCCTACAGTCTCATTCCCTCCCATGGCGGGAGAGGGGCAGTGGGGACAGGAAGGTGGCTCAGGACCCTCTCTAGCTCCAGCCAGACGTGCAGCTCTCCCAGAAGGGTATGTGGGGAGGGCAATGCAGGCTCCTTCAGCTCCATATCCACCTCCAGGAAAGGGATGTCCTCCCAGAGTAATCCCAGCCCTGGCTGAGCTTGTGTTCTCTCCCCTGGGGTGGCTGTGTGGTCTTCAAGGCCAAGGTATCAGCCAGACTCCACTTTGAGCTTCCGCCCCAACTCTGTCCTTGATCCTCCCGGGGTGGAATCTCCTGACATATCCCTGCAAGTACCGAGTGTCAAAGAGCGAGGTTCCTGGAATTTCAGTCACACCCAGATGCCATTTGCACACTCCTGGGGGTCACTGCCAGGCCAGCCAGACCTCAAGAAGCTCAGCTCAGGCCGTGTTAAGTTCAACATCAGATACCCAGATGAAGGAGCTGAGACTGAGGTGACCAATCTCACAGATGGGTAAACTGAGTCAATGGTAGAGTCCAGAAATCTTTCCTCTTACAACCAAGCCCTCGAGTGATAGGAGCTCTTAGCCTCCCGACACAGAGAGGAAAGCCCCCAGTCCTACAGCCACATGGCAGTGAGCAGGACTGGGGCCTCTCCTTCCAACTCCTGCACTGTCCCTATTTCCGGTCCCCTACTCTGACAGACTGCTCAGGCCCATTCTAGAAATTTCTAGAAAAGAATGTTCCCTTCTTGGCACCACAGAACTCCTGCCTGCCTCTATTTGTTTTCTTTGGCTAGTGGTGATGGGGCAGGGGAACCTGAGATGATTCCATCCCTTGGACAGAGAGAGCAGCCGCAGAAGGCCCAGGTACGCGGGCCTGTCACTGGTACGCGGACAGGATGTCCTGGCAAGACTGCCCCGAGTCAGGGCCTCCCCCCCCCACCCCGCCCTAGGCTTCCACAGGGAGTTAGAGCTGACCTCAGGTTCCAACACTGTGAGCAGTGGGGGACGAGCAGAGCCCATGCCTCCCCCAAGTGGCTGGTTCAGGAGGGCAAGGTGAGGCCAAGTCTATGGAAATCCACACCTGGGGGCGGCTGCAAGAGAACCCACTCTCCCACCAGTGACAAGAGTCTGGGGAAGAGCTCTCAAAGGTCCCTGGGGAAACACCCCAGGGTAAGGAGGATCTTCAAACAAAAGCTTCATTCCAGGATGGAAGGAAGGAGGGGGAGGGTCTCCTGTGGACATGCAGCCCAGGGACCCTGAGAGGTGTCCAGGCCTAAACATGGACCAGGCTTGTAAGCTGGAAAAGGCCGCAAGATTGAGCTGGCCGGCAACACAGCCCCATGTGGATGGAAGCTCGCGAAGAGATCCGAGCGGTGAAGGGTGATGGCGAGCCAACGGCACGAGAAAGCAGAGCCAGCAGAGGGAGGCGAGATCCATCCAGCACAAAGTGGAGGAGACCTGAGTGGCAGAAGCGTGGCCGAGTCACGGCTCATGTGTCCAGTGGCGTGGCGATCTACCACGGCCAGCTGGGAGATGAAGACCATCCACACTCTGCTCCCCTGAGAATGTCCGCACATTCAGGTCCTCACTACAACCTTCGCCTCAAGAGTTTCTACTCCTTGCCACCGAGAAGCTTAGCAAATACAGACCGGCTTCTCAGCGTGTTTGGGACCGTGGGCCTGTTCGGTGTCTCCAGGAAGGAGCAAACACCAGGGGATGAGGTTCTGCAGGCCCAGGAGCTACCCACGGTCAGCCCGCATGGACTGGGGGGTGGGGGGTGGGGGCTGCAGACCATAGAGTCCAAATCCTTAGAGATGCAGAAAAAGCAGAGACTCGAGTTAGGCAGAACTGGGGGCAAACGTGGACTCAGCCTCTGAAGCGCTTGTCGCCCGGGAGTAACACCACCTTCCCCCGGGGCTGTAGCAAGGCCAGTGCCCTTGCAAGACCCGCGCACAAGCAGCCCCCAGAGGCATAGACCCACCTTAGCCACTAGGGGGCACCATGACGCTCTTGCCTCTGGGGATTTGTCCTGACACGCGGGGGTGGGTGGGCTCCACCAGGCCACCTAGCGGTTCTCCAGCCCCATCCTCCGGCCAGGAGGTACATGGGGGTGAGACAAAGACAGGCCGCCCCCAGGAGCCCAAAACCATGCTCAGCCCAAAACTCTGGATGCTACTTACCAGCTCTCACAGGCCGCAATTTGAGCCCAAACCCGAGCCCAGAGCCAGGACCGATGTCCCAACAGTACCCACCCCGAAAAAACTGCACAGGACCGTTGGATTTGGAAAGTTTTTGTTTTCTTTTCCCACACATTTCCGGGGTTGGGGTGTTTTCCAAGACTCAGACACATTTGTTAACAAAGAGAGAAAAAAAACTGGGGGAGCAGGGAGCCCGTGGGCAGAGAAGTGACCCCAGCAGTCAGCGGGCAACGCCCGGCTCCCTCTTCCCTGGTGCCCGCGCCCAACGGGTGCCACAGGCTGCTGCTCGGGTATCTAGATAATTTGTCTTTAATATATATCTGCATTTGCCTTTCCCCTCCCACCCGCCCCCCCACCCCTGCTCCTCCAGCAGCTTCCCCATCAATGCACGTCGCCCGGCGGCACACAATAGAACAGGACTTTCCCCGGCCCCAGCCCCTTCCCTGGGCGGCTCCAGGCCAGCGCCTCCTCCTGGTGGGCAGAGTCGGGGCGCTTGGGGTGGGCACCCCACTGCCCTGCCCCGCCCCCGCCCCCCACCCCACGCTGGGCCGCTCGGCCCACCCGCCCGCCGTTCTCCCACCGACTCTGCAAACCCAAAGGTAGGAAAGGGAGACACAAAAAAGAAATGGAGAGGGAGGGTGGGGACAGAGAGAGACACAGCAAGCCTGGGATGGGGGCCGGAGGGCTTGGGAAGAGAAGGAAGGCAGGAGGGACAGAGGGAAGAAGAAAAATGGAGGAAATGAATAGGACGAGTAGTGGACACTTTACAAAACCCCCAGCCTTCCTTCCCGCCCAACCCCACCAAAATAAAACTACCCCCCCTTAAAAAAATAAATCAACCCAGGGCTGTGAGCACGTGCCCTGCCCAGGGCGGGCGCAGAGCTGAGAGGGACGGAGAGCCCCGGATGGCGCCGCCCCACTGGACGGCAGGAGGAAGGGGACGAGCGCGGGGTTTCCTTTGCTATTTTTTTTCTTTCTTTCTTTTCATTTTTTTTCTTTCCTTCGTTCTTTTTTCCCTTTTCTTTTCTTTTTTTTTTTTTTTTTTTTTTTTTTTTTGCGTTTCCTCTTCGTGAGAGAAGTCTGAGGCAGCCAGGGAGCAGGTCCCCATGGCCCCGGCAGGGAGAGGGCCGCACCCCGCTCCCGGGCCGTCCGGGGAGGGGCAGTTGGCAGTGGGGCGCCGAGCCGGGGCTCAGACGTAGTACTCCTTGTCTTTGTTCTTCTTGGCCTTGCTGGGCGTCTTGGGAGCAGCCGGGGCCTTCTCTTTCACCACCGCCCCGTTGCTCTGGGCCGAGTTACTGATGTAGTTCCGGCTCTGGTCCACCTGGTAGGAGCCCTCGTCACGGTTGCGGTACTTGTACATGGCGTAGAGAAGGATCAGGATGCAGAGCGCTGCGGCCGCCACGATGCCCACCACCATGCCGGTGGTGCTGCTGGACTCCCGGATCACCTCCACGGCGCCCGGCGGGCCCCGCTCCCCGGGCCCCGTGGGGTTGGCTGTGGGCAGACGGGGGAAGCCGGGGGCGGAGGTCACGCCGGGGCGCAGGGGAGGGGGCCTCCGCGGCTCGAAAGACGTGGGGGCCCCGGGCCCCAGGGGGGGGTTCTCCAGCAAGGGCTGCAGCGGGTCTCGGTGGTTCATTTTGCCCGCAGGCAGGTTGGGGGCCGGGGCGGAGGGGGCTAGCAGCACCCCGGGGGCACCCGTGGCCCCATCTGTCCTGAGGTTGGGCCGGGGAGCGGGTTTGCGGGGTGACAGGAGGGTGGTGCGGTCCGTGACCAGGGGGAAGGTGGTGTAAAAGTCCTCGTCGTCCGTGGGGGGGAGGCTGGAGTCAAAGACCTCCCCGGACGCAAAGCCGGAGGCCTCGATGGGCTCCTCGCAGTCGCTGTCGTCCTGCTCGGCCTGGCACGGGCCCCCGGCGGGCGGGCGGCGGGCCGCGGGTGGGGGCAGGGTGTCTTGGGTGGCGCCCACGCCCGTGAGGAAGGGATAGAAGGTGGGGGGTGGGGGCACGAAGGGGGATCGGGTGGCCACGGGAGGGGGGTCTAAGGAGTCCTCCGTGATAATGGGCAATATTAACTCTCCTCCTAGAACAAGAGAGAGAAGAGAAAAGACAGGGTGTCAGCGAGGGCCCAGGGTGCAGGCGGCCGGCACAGAGAGAGAAACAACAGCCTCACACACCCAAATCGGTTCCAATTGGCTTTGGCGGAGACTAGAGCGGGCCGGGCCCGCCCGCCAGCCTGCCGGAGCACTGCGCTTTAAGCGGGCAGCGGCTCAGATGCCCTGGGCACCCCACGCACGGGCTCTGTGGCTCACTGGGTTTTGGTCTTTTGTTTGTCTTAAGAAACCAAAAGGAACAGAAAGGAAACGAAATCGAAAAGAAACGGAAAAAAAAAAACTCTACTGGTTTAAGGCTTAAAAACAGATACAAGAGCAGCATTTAAACAAACCTAACAACAGTATCTTTTAGGGTTTTTTTTTCTAGATTTTTCTCTTTTTTTGCTTTTGTTTTTTTTTTCTTTTGTTTTTAAAAAAGAAGATAGCATACCACGGAATTCAGGCAACTTACATCAACAAATAGGCCGTGTGATTTTAGCATGAAGAAAAAAATTACAAACAGAGCTGTGTAAGCGGGTTCTCCCGGAAAAAATAAGAAAAAACAACTTTTCCGTACAACGTTTTCTATCTGTTTGGTATCTCCCTCCCTCACTCTTCTCTCCCTGGACATCTTGCTTCCTCCTGAATACTCTCTCTCCTCCCTTGTTACTTGTGCCCTCTCCCCCTCATTAAACACAAAGCTAAAATCTGCACAGTGCAGGCTGGCATTGAGAAACTGTTACCACCACTTGGTGTCAGCGTGCGGGGGGGAAGTGGGGAGCAGTGGGAGGAGGGCGGAGGGAAGAGGTACATGACCGGCAGCTGTGTAGGAATTGCTACATGGGTGAGAGGACTTGAGAGAGGATGATCATGGGAAGGAGCTTTGAAGGCTAATTGCAGGCTGGCCATGGGAAGACAAGAAGTTGAAGGTGGGAGGTGACAAGGTCCATGAGAAAGAGTGGGCAAGGAGGAGACAGAGACATTGGAGAAGGGTCCTGTCCCATAGGACTTTGGGTGAGTTGGTGACAAGCCATGTAGAGGCAAGGAGGTGGGGAAGGGATGGGAGTGAGGGAGGGAAGTGGACAGGGACATGAGTCCTGAGCTAACCCTAATTCCCCAACTTTCTCTTTCTTCACCCTCCACCTCTGACCCCCACTGGCTTCCCCCCTCCCCCTCCCCAGAACCCCCATGGGCCGCCAGGACCTGACCAGGGCTTGACAGCCTCTGGCCCTCTTATTATTGTTAAAACAATAATAAAACAACGGAAAGAAGAAGAAAGCAAAAAAAGAAAAGAAAATACATACACAGCCATCTGGGAAGGAAGCACTTGCTAATACAGGGCCCCGGGCGGGGGGGGGGGGGGGGAAGCTAGTGGGGAAGGTTTGGTGGGGGGTGATTAGGTCTCTCTCCCTAGGTCTGATAACTGAGGTACCCTGGGCATAAACTGCAATTCCCATCAGCCCCAAAGGGTGGGAACTACAACTCCCATTAGCCCTTGGAGGGGTGTGGACTACAATTCCCATCAGCCGCCCAGGACAACTACAACTCCCATCAGCCCACTGCCCCGTCCCCAAATACTGCTACCCACCGGTGTGGGGTAGAGATAGCTGGAGTCTGGCCCTAGGGGGCTGCTGGGAGGGTTTCCTCCTCTTAGATGGGCACCTCTGGGTCTGACTGGGGCTGGAGATTTCCTCTCTAGCTCTCCCTCCACCCAAGCCCTGCCCCCATCTGAGTGCCTCTCCCTGGTCTCTGCAGGGTCTGGTTTTCATGACTCCACAACCCCCTACCCCCTCCATTGGAAGCATCCCAGGGCCCCACTGCAGCCAAGCCAACCATGTGCCGCTGCCACATCTTTGTGTCCCTTCTCCAGCTCCCTGCTCCCTAAGCCCTCCAGTCTCTGTGCTTACTGTTCAAACACTGCTGATCTTCACATCCCAAGCTCCAGCAACCTGGCAGAGCTGTCCTTGGTCACACTAGCCAGCCACAGCCAAGATCTTGCCATTGAACTTGTAGCCTTGCCGAGCTTCTCGGGCTGTTCCTCCCACCGGGCTCCACTCTCCCGCTGGGCCAGGGCTCACCTGCACCCCAGACTGTGAAGCCCCAGGGCACCTGGCCCTCCTGGGGCTCAGCCACACTGAGAGACTGAGCCAAAAGCAGACAAGCATGTTCTGTGGAGCTGGGACCCTCCAACGTTGGCCTTTTATGGAGGAGGATGCCGAGGCCTGGGGTGGGCAGGCTTCCCAAGCTCACTAGGGCCAAATCTCACAAGGAGCCTGGAAAGGCCTGATTCATCCTCCCCATGCCTGTGGTAATCTGCTTGACTCTTAGCTTGATTGTTAACCTGGGAGGCCACCCTGTGTGACTGCAGACAATCTTCTCTCACTCTCTGGACCTCAGCTTCCTCATCTATAAAATTGAGGTATTGGGCTCCAGGCCCAGGGTAAGGCCAAGGCCTGGCTCCCACGGACCTCCAGCCTATGGATGAATAATTTGTCCCTCTACCACCTCCTGAGCCCTGGACCCACTAGGGACGGCCCAGCACCCTGGTCCCTGGGTAAGGGCCACACTCAGCTCTCAGCTCTTGGGGAGAGGCTGGTGCCTGTGTCCAATCATGGCAGGGTTCCCCTCCCTGCTGGACCATACACCCCTGCCCTCTCCCTGACCTTTGCCTTCTGTTTAGAGCACCCTGCCCCTGAGGATATTTCACTCATCCTTCAAGTCCAGCCAAATACCTCCTCTTCCAGGACGGCTTGAGGCCCATCTGTCTGTCTCCCTAGCACCCAGCACTGGGCCTGGCATCTGGGATGGGGTGGGAGCCCCTCTCATGGGCCAGAGCAACTGGGTTCTCAGGCACTGCTGAGTTCAGCCTGACAGGCGCCTTGCTCCATGGCCCAGCGCTCACCCATAGCCATCTCTACCTTCAATCTTACATGGGGTCACCAGCTGCTCCCGGAAACTTCAGGATCAGGCTTGTCCTGGGCAGGCTTGTGGCCCTCAACCAGCTGCCCATAGCTAGGGCCCAGGGAGGAGTCCCTTGCTGGGGGGCATGTCACGCCCTAAAGGGGCTGATCAGGTCACAGTCAGGGCACAGACCTTGCCTCGCTACTCTCTTTCTCACCCCCAGATACACTGGGGAAAGGGGTGGGGGGGGCTTCAGGCCTTGGGCCACAGGCAAATCCTGCCTAGCCTGAGCCCTCTGCAACCATTTATCCCAACTCACTGGTTCTTTAGGTCCTTGGGGCACACAGGGCCCCCCCCCACCAAGTTCCCCCTGTGCAGTCTCCTCCAGGCTCCAGAGCCCTCCCGGGCCTGGTTACATTGACTCTTGCCCCTGCCCTTCAACCCCAACTGTGTCCTGGCCTCCATATCTGGGTCTCAGCCCTGTCCCCATGCCCCCAGCTTCTCTAGGAGCTTTTCCTGGGCGCTGCTCTGTCCACGGCTTTGACAGCATCTCCTGAGGGTGTCCTGCACTCACCCACATCCTCCACATGAGCCTCCATCTCTGCCCGCCCCCACAGCTCCCGCTCTCTCCAAAAGATAGCATGCTACCAAGACCCCACACTGTCTTCCTTCCCCCACACTCACTCAAGCCGATCTGGGCTCTGTGGCCAGCAAGTCATATGCAACATAGGGTACTGGGTTTTCCTGGGGTCATACACTGGCCCGGGAGGGGTCAGGCAAGCTTGTCCTGGTGAGGGTCTGGAGGAAGGGAGGACCCCTCAGAGACTCCGCACTGTGAAAGTCCAACCAGTGGCTCCCTGGGCTGCCCTTCTCACTGGGCCTTGGAGGGAGCAGACTCGCAAAGACTTGTGGTGCCCGGAACCCCGGGTTCAGCTCTACAAGGGTGCACCCAGGGATGGGGTGCCCCTGGGAGTCTGATAAAGAGCCAAGGCCGCTTCCCTCCCCTCCCCCATGTCAGGCAGCTACAGCGCTTGGAAGTCCTCACAGGGGCATTTATCACAGACACCACCCCCCTCCACTCTTTTTAAGTTGAATGTCAGGGCACGTCAGTCCCACTTGCTAGAGAGAATTCCATCTGGCCAAGGAGACCAGTGGCCATTCCTGAGCACCCCTCCTCCCCCAGCTCCCCTACCTCTAGGGACTGCTGTACCAGCAAGCTGAGCTCTTTCTGCCTTTAGGGCACAGAGGCTCCTGACTGGAAGTCTACCCAAGAACCCCATTCCCACCCAAGCAGGGTATGCCCGCCCCCAAAGGAGCACGGAGAACTGAGGCTGAGTGTCAGAGGCTCAGCAGTCAGCTGGCTGAGGCCCCACCCACCAGCGCTTGGGTACCTGCCCTGGCAAAGCCATTAGCCCACAGGGCATGTTGTGTGGGGTAGAAAAAAGGCAGCCCCTCTGTGGCCACGGCCCTTCAGGTGCATGACTTGGCAAACGGTCTCTCTGTACACAATCAGAAAAAGGTATTCTGTCTTCCTGGTGGACACAGCCCTGCTCCCAGGACCAGGACACGCAGCTTGGTGAGGAGAGAATACCGGCTAGATTTCAGCCCTTACTCACCTGTTCCAGCAGGGGACCACCTGTGCAACTGGGTGCGGTGGCCCGAAGGATGGAGTCCCACCCCACTCGGACACCCCAGCACAGCAACGGCAAACATCAAGGTGGACGCGAGGTCAGGCGTGCGTGCATGTGTGCGTGTGTGTGTGTGTGTGCGCGTGCGCCCAGAGTTTGTTTCTGTGCACCTGGGCACACGTCTCTAAGCCTCTGTGTGCGTATGTACACGAACCTCGATGGATCTGAGCGCATGGACGCAGGTGCCAGGGAATCTGCATGTAAGTGAGCCTCTCACCCGCCTCTGAGCCCGGGTCAGAACCCGTGTGTTTGTGTGTGAATTCATGCCTGTACCGCTGAGAACCTGTGAGCATGCCACCTGTGGCGTGAGGTAGGCGTCTGGGAGTGACCCTTTTCCCAAACTCATTTTCTCCCTCTCCTGGGCACCGAGACTACATTTCCCAGCATCCCTTGCAATTAGGTGTGGCCACATGACTGAGCAGTGGGCACTACTAGTACTGGCCCACAGAAGTCTCCTGTGTGCGATCCTCCGTGCTCTTTCTCCTCCTTCCGGTGACCTTGCAAACCACGTGCTGAATATCGAGGAGGAGCCATAGGATGAAAGGAGTCTGGATTCCCAAAAGCACCCCTTGGGGCAGAACTGCTGCTGAGCAGGAGCATCCTGGCGGGGCTTCACCTGAGCGAGAAACCTCCCTCGAATTCCCCCTGAGATTTGGGGGTCATCTGTTCCAGAAACAAATGTTACCTGAACTAATACAGACACTGAACCAGAAATGTACGTCACAAAAACCGGTGGCCTTCCTGCAACAATCCAAGGAAACGGCTAGAAAGATGCAGAACCATAAAATGCAGTGGCAGGACATCCGGTTCCAACCCTGCTTGTGATGACCTACAGGGAAGGCCATGTGCCTGTTGAGGCTGAGGCACAAAAGGAACGTGCCAGAAAGTCGGGATGACAAGGCTGGCTTTTACTGTCTGCTTTCAGTCACATATTACAAGAAGACAAAGTTAGGCAAGAGTGGGTGGGTTTGCAAGCAGAGAAGGGAACAGAGAGAGCCCAAAAATGTGGGGCTTGCCAAGTGTCAAAAAAGCCCCTGCTTCCAACCTGCAAGTCACAAGAGAGGTCAGGAATGGCTTTAAGGGACAAAGTGAAACCTCCACCTGAATAAGGAGGGCTCAGCCGTGCCCCACAGATCAACCTAAGGATGTGGCCTTCCCACCTACTGTTTCAAATGCCCTCAAAATAGTCATGACTAAATTAAGAGACAGGAAAGGATTCAGAGAAACAAGGAAATAAAGCTCTTGACAAGTATGTCCAGGAAAGAACGCTGAGTGTAGTTACGTTGACTGCTTGAGCCTTTGGGCCCCCAAATATGCAGGAGCAGGAAGTGGGCTGTCAACACCATAGGGCCCCCAAGATGGACATTTCCCCCAACACCCACTTCAGAGATGGCCACGGAGGATAAGAACTGGTTAGAACCTCACACAGGGCAGCGCCAGGGCCACAAAGGAGAGGGCGTTTCTCAAAGACCAGAGATGGAGGGTTTAAGGAAGAAACTTCCCCGCTGCAGGGGTGGAGTCTCACTGCAGGGGTGGAGTCTGACGTACTGCGTGCTGGCTGGATTTCCTAAAGCTTAGAACTTGGGGCCCCTGTGTGTCTCCTTCCATCTTTCTCTCTCTTTTTATTTGTGTTTGTTTGTTTGTTTGTTTATTTTCATCCTCTTTTTTCAATTAGTTTTTACTGTGGTGGCTGCATCTGGCCCACCACTGGATTTGGGGTGTGTGCTGAGCTCTGTAGACAGTGAGATCAATTATCCTTTTAGTACACAGGGATCCGGACCACATAAGGGTCCTCAGGAGCAAGTCTGGACCCAACAAGTGGGCCGCCACCTGCCAGACACCCTCCCCTTTGCCGTGACGGCCCTGAGTGGGTAGGGCTTCAGGATGTCAGGAAGAGTGAAAGGGATTGTTGGTGACCCAAAGCCACACTGAGCAGATAAATTGCTAGCTGGTCCCCAAATCTGTTTCTGCTTCCTCCTAGGGTCACAGCAAGGCCACACCTCCCCACCTTCCTGGACACGGAGCTGTGGCCACGTGACTGAGCAGAAGCAGCAGGTGTAATGTGCGTCTCCTCCCGGGCCTGACCCACAGAACCCACCCCTTCGTGACCCCGCCTGTTGGTCACCTTCCACCACAACTGAGGAAGTCACCTGGGGAAGCGGACGAGGCCCTGGAGTAGCCCGAGGAGCTGCCCACCCACCAGGAACACTGGTTTGTAACCTTAAGTGAGGGACAAATCCATTTCTATGTAACAAACCACAGGTGTTGTGGAGGTTATCCATTACTGCAACTGCTGTTACCTTAAGAAACACTAGAATGTGAGCACATCTGCACCTCTGTGATTCTCAGCTAAAGGTGTAGGTCTGAGTGAGTGTGTCTGTGTGTCTGTGGACTTGAGCCTGTGAACGCCTCAGAGGGTCTCGTGTATGTGTGCATGGGGGCCAAGCCTCAGGAGGGATGCGTGCCTATAGGGTGCGTGCATGAGCTGCTTCCGTGGTCTGAGCACATGTGGGCATCTGGGGATCTGAGTACACGTGTCCGCGGGCACCTGAACAGCTGTGTGCAGGTCTGAACAGCTGAGTGTGCTCACTCGGAGGCGGGCACTTTACTGGGTCTGAACATGTCTGTATGGCCTGAGGGCCTGAGAATAGGAGGCCTTCCCCGCGCAGCTCAGGTGTGCATCTGAGCACAGGAGTAAGTGTGTCAGTACCTGTGAGAGCCCATGTGGGCCAGTGTAGACACCAGTGTGTGTGCGTGTGTGTGTGTGCATGCGCACTGCTGTAGGACCCTAGTACGAGTCTGTGTGCCTTGAGAGGGCTGAGCACTGGTGTGGCTCCCAGCATGTGTGTGAGTCTGAAAGTATGTGCCTCTGAGTGTGTGTGTGTGTGTGTGTCTGAGCATGTGCGTGTCTCTGAACACATGGGCGTGAACGTAAGAATGGGCCTCTGCAGGTCTGAGCTACGGGGAGCCTCAGAGTATCCCCTCTCATGGGGCCACGGGAGGGGAACAGGCATGGGTCTAAACAAATGTCTGAACGAGCATGGCCCCTGGGCTCTGGCGACACAGAGCCCATCTCTGAGGACCTGTGCACACGTACCCTGGGGATCTCGGCACACAGGTGCCTTCAGGGTGCACGTGGGCGCACCTCTGTGGGAATGAGCCACATGTGCTTGGGACATGACATCCCTTTGAGGATGTTTGTGCATCCCAGTGCCTGTGAACTTATTCGTGGGACACTGTAGGTCTGAGCGTGAGTGCAAACTTGGGTGGAGCTGTGCCGCACACACCTCTGAGCCCAGGCACAGATGCATGCTTCCCTGAACTCATGCAAATATGTGCGCCCACACCTCGGAGGTCTGAGCACACTGTTCTGAACATGCATACACGGTCCCTCTGAACCATCTGTGAGCATCTGTAAGCCTGAGCATGCACGGAGGACGTGGTCGGAGCTATGCAGGTGGATCTGTATACATGTATGTACCTCTGTGAGCTGACTGCAGGTGTGGAACTCTGGCAGTCCGAGGACGTGTGTGAACAAGCTCACGCTGAACACACACGCCCATCGCGAGTGTCTGAAATATGTGGGTGCCTCTGACCATGTGCATGTGATCCTAAACATTTGGTTTGTGCCTCAACAGGTATGAGTGTGTGTGAGCGTGCCTCCGTGTGCTGAAGACACCCCATGTGCATACCTTGGTGTGACGAGGACATGTAAGTGTGAAACACTGTGGGTCTGAGCAGGTGGGTGCCTGTGAGCAAGTGGGCAGGTGTGAGCTTGCTGGGAGATCCATAAATGTATGTGCATGGATATATGTGTGTGTGCCTCTGTGTGTGCTTATAGATGTGTGCCTCTGTGGATCTGAGTCTGGGTGTGCACTTCCTTTGTGCCTCAAGGGGTGCACACTCTAATCCCTGCAGGGGCCAGGCCCCCAACGTAATGCTTGGGTCAGGCTGGCTAAGACGGTGAGACATTACCCACGATGCAGAGCGCGTCCCCACTAAAGGCACTCCCATTCAAAAGAATCTAAACACTGTGTCCGGCAAACGATACCCTTCTTTGACTAGATTGCCAACCTCAAGTGAAATACCCATGTTAGAGGATGATCTCCCCAAGATGGGAGGAGAAGGAGTGGGGCCTCGGGTCTATGAAGGGGCCCAAGTCAAGGGAAAGGATGGAAAGCAAGTAGGGATGATCCCAGGCTTGGCATCTGGACGCAGGGAGGAGGATCTGGCAGGTGGGAAGGATGCAAATGCCCTGGGGTCCCTGGGGTTAGCCCCTGGGTAGCCACAGTCTCCAGGCAGGCTGCCTTCACCTCTAACACTGACCTTGGAGCCCAAGGAGGCCTGGCCCTCGGCTAGAGGAAAAAGCCTCCCTGTACCGGGGGCACAAGAGGGCCTCTGGCTGGAGTCCCCTTTCCCTCTAAGTAGGGGGGTGGCATGGTCTAGATCAGCCTGAGGGGCTCTGGAGTCATCTTGATCTTCGCCTTGCCTCCCATCAAGATAAAAATCCACCTTCAAGCATTTCAGAGTGGTGCGAGTATGGAAATGCAGGCGAGTGCCATGCACATCTCGGTGAGAGCCGGGGGCTTCCGACGGCTTCCTCTGGAGGCTTAAGCACACACTCTGCCCTTAATCTGAAGCCGGGTGCTGGGCTGCCCGCCGGCCTCTCCCTATCCCCCAGCTTCCATTCCTCCTCCACCCTCCATCCTCCCCTCATAGGCCTGGCCCTTTGACTGGGGGAGGGCAGCTGACCTGCCTACTTCAGCTTCTCCTTGCTCCCTTGTCCCCACACAGCCTAAGGGAGCTCGGCCCCCGGCGCACACGCTCGGTGCCACAGCTGGGAAGCTAGAACCTTGGTAGATAACGTGTGGCCCTCGTATGGCCCAGGATGTGCTGCAGGTCCCTGCACAGTGGCCGTCTGGCCCAACACTCCTTTCCGTGGGGTCCAAGGAGAGCAGACCCCTCCTCTCACCCCACAGCAGCCCCCCCCAGAGTAAGCACATGTGTGCAAACACATGGGATGGGGCCAAGTGCCCTTCTCTCAGGACCCGCCAGCCCTATGTCCCCAGAGTCCAACCCCAGGGCTCTCATGGGGCCATTCATCACAGCCACTTTCGGCAGGCCCAGGCTCAAGGCACTGCTTCCACCTCCAGGAAAGCCCAGTCCTGACGAGTCAGAGGGGTGAAGCAGGGTCGAGGGGGGGAATGCCATATTGAAGCTGCCAGATGCCCAGAACCTCCCAGAGCCATGGCAGAGCATGAGGGTGCATCCCTGAGCTGAGAGGGCCTAGTGAGATGGAGCCAGATGGCCCCCACACAGTGGAGGGCGTCTGTTCCAGAAAGCACCAGCTCTTGGCTATGGATGGGGAGGCCTTTCCAACCCAACAGCCTACAGCTCCTCCAAGTGCCTCAGGGCCCAGGACCACCAAACAACCCTCCTCAGCTCTGGCCTACAGTTTCGGGGTGGCCTGGGCCCCAGAACTGCCTCTGCCTTTGGTCTCTGGAACCTGAGCCTCTGCCCCAAGGCTCCATGGTTTTTCTTGCTCCTCCCCACACTCCTTCCATGGTTGCAGCCTAGGCTCAGCTTGAGCACATTCTCTGGGACTGGCAGACCCCCCCTCCCCCCCTACCCCAGGCCAGATTCACAAGATATGCCCCAGTCACACTGCCCTCCTCACCTGACTGATCACCTCCCCCAAACCTGCAGGCATCCGCCCCAACCTCCAGCCTTCCAGTAGCAAGAGCCCAGGTGCCACACATTGCAAGGTAACCAGGAGAAGTCTCTGGAAACCCAAGCCAGGGATGAGGCTCCCACAGGCTCATCCAGGAAGTCCCATGATCCCTCACTGAGAAATCTGGCCATATTCAGTCCTTCCTCCCTTCCCGCTGCCAGTTGTAAGCACCAGGACCTCAGCTCCTCAGGCCCTCCCTCCCCCCAGCTCCTCTCAGCCACCCCCAACCTGCTCAGGTGAGCAGCCCTTGCACCCACTGCGCCATTCCACACCCCACACTTCTCAGTTGGCACTCAAGGCCCACCCTTCCTTTGCCAGTCAGGTCTCTCTCTGGGGCCGCACCCTTCTCTCCAGCTGAAAGGATCCAGCAGAGGCCTGGAATGCCACCCCCAGGAAGCCTTCCCTCCCAGCCCTGCTCTCCTTCAATGGCAGGTGCTCCACTAGAAATCTAGACCAGACCTCAGGTCCCAATCTCCCCAAGGGACCACACCTCCCAGCCACGCACTGCCTGGCACAGAGCTGCCGTGTGGTAGAACTGCCCCAGCTTGGCCTGGCAGCCCTGGCAGAGTGGCCACTTCCCTGAGACCGGGAATGAGCAGAGATCTCTACTGCTGACCCAGCGAAAATCAGGCCTCAGGGACTGATGGAAGTTGCAGTTCTGGACCCAAGAGCTGATGGGATTTGTAGTTCCTAAGCTTGCGATCTCCCACCTAACTACCCCCTCCCCACCCCAGACCCAGTAAAGACTCATGGGAGCTGCAGTTACTCATCTCGCTAGGGAAAAGTCTCCCTCTTTCCTTCCCAGCATTCCTTGGCCCTGAACCCCAGGATCCCAAGCTAAGGACCTCACTACCTCGGAGGGCTGGGGCACCAAAGGGCCAGAAACTGCCTTGCCAGAGGGACAATTTGAGGGACCTGGAGGGGGATGGCAGGAAGGCAGAGGAAACTATCGGGGAAAGGTAAGACCTGGCAGCAGGCCCCTTGGGCTCGGGCCAGGTGGCAGGGACAGTCGCCCCCCTCCCATCAGCGTCACCCGGGCCCGGGGCAGGGGAGGGGGGAAAGGCACTCACCAGTACTGGGCTCACACTCTTCCAGGTCCTCGTCATCACTTGGACACTCGGCAGAGGCCACCAAGAGGTCATCCGTGTTCTGTGGGCGAGAGGAGGGGGGGGTGGGGAAGAGGGTCCAGTGGTGGGTCAGTAGGCCCCAAAGCCACCTCTTGAGGTGTGGCACCACACAGGAGATGGGTCCTGGGCCAAGACACACACCCTGGTCTGTGCCCCAGTTCTCCCATTGCTGGCTGGGTGACCGAGAGCCTCCTGTTCCCCGCTGCGCAAAGACAGACTGGCCAGCGCCCACCCTGCGGGAGCTCCCACAGCTCCCGGGGATCAGTGAGACGGCTCATGCTGTGTCTTTTATTTCCAGGAAGCCGGGGAGACTGGACACTAGCCCTGGGGGTGCAGGGCCTGGAGCAAGGGGCCCAGGGCATCGGGGAGATGCGGCATGGGGGCCTCTGGAGACCAGCACAGGCAGAGAAGGGAAGCAGGACCTGGGGTTGGGGGGTGGCTCTTGGCTCCAACCCCACTACCCCACCACCCTCATCTGTCTCCCAACCCCCTTCCCAGAGCCCGGAACCAGGCTGCACACAATAATTAGGGCTGTGGTTGCCATGGCAATGGGAGTCGACTTTGTCAGCATTTTCTTTCCTCCTGATTGCAAAGAAAGAGAATCCCCAAGATGAGTGAATGTAAGGGGGCGGGGAGGGGAGCGTGCTCAGAGTGTGTTAGGGAAGAGACCCAAGGAGGGAAACCCGGAGTCCGGGCAGGAATGGTGCCCAAGAGACTGCAGGGTGTGGGGAGAGGGCTCCTGAAGGCCAGAGGTGGGAGGAGTCTGGGGTGGGGAGGGGTGAAAGGGTCACATGGTGCCTCTTCTTCACTCCCGCACCCCCACCCCACCCCCTATCTTCGAAGACTGGTTTTCCTTGGGCATCCTTGCCCCTCCAGCAACCCCCATCCTGTGGGGGCTTCTCCAGCACAGCTGTGACCCCGAAGGCCCCCACCTGCCTCTTCCACCTGGATGGTCAGTCCATCGCCCTCTCACTGAGACTGGGGGGCCCTTCTTGCCTCTGGGCACTGGGCATAGTCGGTGCCCAACCTTGGGGCTCCCTGCTCCCTGGGGCAAGGCCTGGCCTTTGGGGGCCCTAGCTTTCCTTGCCCATGAAGGCAGAGGGGAAGGGGGTTCAGACTCCTCTCTCCCGCCTGCATGAGGCTGTCAGCCAGCGCCAGGCCCCCTACGGCACAGACTGGCAGGGCTGAGGGGACTTCAGGCTCAGGGAGTCGTGCCCTCACTTACAGTGAAGGCCGGCGGAGTTGAGGCGCACCCCCCAGGCTGCCCCCAGACTTCTCCCCCAGCCCAGCAGCACAGATTTCTCTCCAGACATAGAGGCTCAACGACCATGGGTGATGAGGGACAGCAGTAGCTCGGGCAGGGGGCTGGGGTGACTGAGTAAGGTCTACCATGCCAGGTGTGAGCCCTCCCTGGGCCACAATCATTGACGGCAACAACCAGAAAACTCAGCCGGGCTCCCGAGTTGCCTCCGTAAGTCACACACGCCCAATTGGCTTTTGGCACCCGGAGAGCCTCATTCCCCAGGTTCGACCCCCCTCCGGGTACAAGAGAAGATCAACTCAAATCACTTGGGCTTGACCTGATCCAGAGAGAGCACCTGAGCAGGTGGGCAGGCAGTGCGGGGAGGGTAAAGCACCAGGGAACCGTCGGCACCAACACCCCTCCGGCCCACAGGCATAGGGAACCCTGAGGCCCGCTGGGGGGGGGGGACATCTGCTCAAGGTCACAAAGAGAGGATGCGAGAAGGCAGTGGGCTTGGAGTCCCACTCTGAGGACACCGGCAATCCAGGAGACACTGTTCCGGGCCTCAGCCAGCCTCCAGAGAGCGGCGGCCACCCCCAGCTGAGCCTCCGGCCCCTCCAGGGCTGTCTCCTCGGTGCCCAGCCGGAGCAACGCCATCCTGGTGGTACCCATCTCCCACTCGCTGCCCACACCCCACGGGGCCTGGCCTCCGGCATGTGGCGGGCAGACGGGTCATTCCACCTTCACTCCGGTCCAGACTTCCTCCCTCTTGGGCGGTCTTCCCTGGTCTAGCTGGAGTACCAAACTCCCCCTTACCACTGGGCCTGACCCGTAGAAACAGTGACCACCTTCCCACGTACAACATCCCTGGTCACCAGGGCAAAGGCCACTTCGTGAACGAGGCCTTTCCCACCTCACCTGAACCATCGCCATGACAAGGATGCAAAGGAGCCTCCAGGACCCCTCCAGTCCCCTCAGACCCTCCCCTGGGTGCCACAGTTGCTACGTAGACATCAGCCCTTTCCCCCACCCGAGGCCTCGCTCCTCGTCCATCAGCCCCAAGGGTCCTCACCTGGGTGGTGCTGTCCCTCAGCGTGGGGGAGCGGCCCCGGCGTGTGGTCGTAGTAGCCATGGTGGTGGTGGTCTCCATGATGGTGGTGGCCATGTCAGCCAGCAGGGTGGTGGCCGTGGTCTCCGCACTGAGCAGCACGGACGGCCCCTCCCCCACCAGGCGCAGGTGGCCCTCAGTCCGCACATTGGGGTCGCTCTCGGCGGCCAGCGCCAGCACCTTGAGCCCATTGTAGTAGAGGCCGGACACCTGGCCCTGGAAGGGGCGGCCCTGATCCCGGCCCCCGATCTTGATGGCAGCCTGGCTGTTGAAGATGGTCAGCTGGCGGCCTGGTGGGGAGGGGAGTTGGTGGGGGCGGCAGACAGAGGAGGGGCAGGCAGTGGGGAGAGATCAGAGAGGGATGGGGAGAACAGAGGGAAGCCGAGGGAAGGAAAGAGGATGGAGAGGGAAACCAGCAAGGGGGCGGGGGGTTGGAGAAACGAGGGAGGGGCGGACACCAAAGGGAAAGTCCTCGTCAGCCACAGCCCCCAGCCCAGCCAGGTGGGGACCCCAGAGGGGGAGGGGCCCTGAGGCACACATGGGCTGGGAAAGGGAGCCCAGCTCCCCCCTCTCCCCGCCATGCTCGTGCCTCTGACCTTCCCATCCCCCTCTCCTGCTCCAGGGGCATCGCTCCCCCTTCTTTCCCTTCCCTCAATTTGATCCCCATCTTCTCCCTCTGCTTCCCCAAACGTCCCACGCCCGGTGTCGTGCCCCCCGCCCCAAGCCATGGAGCCCTCAGAAGCAGCAGACAGAGGAGACAAAGAGGCGGAGACAGAGAAAGGGACTGGCAGGCTGAGTGGTCAGTGCATGTCAAAGCAGAGAGGGAGGCGACACCGACGTGCCGGAGGTAAGGACGGTGCGCGGGAGGAGGGCTGGCGTGCGTGAGGGTGGGAGCAGCCACGCAGACCCCACTCTGCCCTGCCAGCCACCACCAAGCCCTCTGACCTCTGGCCAGGCTCCCCTCTCGCCTCCCCCCTCCAAGGCCCGGGGGGGGGGACCTGACCCTGGAGAGCAGAGGCCTTCCTCCCCGCCAGGATGTGCAAGCACAGAGATGGAAAACGTTAAAGGGACCTTGCTTCGCTCGCTGACAGCCAAAAAAAAAACCCGCTCCAGCTCCAATCTCGCTCCCCACTCAGCAGTGACACCTGAGCATTCCCACCTGGGTGGGGTTCGGCTGTTCTTTTTGGTGTTAGTGGATCTGGGGGTCGGTTTAACCCTCTGAGTTTGTTGCTTTGGTTTGGTTTTTAGAAAAGATATTTATTATGTTTAAGTTTAGATTTAACTTTGGTTTTTGGTGTTGCTTATTTGGGGAGGAGGAGCGGCAGGGGAGCTACTCCATTGCCCCCCGCTCCCCTGGACCTTCCCTGCGGGCGCTAGGGGGTTTAAGACCTGGCTTAGCCCTCGTTAGCCTCTGGTTAGTGCCTCGTTAAAGATCTGGTTTAGAGTTAGGTGTCTGTACTCCCTGCCCCCAAAACCTGGGCTGAGGATAGTCCAACTTGTGAAACCCACACCCTCTTTGGAAACACAGGTTCCCTGGGCCACCCAACCATCTGCCCGACCGTCCATGGCGAGGAATCTGCTCAGCCCTCTGCTCAGCCTCTCCCCCCCCCGCCGCCGGTGCCCCCCCACTGCCCAACTCCTTACTCTGCCCTGGAGCAGTGGCACCCTCTTCCAAATGGGGGAACCGGAGCCCACAAAAGCTGAGCACTAGTTAGTAGCAACCGGAATGCCAGACCCAGAGAGGTGCCTGAGGACTACCACGTCCAGAGATTACTCCCAGGCATAAGAATTAGGAGACGGCCAAGAGGAGAAGGCTCATACAGTCGTTGAACACATTGGGGAAGCAAATGCTTCACAATTAAACGACAGGTTTCTTTCTCACAGGACTTCTCAGTGTCTTTATTAAACCAATGTCCACGTGCATCTCCAAGAGGAAGAAATGGGATTTGGCATTTCCCAAGCTCCTTTCACCACAGTCTGTTTCTTGGGAAGCCTCTCATGGGACTTGCGCTTCACCGGACATGTTTTGGAACGGGAAATGGACTCATTCGATAAATATTTATTGAGCACCTACCACATGCCAGATGCTGACAGTAAAATAATCCCTCCAAGAGGGCCCAGATCTCGTTCTTAAATACTTTCCTGCTCTTTACTTCATCTCAGTCTCCCAGCAGCCCCCAGGAGATAGGCTGAGGGGGCTGACCCCTCATGAGAAAGGGGAAGTGAGCTCCTCCTTCCACACTCTGGGAAATACCAGAGCATTCTGCCCCACCACCCCTCCCCCACCAAGGGCCTGTCCAGCTCTGCTTACCTGGGGTCACAAGTTGTCCCAGCCTCAGCCCAAGCTGCTCCCTTGGCCTCTCTAATTCTGGGAGAGGGAGTTGGGTAATGGAGAGGAAGCTACACAGGTTAGCGAACTTGGCCCCTGCAGCCCCGCCCGCAATGAACTCCTCAAAGGGTTAAAGTTCGCCCCGCTGGAGAGAGCAGCCCAGTGCGGCTGGGGGCTGTAGGTTTTAGCGATGTCTGTTACAGTCCCTTTAACTTTTTGTCCTGTTATGGATTTATCACATCTGGTTATCAACATGTTTAGTCCCCGCTGGCTGTGTGGGGGGCTGGAGGTGACATTTGGGGGTTTTAGCTGGGGCAGGCCCCAGTGGACATTTAAAAGCACAGTTATCAGCTGGTTAGGTGGGGATTTAACAGTGCTACTTCCCCCCTAGAGTTTAGCCTTAGAGGTACAGAGCTCGCCCCCTCTCCGAAGGGAATGGGATGGCTTTGCCCTTGGCCCCAACTTCCCTTGGTGACAAGTGGCCTTCTCCCTCACACCCAACAGTGCCTCGCCACTCAGCTAGCCTGTTGTCTTCCTCATCCGCTCAGCCAGCACAGAAAGCCCTGTGGGACGGCTGCCCCTGCCCCTACCTCCTAGTTTCTCCCTACCCCCACCTCTGTTTACTTCCGAGAGGCCTTCCAGACCAACGTGGGCCCATTCCGGAGACAGTGTCCCACAGCCACTCCCTTGGGTGGGTGGGTGGGGGTCTTTCCTGTAGGATGTGAGCCCCCCACCCCCGGCCGCTTCCCTTTCCTCCTAGGATGACCCCGGTGAAGCCTTCCCACCCACCTTTTGGATCCTAGGATCAGCACTTCCTGCTTTTCAGCGCCCTGTGGCCCTCTGGCCGGCCCTTCACCAAACCCTGCTCCCGATCTACACTCCAGCCTGCTTTACCAGGTTCGGGAGGCTCAGCTCGTGGATTATCCTAGCCCATCCCAGCTTTGGAAAGAGCCCAAGGACTCTCCCTCTTCTGAGCAAAACCCAGCCCTGTCCAGAACCACCACTCTACTTCTAAAGACACAGATGATTGACTCCAGAGAGGAAAGGGGGGGGCATCCCGGGGGGGGATCATCAGGCCTCCGCTAAGGGGCGGGCGACGGGGAAGGCACGGTGGGGAAAGAGAGAGCTCTGCACCTTTAAGATAGTGTTTTTAAAGTTAATTAATTAATTAATTAATTAATTCTGGTTAATTACCTTTGTCGAGCAGCCACTCATCTACTACTCGACCAAGCCGGTAGGGGATTCTCTGTCTAGCAATCGCCAGGCGCTCGTTATCAAAGTTTCCTTGGAAAAGTTTAGAAAGACAGTAGGTTTCTCAGGCGGCGAAGTCCAAAGGAGTTAGCAAAGTAATTACGCGTTTCTCAGGAGATTCAGAGTAAAGCAGCAACATCCACCGGAAAGGGGGGAAGGTCCACCCAAGGCGGGAGAAGAAGCACTGGATCCCTCGTCCTCCCGTCCCCTCCCTAGGCTCCCGTCCAGAGCCAGCCCCACCCGAGGGGCACGAGTGACCCAAAGAAAAAGACAGGGACATAGAAGAAAAGGAAAGGGGATGGAAAAGAAAAGGCAGCTGGAAGGTCAAAGGTCAGAGGTTAAACAGGTTTATCTGTGCTCAAAGCTGCTGTGCCCACCTTCCTTCCCCATCCCAGAGCGGGGCAGTGAGGGCAGGGAGGGGCATTTAGCGGGTTTAAGTTAGGGGTGGGGGGCCTCAGTGGCCCAGCTGGTTACTGAGTTTAGAGGGTGGTTTAGAACTGGGAGGGATGGGTTAAGTGGGGTTTATGCGGCATTTAGGGGGTGGCCCGGCACTCACACTTAACAGTGACATTTAAACCACTTCTGCAGGCACTCAGCTCCCTTTCCCTTCCGTGCTCAGCTCCCCGAGGCGCCTTCTTTGCCAGCTCACCCCGCACCCCTACCCCACCGGCTTCCACCCCCATCCCGCCCTCCCCAAAGGGCCCACTGCTGCAGCCTTGCCACCCTGCCCACCATCCCTACAGGTCACCCTGCCACCCCGCCACCCCACCCACCCCTCTGGCCTTCTCCACCTCTCCTGCAGCCATCTCTTCCATGCCTCTAAGCCTGCCCTGGTTCCCTCCCCACAGGCCCTCCCAAGCCCCTCTGTCTGGTGGCTCTCTCCCCCCATCTCAGCCCCATTCCAAGACCCTCAGACTCAGCTCTGCTCTGGTCCCCTTTTGTCTCTGCCCTGGGGACCCAGCCCAGCTCCTGACCCCCATCACTCACTAGCCTTTCTCCTTCAGGCTCCTCCCCCTGATCCCTAACCCCATCCCTTCTCCACCCTGCCTGTCCCTCTCTCCACTCACCATTGTCCAGGCCCTGGAGATGGGGAGCAAAGATTGTGTGTGTATATGTGTGTGTGTGCGCGCGCACGCGCGCGCCTATATGAGAGAAACAGACTTTGGAAAGGGGTTTGTCAGTGTGCCTAGGAGTTCGGTGTGCTCCTCCCCACACCCACAGGCTGTGGATTACCCTAGTCTGTAGCAGTGGAAATGGAAATGATTTCCTTTGGGGGAATCTGGCCACTCTTCCCATTGAAACCATGTACAGTGTTCAATAACATGTTGGCGGGGGCCGGCGGGGGGGCTTTCCTGCTCCTCTCACACTGCATGGCTGTGTGTGCCCCCAATGAGGCCTGGGCCCGGGCCTGCCGTGGACAACTCCTGTGAACGAGCACACAACGTGTCCGTGTGTGTGCATGGCTGCTGCCTCCCTAGGTGCTTCTGACACAACAAGACCTTGCCTTCCCTATGGATTTAGGTCACTAGTGTTTCAGTAAAAATGGATTGTTCACTCGTTTAGTCACTCAGCAAACATTTCTTAAGTGCCTGCTCTATTCCTCGTGCTGGGTATTGGAGATGCAAAGACGAAGGCTTGGCCCTTACACGCAGAGTGCCCCAGCCAAGCAGGGGAGACTGGCAAGTGGCCAGTAGTGTTCTTTGTTCTGCTAGAGGTGGCACAGGGCATCCCAGCCTGGGGATGGGAGTGAGAGGGACCAAGAAGACCCTGGAGGAGAGGTGAAGGGGCCAGAAGGGAGTCAGGCACAGCAAGGAGGGGGGAGCACATATGCAGAGCCAGAGACTCAGGAGGGCAGGAGGCTCTCAGACACCTCCCATGTGTGTCTGTGTAGCTGTCCCTGTGTGTGTCCCAAGAGGAAGGGAAGAATGCACATCTGCCTCATTGGAGCACATAACAGTTCTAACCAAAGTTCTGTTTGTTGAGCACTTCCTCTATGCCATGCCTTTCTAGTGCTTTCTTGGGTTATTACTACGAGGTGCCGATTATCCCTATCTTTCAGAGGTGGAGACAGATTCACAGAGGCCAGATGAC
Organism: Eumetopias jubatus; assembly: GCF_037043125.1. Lineage (NCBI taxonomy): Eukaryota > Metazoa > Chordata > Mammalia > Carnivora > Otariidae > Eumetopias > Eumetopias jubatus. The sequence goes on along the minus strand of NW_028274819.1, from coordinate 7,767,905 downwards.
TCACCCAAGGCCACATGACTTGTCAGTAGGAGGTCCAGGATTAAAAGGACTCGGAGCCTAAGAGCTGAGTCTCTGTGCTCCTGAAAAGTCTGGAGGCCCAGGGTCTGGGCCAGTGCAGCCTGCCAACCCAGCCCGCCAGTGGGGCTCAGGATGACACTTGGCTTTCGTCGACCATCTGCCCTCACACTGCACACAGGCAGGCACCAGGTTACCCTGGTTTGTGAGAGAGGGGGCACCCACCAGTCTTCCCCACCCCCCGCCAGGGGTCCCTGAGCAGAAGAGAGCAGGCATGAACCCTCCAACCTGGCCCCTGGCCTGAGGGGCCCCAAGGGAAGAAGCTCTGGACCCAAGTCATGGCTTGATGTGGTGAAGCCTTCATGTCCTCCCAGTACAACCCTGTTCAGCCCAGGCTGGAGTCCTCACTCTTACCACACTGTTGCCCTCACATGTGTGTGGCTGAGAGAGAGAGAAGACTGATGGCCATAGGGTAATCACACCCGCGCAGCCTAGCCTGTGCACCTGCAACACTTCACACAGGAGTATTTGTGTGCTTCAGCGACCCCACACAGGCCCAGAACCTGGGTGTAGGCTGGCGTCCCTCGGCAGGGCTCGTGTTTCTCCTATGTCAGTCTGACCTCACAAGTCTTTGCTGTCATCCATGTGTCTGTGGTTGGCCTGTATGTCTGTTAGCCTCTGTATTTCTTGGCGGGGGGGTGGGGGTTGGGGGGGGATGTGGTTCTCTTTAGCTCCAGAGAGGGTTGGGCACAAGCCTGCACGATGGGGAGCTGGGAACCTACACTGGCATCTTTCTGCCAGTGTAAGTGGGCCCATGAGGGTTTGCACACCTGCACCTTTCCCTGTCCTTCTGCCCACACCCTTCTCAGCCAGCGTGGGGCAGCCTCTCTGCCCCCGCCTTGGCTATAACTTCTGCCTCAGAGAGGGACTGAGGCTGCAGATGCTCTCCCTTCTCCTCAGTCGCCCCCATGTGTGACTGTGCGGGGTCGCTCAGCCAGATCATACCTCCGCAAGTCTGCATTTCTGCAGTTCTCCCCTGCAGTGGCTCCCTTCCCCTCCCCCTTGGTCTCCCGCGCTGGGCTCTCCTCCTCTCCTTCCCAAGGCTCTGTCCACCTCTTCTCCCACTGGCTGGGTCCGTGCCACAGCATCTCCATATATCTCTCTGCATCATTCCGGGGCTGCCTCCGTCTCTGCTACTGTCCCAGTGACTGTTCCTATATCTCTCCAACGCCCCTCCCCTGGCTCCCCCGCACTCTGAGGCTCTTTCTCTGCCTCCTCATCTCTCCTATGTCCTCACCCCCTCCCTCCCCTTGCTCCTCAGACCTTGGTTTGTCCTGGGCCACCACAGCCATCACACTGTGTGACGCTATCGAACGTGCCCCGTGCCCCCCCCAGACTGTGAGCTCCCTGCAAGCAGAGGCTGTGTCCTGTTCCCCCGTGTCGCCCGAGCCTGACACCTGGGAGGCTCCCTGTAAAGGTCTGTGGAATGCGCTTGCACCCCTGTCACTTGGCATTCTCTCCCTTTCACCATGTCCCTTATTCCCTGAGACATTGGGGTTCCTTTTCTCTGAGCCTCTGTGGTCACTTCTCTTCCTTTATCTAGATCTCCTGATATGGATCTGATTTGCTCTTTGTAAAGACTTTGGTTCATTCCTTGGTTCTGTCCTTGGGATCAGGCCTGCCTCCTCGCAGAGATATATTTTGGGTTACTGATGGATCTCTCTTTGGTTTCTGCATCTGCCTCCTCATTTCGGCCTGTCCCTCAATTCTAAACCCATCCTTTGCTCGGTCGCGTCAGACTCTCCCTACTTCTACCCCTCTTCCTCTTCTCTTCTCCCCCACCGCCACCGGGACCCTGGCCTTGCAGCCTTCCCAGCTCAGCTCCGCCCCCTCCCTAGCCCAGACTCCCACCACCGAGGTCTAGCTCCGCCTTGCGAATGCCGACGTTTCTCTTTAGCCACGTCCCCACTAGCCTTGCCTTTCGCGCAGCCTCACCCCAGCCCCAGCACGGCCGGCAACCTCCCCGCTTAGCCCCGCCCCCGGTGCAGGCAGCGATCCTATCAGAGCTCGCCTTGCCCGCCCCGCCCCGCCCGCAGCACCTCCTCCGCGCGCCGGCGCCGCCTACCTGCCGGGTACCGCTCATTGACCGGCCAGCTGTCCACCTGCAGGGTGGCGTTGCCGCCACTTCGAGTGAAGCGCACCACGTGGTATTTGCCGTCGCTCACGATGGCGTTGGGCTCATCGATGGTAATGTCGTCCGTGCCCACGTTAAAGATCACCCCCACGGTGCCCTGGTCCTGGGGACAAGGAGGTAGAGGTCAGCAACCGGGAGGGAATAAGAGTTCACTCTTTCTAGAACTCCACCTGTGACCACTGGCCCAAATCTGTGGCACTTCACAGCTTTAAAATGCACATCTCCTCATCATGCCTTTGCTGACCTTCTCACCCGCCCAAAGAGGTGGGCAGGCTTGCCTCTCTCTCACTCGCAGGCATGGGAGTGACCTGAGATTCAGAGAGGTAGAGACCACGGTGGGGTGCAGAACCTGGCCCGGGAGCACTTCCACTATCCACACCTGCCTCTTGCCTTTTGGTTCGTTCAGAATATTCACAAATGTTTACAGGGCACCCATTCTGTGCAAGGGCCACTGAGTCCAGGCCCCAGACATGGTGGCCAGGACCAAGCTGGGGGCCAATGGAAGCTCAGAGGGTGGAGGATTCCCTAGGGCATGACCAACACTTTCCTCCGTGCCAGAGGAAAGACTGGCCTCCCTGCTCCCTACCACCCCCAGCCTCGAGCCTCCCCTCCTCTGCATGCTCAGCACTGAGCAGGTCCCCCGGGGCCCCTGCACTAGGGCATCAACATGCCTCTCCTGGCATCTCATCAGGCCCCATGTTGGTCAGGCCTGAGTGTGAAATCATAGGAGTGGAGGTGGGGTTCTGAACTCTGTATTTTGGGGGGTGATGAGTATGGAAAGAGATCAGGGAGACAAACCAAAGTAGACTTATTAAGGAAAGATGAGTGTGTGGGTATAAGGGGTAGACAATGGGGCTGGGAGCTGAGGAAGGACACAAGAAGAAAGTGAGAGACCCAGGCCTGGAGAAGGGAAGCAAAGAGTCAGTCTCAGCAACCTCTGGGACCTAGGGTCCCAGGCTCTGGACATGGCAGGGCCTGGGGACCCCTGCAGAGGCCACTCAGGATCCAGCCCCAGAAGAGTTCTGTTGATGGCACTGGTGTGAGAGGGAGCACTTCACCAAACCCCTAAAATGTGCCGGGCCTTCTGTTCTCTTCATCCCCACAGCAACCCTCTCAGGAAGCTGATGGCATTCCCAACTCACCAAGGAAAAAACTGAGGCTCAGGGAGGTTGAGTAACACCCCCAAATCCACATCACAGGAAAAGAACCCCAGATTTGAACCCCAGTTGGCCTGACTCCAAAGCCAGTGCGCTCTCCCTCCCACTGGTCTAGGGAGACACTGACTCAAACTGCAGGGGGATGATCTGAGCAGCTACTAAGGCCAATCCCCCTGAGAGACCAAAGACACCTACCTAAAGAAGCCAGCGGAAGGCCCAGGAGGCCCTAAACCTGAGCTCCCATTCCATTCCCATGCACTTGCCAGCAGCACTTGAGCTCAGCCTCCTGAGTCCCCCACAGCCCTCCTCCTGCAAAGGACAGACACCCACACAGGCTCACTTAGGCCCCCTGAATCACACACAGTCATAGGACCCAGATCATCAGAGAATATACACACTCACACAGGTCTTCCTGAAAGACTACCCCAGTCCAGCCTGGGCATGAGGGCCCATTCACCTGCCAACTCCTCATCCAACAGAGCCAAGCAGCTTGGTGGCACTGAGGATGGGATGTGGGGCTCACAGATGGGGCGGAGACTGGGGTTTTGCAGAGAGCCGGGCACAGGGTGGGCAGCTGTGGCTCACTTGGGAGATCCAGGCCTGATCCCTTCCCACCTTGTGGGCCCAGTTCTCCCCCTCCTAGAACCTGGGAAAGCCCCCGCCACACACACACACGCACACACACACACGCATGCACACGCACACACACGCGCACACACACGCACACGCACACACGCACACATGCACACACAGTCATACACGCATGTAGCATCTCTCCTCAGGTGCAGTAAAGCAGGGAAACTGAGGCCGGGCTCGCCTAACAAAGAGTATTCACAAGCCCCACGCACCCACCACCCACAGACTGACAACATCCCAGGGAGACTGGATGATCACATGCTCCCCACACACATGAGGGAAACAGCCGATGCTCCTCAGTACTATTATTAGCGATAACATCGCCCAGAATAGCATCAGCCCCTTGGACGCCTCAGGGGCTTTCTCCCTGTGAGGCTCAGGCCAGACAGTGATGGTGGTCAAGGAGTAGAGGCCGCCTGGGAGCTGGGGTGCCAGGGAGGCCTGCGGGGGTGACTGGAAGGCAGGACACCCGGGTTTCCTAGGAGGCAGCCGAGCTCAGAGCCATACACTCCGGGGGAGAGGCAGCTCCCAGAGCTGCTCCCGACGTGAAGTCAGTTGTCACTTCTGTTAAAGTCATTAATTCCTAATTCCCCAATTACCTCATTAGGCGGCAGTGGGGAGAACGCGGCCGCTCCTACAGCAAATAATTATGGGAGTCAAAATTAATTTGGCAAAGTGGAGCGACGCTTTATTAGAAACGTCAAATTGCTTTTCTCTTATTTTGCTGCCGCCTCCCCACTCTCTGAGAGCTGCTAGTGACGCACGGCAGCAGGAGCTGGTGTGTTCCCAGGAGAGGAGTGGCTTGGGGGCTGTCCCCCAGGGGCTTCAGCCTGGCTGGCCCACCCGGTGCTCCCCTCAGAGCTTGCCTCTCCCAGGGCTCGCACCCTTCCTCCGGGGCCCCAGCCCTCAGCTGGCGCCCCACCCCTGCCCTCTGCAGCACCAGGCACCAGGCCTCATCCCTCCATAACCCTGAGCCAGGTGAGGCCTGGGGGAATGCTGGGAGAGAAGAGGGGGTCCTTTCTCCCTGCACCCCGAGCCCCTACGCTATCTCTTCAGTGCTGGGGAGCCCTGTCTCCTAACCCCACAGACATAAAGACCCGCAGGAGTGGTCAACGAGGCAGACGCAGAGCACAGGCAGGTCTGGAATCCCAGACGCTCGGGGTAGGGGCTGATACCGAGCGCTTCCTGCAGGCTGGGCCGTGTTCTGAGGGCTTGACACACACACTCACTGGAACCTCACAGACTCCCTTTGTCCTTTTACCGTCCTGTTATCGGGCCACTCCACAGATGAGGACGCTGAGGCTCATGGGGTGAATGCACGAGGCCAGAGCAAGGAAGTGACAGAGCTGAGACTCAAACCCAGGCCGTCAGCTCCGAAGCCATGGCTGGCCTCTCGCGAGTGTGTGGAGACAGAGCACAGCCCTCATTCCCAGACGGGGCCATGGGGACACAGCCACACCTGCCACAAGGCCAGGAGACTGGAGTAACAGCACATACCACTCTGCTGGGGAAGGCACGTGGGGAGCGGCACACGTGATCAGGGGCCGCGAGCCTCTCCACCACAGTCCCTCGAGGCCCCACTGTCAGTCCTGACACCAACAGAGTATGCTCCCAGCCCCACACGCCACACACACTCATGTGTGCCGTCCACAGCCACGGTCTCTCACCTCCAGCCGGAGACACTGTCCCACTCACACAGGCACGAACCTTCCAGGCCTTCTCCCCCGGCGACTCGCCCCTCCGCACCCCTTTCCAACACACTTCTCTGCCTGGCCTCCCCCGTCCAGCACCCAGCAGCTGCGGCTCCCACTCCAGCTCCACTCCGCCCACGGGACATCTCACACCTCCTGCCTTTGCTCCCTGGTATTGGGGGAGGTGTGTGCAGCCAGGGGACCCTGAAAAGTTGATGTGCACGGAGGGGCCAGTTGCCACAGTCCAGTCAGATGGGGAGGGGCCAGAGCTCAAACATACTTCCTTGGTCCCCCTAAAGCCCAGGACCCCCTCACCCAGATCTTTCCAGCACAGAGAGCCTGGCCACCTTGCTCGATCCCCCGGCTCAGGGGGTCCTGGTCATGGTCAGCACCTGGGATGTGGGCAGCAGGGGACTTACAGGTGGAAGTGGAGATTGAGGTCAGAGGCCCAGGGGTTAAAACCATGAGAAGGGGACGGGGAAGAGGCTAAGTGCAGAAATGAAACAGAGCAAGGCCAGAGGCCACTGGGAAGGGTATGGGGTAGGACTAGAGATGGAGAAAGGGTCAAGGAAGGAAAGGGGCTACCTGAAGACCAGAGTTAAGAGGAAAACTGAGAGGAGCTGTGAATATGGTGGTGAGGGGGTTGGGGCATGGTATGACAGGGGGGTATGGCAGGTAGGACATATGGTGGGCAGGGGGTATGATGGGTAGGGCATATGGTGGGTAGAGGGGTCTGGTGGGCAGGGGGTATGGCAAGAATGGTGGGTATGGCAGGTAGGGTGAGGAGGGCATATGGCGAGTAGGGGGGTATCACAGGTAGAGGGTATGTCGGGTAGGGGGTATAGAGGGTAGGGGGTATGCCAGGTAGGGTGTATGTCGGGTAGTGGGTATGGTGGGTGAAGGGTATGGCGGGTAGGGGATATGGAGGGTAGGGGGTATGGAGGGTGGGGGTATGGAGGGTAGGGGGTATGGTGGGTAGGGGGTATGGAGGGTAGGGGGTATGGAGGGTAGGGGGTATGGAGGTAGGGGGTATGGCGGGTGGAGGGTATGGTGGGTGGAGGGTATGGCGGGTAGGGGGTATGGAGGGTAGGGGGTATGGAGGTAGGGGGTATGGGGGCTGGGGGTATGGAGGTAGGGGGTATGGGGGGTAGGGGGTATGGCAGGTGGAGGGTATGGCGGGTGGAGGGTATGGTGGGCAGGGGGATATGCAATAATGGTGGATATGGCAGGTAGCGTGGAAGGGGGGGTATGAAGTGTAAGGGGGCAGGGGTGCGGTGGGGAGGGCAGATAGGGGTAGGTCTGGCAGGAGGCCCAGAGGGAGGCACTGGAAAGCGGCAGAGGTTGAGGCGGGAGGATGGGCAAAAAAGGGCAGAGCCAAGTGGGCCAGGAGGTCCAGGTGGGGATGTGGTGCTGGACCAAGAAGTTAGAGAGGAGGGAGCTTGACAGAGAGGGTACAGGGGAGGCAGGGTAAAGGGGCCACTGGGAGGGCAAAGGTCATGGGAGCGGCGGTTAAGGGCAGAGCAGAGGCAGCCGCAGATCTACAATCAAGGTGAGGAGCAGGCACGGACTGCGCTGGGGCCAGGAGATGTGAAGAAGCAGAGCGAGATAGGGATGCCTGGGCGGCTCAGTCGTTAAGCGTCTGCCTTCGGCTCTGGTCATGGTCCCAGGGTCCTGGGATCGAGCCCTGCATCAGGCTCCCTGCTCAGTGAAGAGCCTGCTTCTCCCTCTCCCACTCCCCCTGCTTGTGTTCCCTCTCTCGCTGTCTCTCTCTGTTGAATAAATAAATAAAATCTTTAAAAATAAAAGAAGCAGAGCGAGAATCTGGGCAGGACACAGCTGGCTGCCCTGGGTGGTCTAGCAGTGAGCAGGCGGTGGCCCAGGCCAGTCACCATGTGGGGACACTTCATGGGCTGCAAGAAGGCCCAGAAGGCTCAAGGAGGCCCTGTGTTCAGGAAGGTCAGAAGACACAGATGGAGTCAGGGAGTGGGGAGTGGAGAGCTTCCAATCAGCTAGGGTGGCTCTGGGAATGCATGACAGGAAGGGAGTGGGCCTCAGAGGCAGAGCCACGCAGAAGGACCTCCAGGAATTGGGGAACACATGAGGGAAGATTCGAGGTGCTGATCCCATGGCAATGAGAGGACTGAGTAGATTTGGGGTAGGAAGACCGGGGGTGGCGGGGGGCTGGGGGCAGGGGCCAGGGCCCTAGATCCTTACGATGTGCAGCTGTAAGTAGTCCCCGAGGCCGGAGGCACTGTCCACCCGCACCAGTACAGCACTCCGCTGGTGCGTGCTGAAGCCCACGGCCAGGCGGTCCATCCTCGTGCTGGGCCGGTCATTGGGGGGCCACGTGTAGGTGATGAGCGCTCCCCCCTTCCCAAAGATGTATGTGGTCCCGGCTGCAAAGAGAAGGGAGAAAGGGAGATATGACTTCAGGCGAGCGAAATTGGCAGGCCCTAGGGGCTGCAACCAGAGCACAGGGCCACCGGGCTTGGGCTGTGATGCCCACAGCAGCCGCCAGCCCCGCAGTCCTCGGGAACAGTTGGCGGGCGGGTGCCCGGTGAGAGCCTGTGCACGCGCACAGACAGATGTAGCTACCTCATCAAGAATTCTAGCTGTAATTACAGCAACACAGAGAGGCAACAGAGAGAGTGACACAGAGAGAGAACCCAGAGAGAGGCTGCAAGGGGATCGAGAAGTGTACGGAGGGCAGGTGGGCCCCGGGGGGCCTGGGCCCCACCAGCTCAACTTCTCTCAGCGCTGGCGGAGGTGACAGATTAGAGGTGTGGGCTTCCGTGGGGCCAAGCTGAGCAGGCACCAAGGCGAAAGGAGCCCCAGGCGATGGCGAGAGGCGCAGGGGCTGTGTTCAGCTCTGACTCATAGCCCACAGCCTGGCATCCTTCCACCACCTGCCCCCACCCCCTCCCAAACCCCTGGAAATCCTGGTCCCAGTTTGCCTAGGACTCCTTGCTTCCACTCCCAATTAGGGGGCTGCCTGGGTCCCAAAAGAGGGGGTGCCTGGAGCCCTACCCGGCAAAGAAGAAACAGGTATTGGGGCTGGGGGTGTGGTGGTATGGAATAGAGACTGACAGAGGAGGAAGGAGGCAGAGAGACAGATGGACAGAGAGGGACAGAGAGGGGTGTAGGTGAGGGAAAGTGGGAGAATGGGAGCCAGAGATGAAGGCTCCCTCTCCCTGCCCTCCCCCACCCCACCCTCCCTCCCCCTCCTAGTCTCCTCCATCCGGCTGCCTGCGGGGGCGGGTGTGAGGTCCCTAACGATCTCAGCCCCAAAATAAACCCCATTAGTCGCCATGTTCCCTCCTGTGGCTGACTGGGCTCCCGGGGGTGGGGGGTGGGGGGCAGACGGATGGCTGGGGTGGGAGCTGGGGGCTGGTCACCCAGTTTCCGGGAAGGGAGCCTTGTCTGGGAAGCCTTAGAGGACTAGTACTCCGGGGCCTTCAGAGAAGGAAGAGAACAATCTTGCATTCTTTAGAACATAAATGGAGCAGATGAGATTCATAAAACGCTTAATTAAATAATTAGCCACTAACAACTCCTCTCAAAGCACTTCTTGGGGGAGAGGGGTTCAGGGGAGGACTTACCCAGAGAGAGAAAGGCAGGTGGGGCCTGAGGGCAAAAGCCTGAAGTAGCCTGGGAGGAAAGTGGGGCCTCCAGGTAGGAAGGAAAGCCCTGGGGTCAGGGAGCTAGGAGCCGGTAAGGCGAGGTCAGAGGAGGGCCTGAGGCATGAGACACTTCGGAGGCGCGCAAACCCGCTCCATGTTTGCTCCATCAAGAGGGCAGCCCAGCTGGTAACACTAAGGCCCCTCAAGCACCTTGGGGCATCTCTCACCTCAGGGACTAGGAGCCCCAGTGCAGTTTGGACCAGCAGGGATGAGGGGGCTCTACCCCAGGAAGCTCCCAGGCCCCTGAAGGAGGGAGGCGCCATCTGCACCACCTGCAGGCCCAGGACAGAGCTGAGAAGGGAAGGCTGCTGCCTGGGTCCCAGAGAGGCAGTGAGGCCAGCAGGGCTTGGGGGGGGGGGGGCGGTGGCAGGAGCTGTTCTCCAGAGCACTTGTCATCAATGCCTTCTATCTCCCCAGATGTGGCCAGAGAGGAGAGATGACCCCGGCCCCAGAGCAGGGCAGGGCAGGCAGGAAAGAACCACCCTGATGCCTAATAACTGGCAGACAGAGGGAGCTTGGCTCTGCCCCCTGCCCCCCAGACCAGGTATCCTTTATACCTGGGGGCCCTGGAGGCCCCATGGTGAGGGCAGAACCCTCAGGATGGGGGACCCAGGATTAGGGAGGAGAGCTGGCTGGTGGTAGGGTACACAGTGAGCCACACCCCCACCCCAGGCGGGTCACTTGCCCGGAAGGGGCTGGGCCTGCAAGCTGGGAGCAGGGTAGGCCTCAGCCAGGAGCAGCTTCTCCACTCCCAACACTGCAGCACTCTGGAAAACCGGCTGTTTCCATGGCAACCATAATACCCAGGGTCCTCCCTTCCCCCCGCCACTCACAAGCTGTAAGTCCCAATTTGGGGCGTGGGGAGGGCCAGGGGAACTGAGATTGCTGACCTTCCTCCACACAGCTCCTCTCCCAGCCTCCCTGACCAGAGACCGCTGCCTCTTCACCTCATGGGCTTCAGGGTCCCCCAAGTCAGACGCAGGAGGGGCTCATTGGGTTCCTTGGTACCTCAGACCCGCCAAACCCTATGTCCGTGGGACCTGCTTCCAAACCTCCCAGGTCTAAGGGAAAGGAAGCCCTTCCTCCTCACTTCCACACCCCAGGAACCCAGACAGCACATCGCCTTGGAGAGAACCCTGCCTGAGCCCAGAGAGGGTCTGAGGAGCAGGCAGGCCCCACGCCCCACAGGGCACTGAGGCCTCCTGCCGGCACTCAAGCCCCAGGCCCCACAGCAGACCCGTCCCCAGGGAGGCACCCACAGACCCCACACCCACACACAGGCGAGGACACACCCAGCTGCACACAAAGACCCAGTGTGGGGAGGCAGGCTCCGGGAGGAGGCACGAGGCAGCATGGCGGGGAGCGCACAAAGACGGGCCTTGGCAGGCAGCGAGGGCAGGGGCCGGCTGGACGCGGGACAAGACGGCCACATGTCCCCGCCCCCGAGGCCAAAGGCTGCCCCGCCCCAGCCCTCCAGCCCCCACCGCCCCGCCCCACCCCCCCACCCCGGTTCCCAGTCCCCAGCCCAGGCCCTGCTAGCCCAGCTTCCCCCGGGGTTTACTACCCAGCTGTTCTAACCCTGCAGCCAGTTTATTACACAGGGCAGGCCTGTTAAAGCCTAAGGGCGTTTATTACACTGTGGGGGAACCGGGTGGAGAGACGCGCCTCTTGCACCGACAAGGCTGAATGGCTTGTTGGACTGGGGCAGCAGTAATTACCCTGGGGAGACATTTCTCCCTCCAGCAGGGGGGGTGGATGGCAGGCAGGAGGGCAGGGCCCTGAAGGTAACTCCTGTCTCTCCCCCCACCCCACCCCCTGCAAGCTGTCCTCCACGCCCCTGGCCACCAGACTCCCCGGGGGCGCGCAGACAAGGAGGCCAGGACACCACACAGCATCCAGAACCTCTGAAAGTTTCCAGAAAGAGCTCCGGGGGAGGGGCCTAAGCCAAGGCCCAGAATGTTACTCTAGGATGGCCCAGACCCACTGTCTTTGACCTCCCCATCTAGCTAGTGAGCTACATAGTGCCTAGCAGCGGGGAGGGGGGCACACAACCCTGAAGCCCAAGGCAAGAGAGCCTCTGGCCACACACAAGGTGCCACGGGTCCAGGTACCCACCACCAACGGCCCAGGGCTGGCACCTTCTGTCTACACCCAACATCGTCTGGGCCTCCTGGACCCCAAAATTCACTGACCCCAGTAAAACACTAAATGATCAAGAATCTTCCCTAGAGTTCCCACACACCTGCATTCTAGAAAAACACAACAACCAGCCATTAATAATGGTTAGCTAATGCAGACCCAAACAATAAACTCATTTCTTGTAAAAAAAAAAAAACACCCACAAAGCGATGCCCCTGTGGTTAAAACTACACGTGCAGACCCTCCATCTGCCTGCCTCCATGCAGCATCAGAAGCCATGACAAAAACCTTCTGGTAGACCTAGAATCTGAGAAGCTAAAACGCCTGTACAATCCCGAAAAGCCACGGTCCCGGGTGCCCATAGCCCGTACCAGCTCTTTGTATATGGACCTCCACAACACAGGGGGACCTCCACAGGTCCACATCCCTGGGCTCAGCTCTCTTGATCTAGAATCCCAGAACAATATTCCTTCAATTCTTGTGCCCTTTCTTGGCCATAACCACCCAGTCAGAAACCCAAGTTAACACACCCCTTTTCAGAATCAAGATCAATGCCAGCCCCCTTTAGAAGCAAGCTAGAGTGATGAATCCAGAACCCTGGAAGCTACTGACTCAGAACTGAGGCTGGAACTGACCCCTCCACCCCCCTACCCCCACCACCCCCACTTCAGGGAGTAGCAGAAATGAAGATCGGAGGGGCTGAAAGGCTCTGAAACCAAAATCGGGGTCAAGAACCAGGAGAGTGTCACCCCCTCGGGGCATTTTTAGGAGCCAGGTGTACTAGTCCCTCCATGCCCAGACTGACATCTGGTGCAGGGGTGTCAATGGGTGTCTGGCAGGTCGGTAGGGATATTATGTAACAGGAGGGGTTGAGGGATGGAAGGTAAATGGAGGAAAGAGTGAAGAGGAGGGAAGGAAGGCAAAGAGAAATATAGGGAGAAGCCAAGAGAAGGGACATGGAAAAGCGAGTGCAGAAGGAGAGGCTCCCTCACACTGGGGGATGCTAGGGAGATGTTGGGGCAGAGAGGAAGGATCTCCCCCCCTCCTAGAAAGCTCTCCCAAGCTGGCCTCTTCCTCTAGCCAAGCATGGGGTCCCAAGAGAAGCCTTCCCTTCACCTCTTCTCATGACTAAGGTCAGCAGAGGTGGGGGTCAGCCATAACAGGTGGCCTCCTCCCTACTCTTCTAGCTGCCCTTTGACCCGCTTCCCTGCTCTCACCTGCCTGACCTTTTCTGGCTCCTCCCTTCAGGCTCCTACCACCTTCCATCCCTGTCCTGCAGCACCCTCCTGCTCCCCTCTGCTGCCATGTGGCACTGGGCAGCCATTAGCCCTCTTGGGGCTGTTCTTCTCCTCTGCACAGCAAGGGGGTGGCCATCTCTCAGGCAACCCCAACACCAACATTCCATACACACACACACACACACACACACACACACACACACACACACACACACACTCCCACCCATGCTCTCTCCTCCATTTTCTCTCCTGGTTTCCCAGCTCTTTGCATCCTGACTCCAGCTCCTTCACTGAGCCTCCCTGTGCCACTCAACTCCAAGGAAGGCCCCTCCTTCCAATCTGCTCACCTCCCCTGAGCCAACTCCTTTCTCGATCCCTTCCTCTTTCACCTCTGGTCCCCTGGCCCTCCCTGCACACACTCTCCCCCAACATCCCTGCCTCCCCTTCTGTGTCTCACCCCTCCATGTCTCGCCTCAGTGCGCAGAAAGACTGTGTCCTATCTGGGCCCCTTTGGGAGCAACACTGGGCCTCTGGGGAGCCAGAGGAGCGATGAAGAGGAGGGAGGAAGGCACAGAGGGCCAGAGAGCTCGTGGGGAGAAGAAGAGAGTCAAGAGTCGGAGAAGGTGCAGGCTGGGAAAGTGGAGGAAGAGGGAGCCGAGAGAGAGTGCTGCATGGAGAGGACCCTAGCTGGGGCAGGGACAGACATGAGCAGAGGGACGCTGAGCTGGGTAAGAGAGAAGAAAGCAATGGCGAGGGGGCTGGGAAGGGGCCACTCTTGGGAAGTGGACAAAGACAGCATAGAGGCATGAAAAATGAGCTAAAGACGAAGTAAGAGAGCAGAGGAGAGTAGAAACGGGGTGAAAAGATTGGAAGGGACATGGGGCAAAGGTTGGGAAGCAAGGATGGACAGATGCGGAGCGGGACTAGGGAGGCAGAGGTGAGCGCAGACCCGGTAGGCCTGAGAGGCATGGCCGGGAAGGGAGGAAGACATAAGCGTGGAAGATGAGGGGGGAACAAAAGTGGAGTAAAAAAAAAAGAGAGAGAGAGAGAGAGGTGATGGATGGGCAGAAATGGGAAGTGATGGAAGCACAGAAATGGGAGGCAACAAAGGTACAGAGTGAGACCTGGTGACAGTACAGTGATGAGAGCCCAGGAGAGTCAAGATAAAAGGTGATGGGAGCTTGGAGATGTCAGGACACCATGGGAGTCAAGATGGGAGGTGATGGGGGCACAGGTTTAGGAGGTGAAGGAGGTACAGAGATGGGAGGTGATGGGGCAAAGGTCTAGGAGGTGAAGGAGGTACAGAGATGGGAGGTGATAGGGGACAGGTCTAGGAGGTGAAGGAGGTCCAGAGATGGGAGGTGATGGGGGACGGGTCTAGGAGGCGAAGGAGGTACAGAGATGGGAGGTGATGTAAGTGCAGAAGCAGGAAGTAAGAGAGGTACAGAGTTGGGGGGCCCCCTATGGAAACTGATGGCAGTATACAGGGAAGGGAAGTGATGAGTGGACTAAAATGGGAGGTGATGGAGCCTCGGATGGGAGGTGACAGGGGGTCTGAGGTGGAATATGGAGGGACTGAGGTGGGAAGTGATGGGGTCTGGCATGGAAACGAGGTGAAATGGGAAGATGGCCGGACACGGAGGTGATGGATAGTGCACAGACAGAAGGTGTGGGGTGCGGTGATGGGAAGTGAGAGTCCACAAGACCAGAAAGGACAGAGATGGAAAGTGACAGGTACAGAGTCAGAAATGGCATCCAGAGAACCTTGGGGTTGAAGCTATGAAATGATGAGGGACCTGAGATGGGAGGTGACACAGGCCGGAAACAAGTGATAGAGGTTGGAACTGGAAGGTGATGAGGTCTGAGAGGGAAGATGAAGTAGGTTTTGAGGTGGAAGGTTATGAGGGGCTGAGATAAGAGGTGACAGTGGGAAGTAAGAAAGGCCTGCCACAAGAGGCGATGGGGAGACTGGGTGGGGAGGTGATGGGGAGCCTGCAGTGGGGGTGACGGGGTGATAGGGAGGCTGGAATGGGGATGAGGGAGAGACTGGGAGGAGGGGTGATGGGGAGATGGGCTGGGAGATTACAGGGAGCCTGGGTTGGAAGGTGATGGAGAGCCCAGGATGGGGGAATGTAATCTCTAAGCAACTGGGCTGCAGAGGTGAGAGATGCTGGGGGTCAGAGGTGGAGGTAGGGCAGAGCAGAAGGGGCATGCAAAGGAGAACGGAAGCTGGGAGAGGGCTGGGACAGTGGAGGGAGCCGCCTGTTTGGGAGGTGATGGAAGGACAGTAGGGGGGACAGAAAGGAAGGTTGCTGGAGGGACAGAGGTGAAACAGACGGACATGGAGAGGTGAAAGAGGAAAAGATGGCACATGTCAGAGGCAGAGATGACAGATGGGACAGAGGGGAGCACAGATGGGGGGACACAGATAAGAACCCAGGCACAGAGATGCTAGAGCAGCCATGGGAAGGTGGGGAGAGACAGAGGTGGAGGTAAGGCGGCTGGGGAGATGGTAAGGGGCAGAGATGGAGGAGACGATGAGGGAGAGAGATCGGGTAGGGGCGAGCCGGACAGAGGATGAAAGGACAGAGACCGGGAGGGGACGGAGCGGAAACAGGAAGGTGATGACAAACCCCAGACGGGGAGAAGGAGGTGAAGGTGAGGCAAGAGATGAGTGATGGAGGCAGAGCTGAGGGCGAGGAAGGAAGGGGCTGTTGGAGAGGCGAGGGCGGGGCTGAGAAGATGGGAGCCGGAGCTGGCCGGTGAGGGAGCGCGGGCCCTCGAAGCGGAGGGCGCCGAGCCCGGCGCGCACAAGCCGGGGTGCGGCCCGCGGGGCCAGGGCCGCGCGCACGGGAGGCCCGGGGAGGGGGCGTGGGGGGGGGCGGCCGGCAACGGCAGCGCCACTTACCGTGCCCGCCGCGGGTGAGGAAGGGCATGCGGTTGATGGCGATGGGCACGGTGCCGTGCTTGCTGTGGAAGTGGTGGACGTGGTGGGTGGTGCTGAGGCTGGAGGAGACCCGGGCCCCCTCGGCCGCCCCCAGCAACAGCAGCAGCAGCAGCAGCAGCGGCGGCGGCGGCGTCAGGGGCCCGGCCAGGGCGGGGGGGCGGCGCGGGCACCCCCCCGGCCCGCTCCCCCCGGGGGGCATTTCGGCCCGGGGGCGGCCGCCTCACAGCCCCATGGCCGGGGGCGGGGACGCGGGGCTGCGCAGCCCCGCGAAGCCCCCCTCCGGCTCCGAGCCCCGGGAGGGGGGGTAAGGGGGTGAAGAGAAGGAAAACCAGAGCCCAAGCCTCGGTCCGGAGCCAACGAAATCAACTGGATCCCGCCGGGGAATCCGAGGTCCGCCGAGCGGCAACGCCAAGGTCCAAGACGCCTGGGTCCATCCCGAGGAGCTAAGGGGCTGCCCGCATCCCGGCGGGGTCGGAGCGGCGCAGGGGGGCCGTCAGAAACCCGGGGGAGCGCCCGGGGGAGGGGGCATGGTGCTGGGTGGAGAGGCAGGGGAGGCGCGGGGGCCAAGCAGGGATGGGAGAGCGGGGGAAATCCTGCGGAAAAACCGAGCTAGGGGGGAGGGGGACTGGAGGGGAGAAGAGGGAGATCGACGGAGACTAGGGCCGGCCGCGCCGCTGCTGCCGCTGCCGCCCGACGGAAGCCCGGGGAAAGGAGGGAGCGGCCGAGGTGGGGGGGGGGGGCGGGAGAAGGGAGGAGGGAAGCAAATCCGGGTGAGGGGGGAATGAAGGCAGGAGAGGAGGGGAGAGGAGAGGAGGGGAGCGGGGCTGAGCAGAGGAAAGGCGCGAGCCTGCGAGATTCCGGCGGAGAGATGGAGGCAGCGGAGTGTTGCTGCAGAGGCTGAGGGCTGGAAGAGAGAGGGAGGGAGGGAGACAGGGAGGGAGGAAAGGAGAGGAGTGGAGAGGGGAGGGGAGAGGGAGCGCGGGAGGAGGAGGGGGCAGGGCAGAGGGACCCGAGCGGCTCCCGATCTGCGGGCGGCGCTGGGCAGCTCCGCCGCACGGCACCTGGCTAGCCCGCTAGGCGCTCGCCTCTCCTCTGCGCGCGCCCCGCCCCTCCCCCGCTCCGGGCGCGCGCACCCCTCCCGCCGGCTCCAGAGAAGAGGCCCTGCTGAATAATTGAACAGGACTGAGGCTAGCAAGAGAAGCAGCTCTCTTCCTCCTCCTTCCCTTCCCCCGCACCTGGACGAACCCCAGTAGGGCTCTCTGGTCCAGCACGCAGAGATGTGGCCACGGCCACCTCTGCACGCACCCCTCGGAACACACGTGCACGCTAGGATGTGGACGGGTGTGGAGACACCCACGTGCCCATACAGGCACGAGTGAGCGCGCAGACACACACAGGCTCAGACACATACATGCATACATGTGCCCATAGACACTGGCACACAGACTCACACTCAGCGCGGGGGAGGGGCACGGGGTATACACATGGACAGAGGCACACATCCGCGCACACATACATGTTTGGCCACAAGTGATGAACGGCCAACATACACAGAGACACCTCCTCCCAGCTTACCCTCCAAAAACAATGACCCAGAGCCTCAAAGGTACTCAAGAGTAAGACATGTCACACACGCATACAGTCTTCTCACCACCTCCCCCAAAGGATGCTCCCCTACCCCCTGGACACCCCTGCTGGACTCCTCCAGTCCTTCCTCTCAACTCCCCCTGCCCCTCCACCAGCCTCAACCTCTCCCTCCACGGAGTTTTGAGGACACCTGTCCCCTGAGTGTCCCACATAAGACAAAACCCTTCCTGGGTCACTTATGTTCAGCTGAGGAAGCCACTTAATCTAGGTGCCCCTCCACTGGGATCTGCTCCCTCCCCACTTACCATAGCCCAAGAGGTAAGTGCAGAGAGTCTCCCTTCCCCTCATCTGGATGTGACCTCTGCACCCACATCAATCTGGGTTGGGTTAGGACCAGGGAAGGGGGAGGTATGTGGGGGGGAGCCAGAGGGTAGAGAAAGGAAAAGGGAGGGAGGTGGACACGGACCTGGAAGGAGCCAAAGAAATAGTGGGGTAGAGTGGGGAGGAGAGGTGGTGAAGAAAGGGCAAAAGGAAGGGGGAGGTGATGTGAGAAAGGGGAGAGAGAATGGGGGCGCCCAGGGAGGAGAGGGCTGGCTCCTGCTTATCCATTCTGAATTCCATCTTGGAGCAAAAACTGTCACCAAGAGCCGCGCACGTGCTTCAAGCGGCTCCCGAATGCAGTCAGCACCCAGGACAGCTCCTCTGTTGCCACTGCCACCTCCCCAACCTCTTGAGCTGACAGGGGCTCCCATTTGGCCTCAGGCCCTCCAGAAGTGAAGAAGGGGTTCCTCAGAAGAGAAGGCTACAAGGTGCTACAGGGCTTCAGGAGGGAGGAGGGACGGCAGCCTGCGAAGCAGGGCTGGGGTCCCCCAAAGCCTTGTCGTCCGGCCCTCTCCATCCCATTCTTACGCCCCTGGCTCCGGAATAGAGACTGACAAAGCTCTGAGCAGGCAGAAAATGTATGGTCCCCGAGGGAGGGAGGGAGGGGCCTGTGGCAGTGAGAGGAGAGGAAGGGAAACCGCCTAGAGGCCAATCAATATCAGTGAGTGGGAAGTGGAGAGAGTTGGAGGGGGTGACGCTGGGGAGCGAGGGGAGAGACAGAGGGTACAAAAGAAGAGAGGTGTGCAAGAGATCAATAGAGGCTGCAGAGAGGGACAGAGCAAGAGGATGAGCTGGGAAACAGAGACAGGGGCAGACCTGCCTGCCTGCGAGGGGCGGGCTCTGGAAGACAGAACCCCGGAGCAGAACTGATGGGAGTGCCTGCGTCCCGAACCAGAGTGCCTGGGTCCTGAACCCCAGCCCCATGGCAGGGAGTGTCACTCCTTCTCTCTTCCCTTCCTCTCTCGCTTCATATTCTCTTTTTCATTCTCTCTCCACTTTCCTCTCTCTCAGGGCAGAGATGGGCTCCCTCCTGTTAAATCTCCTGCCTTCTCAGAGCAGACTAATGAGCCTTAAAGGGACACAGAGGTCCTTCACACCCCATGTCACAGATGGAGAAACTGAGGCCACAAGTTGGGAAAGGCTGTCCTGAATGAAGGTCAGACCTCTCCTCATCCCGGTCTCTCCCCCACGAGACAACCCCAACCCTCTGAAGACACCCTGGCCAGGCCCACCCTCCTCCCTGTCTTCAGGCACAGAGCTCCTTGGTGCCCATGGGTAGAGTGAACTGAACAGGCCTCTCGGCCAGGTTCCTGCTTGGCCTTGTGCCTCAATCGGGCCCCGACAAGACCAGCCATAGAGAGGCAGCATGAACAAGAAATAGCCGAGTGTGGAGACTTAGGAGACACAACCCCCAGAGAAGAGGGAAGTATGGTTTGGGGAGCAACGGCAGAGCCCCCAGCCCCAGATTCCCACCCTGCCCTTCTCAGAAGGTCCCCCAGGGCTGGCATTTGGAGAAACAGCAGGCAGAATCCCGCCGGCTGCCAGGCTGCACCCACCTTGTCTTTACCTGCATGGTTTTGCTCAGGCTCTCCACCAGACACACAGACCAATGCTAGGGGATGGTGATTCTTCCCGAGACGTGCCCTGCTCCCCAGCCCCGATTACCCCTGCCTCCCACCTGCCTGGAACCTGGAAAAGCTGTTCCAGCCTCTCTTCCCACCCTTGCTAAAAGATGGCGTGACTCCCTAAACCCCCACCAATCACTATGCTGGCTTCCAGAAGGCTCCAGTGTGTGGGGGCTGTAGTAGTGACAATGGGCAGTGGCATTTCTTGACTGTGATCCCTTGCACCGCAGGCAAGAAATGCCCACTATTAGCAACCCCAGCACCCGGGCCTAAATGAGCAGCAGGAGGTAACAGAGGCAGCAGCTCCTAGGGCCTAGCTGCACTCTGCCCCCAGCACCCTAGGACTTAGGGCATGTGGCCTCGTGGTCTTCATCAGTTAAACAGGACGGTTGGTCTCCATCCCCTGACTTCATTGAGGAACAAATTCAAAGGGCCCTGTAAGCTGCCAAACACTAAACAATCAGCAGACATTGCTACTATTAAGCAGCAAAGTTACCACCATCTCCAGATCTCCTGTGTATAGCAACCAAGCTGGGTAGAAAGAGGCCCAGCCCTGTCTTTATTCCCCAGCAGCCAGGGCTCGAGTGTCCCTGAGGTGGCCCTCATCTGGGGGCTTTGGAAGGAACAGAGGGTAGCAGGTCAGACGAGAAAATCCTGGAGATAAGAGGGGGACGTGGAGGTTCTCAAGGCTGGGCCATGCCTGAGAGCACCGGGACAACGCTGAGGGGGACGGGCGGGACATACTTCCAGAGGAGAAGGAAAAAACCAAGGCCTGCCCAAGAGCCCAAGCCCCCAAACAGGCAGGTTGATCCTGGACTCAGGACTCAAGCCCAGACGACGAAGGCTCCAAGGTCTGTCACGGAGGCAAGGCAGCAACCCCAGTTCTTAGCCCAGATCTACTATTAACTACCCCCCAGAAATCCACCCACCCCTCCGGGCTTCGGTTTCCATCTTTGTAAAATGAAGAAGCCCAGTGCTGCATTGTGGTGTGTGTGTGTGTGTGTGTGTGTGTATCTTTCTGCAGGCCTCTGACTTGTCACATCCCTGGTCTCTCAGCAGGGCTACCCCAAGGAAGACCATTCAGGTGATGCCTGAGAAGGCTGCCCTCTCCCCAGCTGCTGTCCCAGCCCAATCAACCAAGAGAAACGCCACAGCCCCCCTCCGACAGGAGGTCACCTCTCTCCACTGCCTGCCCCAAGCTCTCCCCAGCTGCTGGCCACCAACCACGAGGGAGTGGAGACTGCTGCTCACCCTGCCCTCTCCAGGGAGGGGCCTTAAACAACATGCAAGTTGGCAGACAGATGCCCAGACGGGGAGGAGAAGAACCAGACAAGAACACGGAGGAGTGTCCTTGTGGCCCCAAGGGACAACCTGCAGAGATTTTCCAGGGGGCAGGGGGGACAAGGGACCTGCACAGCCGGGGTCTAGGGAAGCCAGCTGGGCCTGGCCTCCCGGTAACTGAGCCTGAGCCTGCCCCTTGGGAGTGGGCCCACTCTGGGCAAGAAATAAGAGACTTCCACTGCACAATTTGGAGGGCACCAGAGGAAAGGGGGTGCAGGTCAATGCCTGCCCCCTATCCTGCACCATAGCGTGTATGTGGAGCTACAAATAAGACACGGAAGACTATCAACCAAATCTCACAGGAATAGCAACAGAGGCTGATGCCTTTGGTTATAGGTGAAGGGAGCAGTGTCCAACCAGCTCCGACCGAGGAGAGGAGGCCATCTGTCAACAGATCGCCCCAGGGACTCAGCAGCAGCAATCCTGCACAGGCCCAAAAGAAAAGACTCCAGAGTGGACCGTAGCCAGCAGCACCCCTGGCTCTCGTGGCAGGAAGGGATAAGAAGGAAGCAAGTGGCGTGGCTCTCAGAGACTCCCCCCCGGCTCCCAGAAAGTCCCCATAGCTGGGCATAGGCCAGGACCCCCCCCTCCCCGGGCACTCACGGTCGTTGCAGACAGGGCCTCCATAGGAAGTCATGGTGCAGTCACAGGTGAAGCCGTCCCACTGCTGCAGGCAAACGCCCTGGTTGGCACAGGACTCTTCGGTGCAGGTGGTGCTGGGGCCTGGAAGAGGCAGGAGGAAGGAACACCCCCCGCTCAGCCAAGCCCCTTCCCTCCCCAGGAGGTGTGGAAGCTTCAGAGCCAGGCGGGAGGTCCTGCTCTCAACCCTGCCAGATTGGAAGGGCCAAATCCTGACAGGGGCATGGGGGGCAGGGAGCGGACAGGTGCTCAGGGACTGCTAGGCTGGGCCTTGAACTATGATAAGGGGCCAGGGTGAGAGGCAACAGGAAGGGCAAACAACCCTTCACCCCCTGCACCCCTGCCCCAGAGCCGCCCCGATGCACCCCTTGCAGCTTGGCCCTCCTGCAGCCTGCAGAATCACCCCTAACTCCTCCACCCTCCACTCACCGTCGCAGCCCCTCTCCACCTGCCCGATGCGGTGCAGGGCGTCAGCGATGAGGTCTGGGAGGCGTCCGTTGAGGTCCACTGAGGCCAGGCAGCCCTGAAAGCCATCCCGGGAGGCCACCAGCTTGGGCAGGTTGCTGAACATGTTCTTGCTCAGACCACCAATGTACAGCTCCCCTGTAAAGGGGGGAGGGTCAAAACCTCAGCATCCTGGCCCCCGGTCCCTTCCCAGGACACCAGCCCCTGGTTGACAAGTCCTCCCAGCCTGCAGCATCCCCTCCCAGGCGCCAGTTTCCATACAGAGATCCCACGACCCACCCCACCTCTTCCTCCTTCTTTCTCCACTTTGCCATCTGTCTGCTCCCCTCCCAGAGAAGCCCAGATGCCCAGGGCAGGCTTGCTTGGGGGCGGGGGGGGGGGGGGAGCAGCTGGAAGAACGGGTTCCGTGAGCTCTCCCACACATCTGATTCCAGTTCCGGCCTGTAATCAGGGCCTTTCAGAGACGTGATGCCCTCCCTGGGCCCCTCCCACTCCCTCCTTCTCCCTGTTCCCAGGGCTTCTTCAGGCCTCTCCCAGCCAGTTCTCACTTCCCTCCCGGGTGCTCTAACCCAGCTCCCTTTCCCCAACAGCTGGGGCTGGACCTGGGGACTGTGAGCGACTCCAGAAAGCAGTTCTCCTCAGGGACACTTGACCCCACGCCCCGCTGCCTGGCCACATCACACCCAACTCCCTGGAAATCTTGGCCAGCCCATCGCAGAGCTTCGGCAAGACACAGTCTCGGCCACTGGCTCCTCAAAACACAGAGGAGCCCAGACCCCCGCCTCGGGTTTGCCGCCCCGGATTCTCTGTGACACACTGCCCCCTTCTGGGAGCTGGGGGGACTGGCAGCACTCTGACGGCACCAGACCCAGCTTCTAGCTCCAACTCTGCCTCCAGCTCACTGGCCTCTGAAGCTCCCATTTTCTCCTCTCCAAGAGGGGGGTGAATTCAAGAGGGTCTCTGAGGACCCTCCCCAAGTCCACACAGTCTGAGTCACACTGACACGCAGGGGTCCCCATGGGCCTGATGCCTGCCTGGGGCGAGTGGAGGCCGCTCATGCTGCCCCGGTGGGCTCCGGAGAAGCTGCAGGGCTCATCTTCACTCCTGGTCCAACGCCCGGGCTCTAGGCTCCTTCCCTGCTCTCTCAAGCACCCATTCTGAGGGCAGGCGTTGGTGACTTTGAGAGCTTCCCCAGAGGCCCTGGGGAATGCGTGACCCTGGTGTGACACAGAGCCTACAGGGGAGCCCGGGTCCAAAAGAACCCCCCAAGTCAGCCTAGCCAATGCCCAAACTAGGGCAGCAGACAGGGAGTCCACGACTGCTACTCCCTCCTCCCCTTATCAACTGCCCCCTCCCACCCCACCCGGGGGAGGCACCTGCCAGGACGCTGAGCT
Organism: Eumetopias jubatus; assembly: GCF_037043125.1. Lineage (NCBI taxonomy): Eukaryota > Metazoa > Chordata > Mammalia > Carnivora > Otariidae > Eumetopias > Eumetopias jubatus. The sequence goes on along the minus strand of NW_028274819.1, from coordinate 7,744,776 downwards.
CCCCATTCTCTTTCAAGCCCTCAGCCAAGGCAGGCTTCTCCGGCTTGGAGGCCCAAGAGGCCTTCAGCAGCCCTGGGCTGCCTACTCCTAGCTCCGGAGCGAGGCCGCCAAGCTCCCCGCAAGGCACATCTTGTGGCCAGGCTTCCCCTGTTGAGGGCAGCCTCACAGGAGAGCTGAAGAGAAAACATCAGGCTGGACGCAGCAGAGAATCGGAATGTGGTGGCGGTGGAGAGAGAGGACCCCAGGGCCGGGGGAGAGCGTGCTGTGGCCGGGGGCGGGGGGGGGGCAGTGTCTGGGTTAGGCCAGGCCTTCTCCACAGGCCCTAGGCCCCACCTTTGAGATCGAGGTTTCGGGCGCCATTGGAGTGCTGCGTGACCGTGCGGGAGTCGATCTTGAGCGTGTGCACATTGCCCGGGTCCCTGGACACCACCACGTTGTGCCACTGGTTGTCATTGACTGGTTTGTCTGAGTTCCCCTTCATCAAGGACGGGCCATTCCCCAGGTCAAACACGTAGTGGATGTACCTGCCCCACAGTAGGGAGGAGACACTGGGTCAAGGCGGGGGCGAAGTTGGGAGGGCAGGGTAAAGAGGAGCAATGGCTCACAAGGGGTCCCAGGTACCACAGGACAAAGGGATGGAGAGGGAGACCCCAGAGTGGAGGGACCAGCCCAATGGCAAGAGGACTCTGGTGTGAAGTCCCATCACGGAGGGAACGTGGGGTTGGAGGGCCACAGAGGAGCCGGCTCCTGAGACAGGCTCAGAAGAGGAGCTGGTCTGGGGAGAGGTCTGTGGGGACAGCAGGGCCCTCTGGGGGCGGGGGCAGGACAGAGCTGCTCTAGGATGGGGTCCTCTCAGGCAAGAGAGGCCACAGGGGCCGGGCCCTGCCTTCTGCCTGTAGAAAGGGCCTGCCTGAGCCCAGACAGTGAACGTAGGACAGCTGTAACTGGGAGAATCCTGGCGAGCCTGTAACTGGGGAGTCACCAGGGTGGAAGAAGGGGGTGCTGCTTTTCCACCTTGGCTGGCGGCTGGGGACCTGCACCTTGAGCTGTGGTTCAAGGGGACTGGATATCTCAGCCAGCGGCTGGGGGCCAGATCGTGGTCAGTAGGGGAAGGGGATCCCTTCCTCGCCAGCGGTGCCGGGCCCAGCACCTCACCCCTTGACCAGCTCGATGACAATGAAGTCATTGCCGTTGCCCGAGTTGAACAGGAGAAGCCCGTCAGGGGCTGTGGTCTTGAACTGGAAGAAGAGGTGCATGGAAGCGTAGGCTTGGAGCGTGGCGAGCGCCAGGTAGCTGCTGCGACTCTTGAAGGTGACCGGATCGGCCACAATGGCCCGTAGGCCGAAGCGAGCGTTGAGCTCGCAGTAGGTGATGTCACCATCCTTACACTGGTCCATGTAGGGTTGGCCGTTGAACACCAGCCCGCTCAGGTGCCCGATGAAGTTGGAGGGCACCACGGAGATGAAGCGTCGCTCCGTCATGATGCCCGTCTCGATGTTGTGGAACTCCAGCCGCGTATGGGCTCCTGCCATCTGTCCTGCTCGGGGCCAGACACAGAGATGAGGTGGGCAGATGGGGAGCATTTCCGGGGCTGGGCCTCGGGTCCCCCAGGAGCCTCCCCTCCACACAAGGGCCTCGGGGGGAGGGGTGCCGGCAGCTGGGCCTTGGAGAAGCCGGCCGACCCTCTGATCCAGCACTCACGGGCATCCGGGGCCGTGCTGCCTGCAAGGAGCCCCCCCTAATATACCACTCCTCGGGGAGAAATGGCAGCCGTAGCTTGCCAGAATGCTGCCCCGGGGAGGGAGGCCCAGGAAGTTTTCACCAAGAAGAGAGCCATCCACAGGCCACTGGAGATGTAGCCACTCCCTGGTCTCAGAGCACTTACCCTCGACAGTGACATTGTCCACAGACAGCTGCAAGCTCTTGCCACGCCGCACCACCCTCACCGTGTGCCACTCGTTGTCGTTGAGCTTGTGGCCCGCAAAGAGCGTCTCGGGGCCTTTACCTGCGGCACCAAGGGGGGAGTGAGCACGGCACTCCCACACGCCCGCATATGGCTTCCTGTGCCGCCCCGAGCACGCACAGTCTCGCCCCCGTGCACACAGGTGCACACACACAGCTTGCGGCACCTCTTCAGCCGTGCCACGCACCCACACACACAAGGACACACGCTCGCACGGTGGTTCCACACCCCGTCATAAATCCAGATAGCAGTACTGCCACTTTGTGCGACTTCCAAGGGCGTCATTGGAATAGAGTCTGATGGGAAAGGTGCCTCTAGACTGGTGCCCTGAGGCCCTGCACACAGACACTCATACCTACAACCAATATTTTCCTTCCAAGTCTTCTAAGGAACTTCAATGTCAGTGTGTGTAGCCAGCAGTGAGATTCCCAGCATATAGGCATAGACCTATAATTTTCAAAAATACAGAGCATTACCATGCCCCCACGTGTGAGTCTGCACCCACAGCTCCGTTGCTGGCAGTGAAACCTTCGTACAGACACGCAGCTCCCCCATCTCCGGAGGGACCCCGTGGGACCCTTCTGTATACAACTGGTTAACTCCACACACCTGGACATGCGACCACACACACAGCGCAGCCAACATGGCCAGAGAGGGGAACCTTTCTTAGGAATCATGACCATTTCTTCAAGACCAGGATTATCCGGTCCCAAGTCTAGGATGAAATATATGTTTCTGTAGAATGATGCTACACCGCGCTGCACACCCAGATCACCACCAGGCCCCCCCAGGGCTCAGGCCAGCGGGGACCGGGCTCACCAGGCATGCGCACACAGGGACCAAACACCCACAGAGACACGCTGAGCACACACAGCCCCTCTGCCGGCATCTGCCGTGCCCCTGGGCTCTCTTGCGTGACATCAGGGCACACCATGCAGAAACACTCTCTCGGAGACGGAACATTGAGCCCAGCACACTGGAATGCTCAGAATGTCCACACCTGCTCTCCATCTCACCCCAGCCGAGAGCTTCCCCGTCCCCTCTGAATGCACCCCAAGCTTGGCAGGAGCTCAGCCCCCACCCGCCACAGGAGCTGTGGAGGGCTGAACTTTGAAGCCCTGACCCTGTTCCCCTAGCCTCATCTTATTTCTTGTGTGCCTCGCCCTCCCCCTTGTGGCCACCTCTGGAGCTGCAGTGGAATGTCCCCGATCCTCGAGGGCTTCTTCTGGCCGTAGGGTAGGGCGGTGGGAACTTCCTGCGGGCTGTGGGCCTTCCTGCGGGAGGTGCCACCAAGGCTTTGCCCCACCCTCCTGAGGACTTGAGATGACGAGGCTTCCTGGCCTTCCTTTGCTCAGACCTAGGGAGCATGCTGACCCACGGTCCTCCACCAACTCTTCCTGGTTCAGCGTCACTGGGCCCGTTCTGCCCTCCACAGCCACTCCATCCCCACCCACCCTCATGCCTGCTCCCCTCCCCACACCCACTACCCAACCCCCACACAAGCTAGCTCCCCGCTATCCCTCCCCAGATCCCAGCGTCCAGCATCCCAGGCCCCTGGGGGCTCTGCAGAAGAAGAGGGAAGCCACTTACTGGGTGCGCAGCCGACGCGCAGGCAGTCTGGGGGGGCCATGGGGCGGGCAGAGGGGGAGGGAAGACAAAAAGGCAGAACAAGTTTTTTGTTTTTTTGTTTTTTTGTTTTTTACATCCTTCACAGGCAGGGGTGTCTGCGGGTGGGGGTTCCCCCCAGGACCACTTTCCGGGGACCACGCGTGCCCAGGTGCCCTCTCCCCTTCCTCAGTTGGACCCCTGTCCCTCCTGCCCCCAAGAGGGCTCCAACCCTCCCCAGAGCTGGGAGGCAGGGCAGTCAGGTGATGGGAAGAGGGCTTGCGTCTCCCTTAGAGGGGCCCAGGCCTCTCATGTCTGAGGGAGATGGGCACCTTGGGGATCCCAGTCGTACAGGGGATCATAGTGGGGCTGCAGGCTTGACCAACCCCATAGCTCCACATCTCCGGGAGATGGATGGGGAAGGCCAGAATCCCTGCATCCCCTGCTCTGGGACGACTCCCTGGCTCAGAGCCCAAGTTGTGACACGTCACTCCCCATGCCCCCTGGGCTCTGAGCTAAATGGAGGGGTCTGCCCCAGGGCTCCCTTCCCGAGGCCATCCACCTCCCAAAGTCTCAGGGGGCCAGCACCACCCCTCCAGGAACCTTCCTTCTACCCTTCCTAACACGGAGGATGCCAGGCTGCCACTGGGGACTGGAGTGATCTCGCACCCTGAAGAGCAACTAGCATCAATTTGTTCTCCAAAGGAGGGGCCAGGGCCTCACAGGTGGGGATACCAAGGCCCCCACAGTATGATTCCAGAGGACACCCAGCGAGTCAGGGACAGGCAGGCACCATAGGCTAAGTCTCCTGCCCCTGCTCCAGCCCCAGCATTGCTATCTTATGACTCCAGGGTCAGCGGGCCCCGTGTGGCCAGAAAGCACGCTATCTACACAGAATTGCAGCCCAGGGCCCCAGGGCCTTGGGCCAACCCCCACCCCCCCTCGATGGGACACATTATCCACACCGTTAGTCAGCCAGCCTTACAGAGGGAATGGAACACTAGGGTCTTACGAAGTCGGGAATTAGGGCCCTTTGGACACCTGCACCACACCATCGGACCCAGACAGCCTAGGACTGCAGAAGTCCTACACCCTGAGGCAGAGGAGCTGGGTCCTAATCTCATTACGTGGCTGTGGGCAAATCTCCTTTCTCTGAGCCTCAGCTTTCCTCCCTGTGAGCTGAGAACAAGAAAGAGGGGTTCAGCGGAGCGGGCCCTTGTCTTTCAGAAAAGGGGCAGTTTCCAGCAATATCCTGGCATCCTATGGCTCCTCCCAGAGCAGGCTCTGCCCACAGCCCTACACCCAGGAAACAAAGGCGGGGGCATCTGGCATCCCTTGGACCCCTGAAGGTTCCTGCAGTGGAGGTGAACAGATTCCCCTGTGGCTCTGGGGGCATGGGCCCCTCGGGCAGTACGGCTGAGCTCCACACGCGTTGTCAACCGCAACAGAAGAGTGGGGGGAGCAGCCGGGACCCTGAGCCACTGCCTGGCACCAAGGGAGGGAAGAGGAAGCAGAGGAAGGCCAAGGAGCAGACTCAGGGGAAAGTCAGAGGCCCAGTGAGAAGGAGGTCGAGAGGGTGCAGAGAGAAAAGAGGAAGGAAGGGGGAGCTGAGGGAAGGAGAAGCTAGATGGAGGGAGGGGAAGAATGTCAGGGTGAGGGTGGGAGGGTGCCAGGCCTGGAGTCGGGTCACGGGGGCTCTCTTTGGGCCAGCAGAGCCTTCACCAATGAAGGGTCCAAAAAAGAAAAAAGGGGCTGGAAGGGCAGGCCGATCCCCTGTTGGGAAAAGCTCAGTTCTTCCCCTCCCCAGCAGGGGAGTGCCAGGAATGGGGGTCCATCTGTCCAGAGAAGAGGTGTTGGCTCCAGGTCCACCCCCTGCAAGGACCCCACCCTCAGAAGCCCCGCTCCAGTGGGCTTTGAGGACAGCAAACACCCCGTGAAGATGGGTACTGCGGGAAGGAGCCAGCACCATCCCAGAGGCGGGCAGAAAGTGGGGGTGAGAGAGGGCACCAGCCTTCTGTGCGCCCACCCGCCCGGAGCCCAGCTCAGGCAGCACCAGCGAGCGACTTGTTAGCTAGTGACCTGTGCCTCAGGTTCTGGGAAGGAATGGAAGTGACAGGTCTGTGCAGACCCACCAAGGTCCTGGCTGGACATAGAGACCAGGATGAGGGGACGAGCGTGTGAGGAAACAGGTGGGAAAGGTCACCTGCATGTTAAGGAACCCAGGGTAAAGAACCTAGGCTTTCCATCCACACGCCACCTGATCCCCTGCCCCACCCAGACCACACAGATCCCACAGATTGTAGATGGTGGGCCCAAGGCTCCTAGGCAAGGAGCCTCAGGAGCCCACTGGCCAGAAGCTCATCTCAGAAGTGACATCAAAGAGCGGCAGCCTGCAGTTCTTGTTCAGAGCAATCTCCCTGGCAGCCCAGGCTATGGGAGGAGTTTGAGAACCACTGACAGCCCCCGCCCCACCATGGGAACGAAGCACCCTTCCATGGCCTCGGGGATTAACAGGCTTTGGAACGTAATGTGTATTCAGCCTCATTTACGACAAGAACGAGTTAGGCTTACTCTGTATGGCCTGAGAGGGCAGAACTAGGTCCACAAGTGGGAACTTCAGAAGGGGCGGTTGACATGAAGGAAAAATGACCCAATGATTAGAGTGGCCATCAGAGGCGGGGAGCTCCTGACATGGGCGTCTGAGCAGAGATGGAGGAGCTAATGGTAATTCACACATGGGCCGGGGAGGGGACGGGGCACGCTGGCTGGAGGAGATAACTTCTAAGGGTAGCTCCAGCTTGGAGATTCTCCTATTACAATATGCCCTTCACGTCAGCCTCACGGACAGCTGGATCTTCAGGGGCACGCCTGGTGGAGGGCAACAGCGACAGGCCAGGCTGGGCAATGGCCCAAGAGGCCATACCAAGGGCAAAAGGACCCAGGAACACAGGTCACAGTGGAACAGGGTGAAGAATCCAGGGGACTCTAATGTTCTCTGGGGACAGAAATCAACCACCTGCTCAGAGGCTGCAGACAGCAGAGCTTTGGGTACTTGCTCAGTGTCTGCAGGCCAAGGGACAGCCAGGAGGCACAGTCCAGTGTCTCTAGCGTCCTCTGCCCAGAAGGACGTAGCGACTCCTGGTTGGCCCTTCGTGGCCCAGCAAACGCCCCGCCTCCTGAAGCTGGCACTGAGGACCTCCTCCCAGCTGCCCCACCAAGTGGCCACCGGCAGCCTCACTTTCCTCTTTAGGACCCAGCACCAAGTCTGCGTCCTTCCACCGAGCATCTGACAGGTTGCAGAGCTGCCTTCCTTCCCTACAAGATGAGACCTCGAGGCCAGAGAGCAAGGCTTCTCAGGCTTCTCTCTGGTCCCCAGCAGTAAGTGCAGCCCAGGACCAGCCTTGGTGGTGTTCCCCGCCTGTGAGGCCCCACAGGCCCTGGGTAGCAAGCAGATTGGGGAAGCAGGAGTCAGACTGGGTCATGTAGTGTGGAAGCAAGCCTCCAGGCCTGGCTCGAAGCTTACGTCCCTACCCCAGTAAGATTTTCCTTCGAGAAGGCTGGGTGAGTCCCTACATATGTGTCCTGCATCTGTGTAATGCCTTCATTCCCGTTATTCCATCTGAGCCTCAAAACCACCATAGAAGGTAAACAGAGCGAGGATCCTTAACTTCATTTTACAGATAAAACAGAGGCCCAGCAGAGGGGAATGACCTACCCAGCAGTCAAAGAGACCGGGTCTGAAACCCAGATCTCCTGGCCCTATGATGGGAAGTGCTCTTCCCATCAGAGCCTGAGGCTGCATGGCTGGGTGCAGATCACACAGCAACCACACGCCTCCCTGTACACATGTCCCTTGGTATTGTGGACAGATGCATCTGCACCAAGCATTTGGTCACGGCTTGTCCTGAGCCATATCAGAGATGGCACCTCTGCATGGGGCCCGGCACAGGCAGGGGTGAGAGGCAGGGACATGGGGCCCGGCACAGGCAGGGGTGAGAGGCAGGGACAGGTGAGAGGTAGGAGGACTGTCTTGCTGGCTGGCATCCTGAGGGCCACCTTCTTCTCTGCCTTCTAAGTACTTATGAGGCACAGACAGAAAAGCATACCGACGGGAAGGAGAGGGTCGATCCTAAGGGTGAAAGGTCCTGAGGACCCACCAGAGAGCATTTTCCTGGCTGAGGACACTGCCTCCTGTCTAATCTAAAAGGAACCCAAGCTTTTTCCCCAGGCACCTAAGACAGCCCAGGTGAGGAAACAGCATCTGCCTTCCCTGCAAACAGAAGGCCAGAGATGTTCCCTACCGTCTCACTCCCCAGCACACAGAACCATGTGCTACTGTGCAGAGAACACACGCCTCCCAGGGCGAAGGCGTTTGTCACACTGGGTCTGGGTACACAGACCAGGAATGTCTGAGGAAGCACGGGGCCACCCATGGGGTCCTGGGCTGGTGCCTTCCTCCCGTGACCATTTCAGAGGGGCCAGGGATGTTGTACAGACCATGAGACATTGGCCAAAGGGAGCCTCCCTTCCCACTTTCCCCCCTGCAGCACTGACACCCAGCACCCACTCTGTGGGCTGTGATGATGGCCCAAAGCAGAGCTTCACAGAGCCCTCATGTTCCCCAACTCTGTGGCCCCAGCCGCCTACACATCTCCCTGCCTCCAGCCCCTGCCCTGCTCGGCAAATCCTTGTCCTAGGAGGACAAAGACCAAGTGGCCAAAAGGGGAAAGGGAAAGACATCGTATAAATTTATTAATGAGGCAATGGATCCCCAAAAGGCCACAGTCTGTCCCACAAGTGGCCTAGAGACCAAAGTTAGGGTGAAACTCCAGATCAAGATTTAAAAGCTCAAAGCTCTGTGTTCTTTCCAGTTGAGACTCCTAATCTGCTCAGAAGAATCCTACCTCTCTTCCTGCCCAGGACACAACAAGTGAGCCTCGTGGCCTGAATCTTCCTATATGGCAGGCCCTTGGGTGCTATACTTCTATGTGCTTAGCGAGTCTAGTATGAAATGGACAGTCATGAGCCCAGCCTGGATGGCTGAGGACCTCCAACTTCCAGTGTTCCCCTGACTGAAAGTCCCACCAAGGCGGGATCCGCGTCTTCCCTACTGTTGTAGGCCAGGGGCAGAAGACACTGGCGCTTACAAAGTGTCCCATAAATATGAGCTAAATGAGTGCACCTGCTGCTTTCTTCCTGCCCCAACAGGACTGATGGTCCCATCCAAACAGACACCCTGGGGATGGCCCGGTGAGGTATGTTCTGGGCAGGAGCCGAGATGGCAAGCCATCTGATGGTGAGGGTCCCTGATGCCCTCCACTCCCCAGTCTGTTAGAGGCAATGGGAAAACACTGTACTTTAGGGCAAATGACCTGGGTTTGAGTCTGGGCTCCTTCCCCAACCACTGCTGGCTTTGTGATGTTGGATGAGTCAGTATGTGAATTTCACAATCTATAAAGCAGGCAAAGCAAAGCCCAGCAGGTGATCTTGTGGCTTCACAGGGCAGCCAAGGGACTCAAATGTGAAAGTAGACAAGGGAAGACATGTCCCGAGTTGTCCAGCGTCACCTGCGCACCTATGACACAGACAGACATGGCTTTTTAAACTCAGAGCAGGTGAGAGTGGCTATGTACATGGCCAGGTCCTCCTCATCTCCAGATGAGCTGCGCTGAGCTCAGGCTTAGCACCACTATAGGCATCCGTGAGTCCTTCCGAAATGAATGAACCAGTGAAAGAGTAAGTGGATGAGCCGACAACCAAGAAGGAGCTATGTTGTTACGTGTGGATACAGGACAGAAGCCACCAAACCCAAATGAGTGTCCCGGGAGAGCAGCTGTCACACCGAGACACACTTGGATGGATGGCACAGCCATGCTGGGGGTACCCCATACCCGGTGCTGCCAAACATGGAGCATCCCCTACCCTGTGCATCCTTGCTAGAGACGGAGCTCTCAGAGGCGCTGACCCAGGGTTGGCACCTCCCCATTTCCCACTCTCGGTGGCGCCACCACCAGCTTCTCCAGACAGAGGGGGTGTGGTCAGAGGCAAGGACAGGGAAGGGACCAGAACACAGGGTGGGGTGGTTACCGAGGTTGACCGTGAGCTTCATCTGGCCCCCATCCAGCTCGAGGCGCAGGGTGTCGGCGGACTCCCTGGAGGTGGTAGCCATCATTAGCCCGTAGGCCCGCTGGGACATGAAGCGCAGAGACACATCCTCCGCCTCCGTGTGCATGGCATTCGGCAGCATGATCTTCATGTACATGGAGCCATCATAGCTCAGGACCGTGGCCTCTGCCCCAGAAGTGGGGGGAGAGGGAATCGAGGTACAGGTGAAGGCCAGTGGAGGGAGAGAGACCAAGAGGATCGTTACAAGGATGACAGGCCCAGGGCTGGCCTGGGAGGGGCACCCTGAGGAGGCAGGGGCCCAGGGATGGGCAGCGGGGACACCGGGAATGAAAACCAGCCTCACCTCTCTCACAGACCCGCCCCAGAAAGCCGGTCCCGATGCAGTCACAGACGAAGCGGTTCCAGCCCTCTCGACAGATGCCCCCGTTGCGACAGGGGGCAGAGGTACACTGCTTCAGTGTCTCCCGGGAGCAGAAGGGGGCGATGCCCACCGCCCCCTGAGCCTCGGCCAGGCCCCGAAGGTCTCGGCTGCGCCCATCGATGAAGAGGTCTCGCACACAGCCCACGTAGCCAGCCCGGAGCGCCGCCGTCCACACCTCCGGGGGCAGAGGCAGGTCCACCCGTCCTCCCTCAGGGAGACCACCCAGGTACAGCTCACTCTCCAGGTCCAGAATCTCACTCTCCCCGGTGGCCAAGAACGGTGTGCTGCGGCTGTTCACTGAGATGGAGCCTAAGAATCAAGGGAGAGTGGGCCTCAGGGACGAAGGCAGGACTGAGAGTCAACACGGGCCAGAAAGGGACCCCTGACCTCCCACCCCGTACCCTACAGCAGCCCTGGGCCGGAAACTCAGTCTTATTTGCAGCTGCAGATACTACTTGACAAAGATTTCAAGTTCAGGAGCTCAGGTGAGCCAGCCCCAGCCCAGCTGTGGTGTGCGGTGGGCCTCTGTCCACACTCCTCCCTCTGCACCCGAGTGAGTCCTCGGGGCATGCACAGCAGTTGGACATGCCCCAAAGGGCTGGATCACTCATGGGTCATCCCCCCGGCCAGTGCCTTAGACCAGAAACCAGAGGCAGAGAACCCTAAGGAGGCTGAAAAGTTTGAATCCAAAGTGTTTTCTTCCTACTAACATTTATTGAACTTTTATGTCAGGCACTCGGCACTTCTCTTATGTCAGAGTCTCAAGGTAACCCTATGAAAATAGCCCTTTATGATCCCATTCGAAGCAGCAGGTGAGGCTTAGGGAGATTGGGGAACCTGCCCAAAGCACCCCAGAGGGTAAGGAGCAGAGGCAGAGTGCCATCCAGAGCCTGCTGGTCCAACCCTCTGCCTGGTGGACAAAATGGGCAGGCAGATCCGCTCCCAGAGCCCGACACAGGATGACAGTCACGAGAGGGGTGGCCAGGCACAGAGCTCCTGAGTCGTAAGACTTCTTTGGAAGGAAAGGCTGGTTACCTTAGAAAAAAGATTTGGGATCAAGTGGGAGCTTCAAAACCTTTACTGAGATCTTTAAGAAGCAGAAGCCTATACATTAGAAACTATTCTGTTTACAGTTTTTTCTATACTTTTTCCTTCTTCTGTCCTTTCTCAAGAATTCTTAAGGAAAAAAAAAAGTCTTTGGGCACCTGGGTGGCTCAGTCAGCTAAGTGTCTGCCTTCAGCTCAGGTCATGACCCCAGCGTCCTGGGATCAAGCCCCGCATCAGGCTCCCCGCTCAGCGAGGAGTCTGCTTCTCCCTCTGCCTCTGCCCCTCCCTCCCACCCCCCCAACCCATCCACTAGTGCACTTGCTTTCTCTCTCTCTCTCTCATAAATAAATAAATCTTTTTAAAGATTTTATTTATTTTTTGACAGAGACAGAGACAGCAAGAGAGGGAACACAGGCAGGGGGCAGTGGTAGAGGAAGAAGCAGGCTTCCCGCTGAGCAGGGAGCCCAATGCGGGGCTCAATCCCAGGAACCCTGGGATCATGACCTGAGCCGAAGGCAGACGCTTAACGACTGAGCCACCCAGGCGCCCCAATAAATAAATTTTTTTTAAAAAGTCTGCCTATCTCCACGGGGTTAAAGAGAGGTAAGGAGGGTCTGGTCTACATTAGGCCTGACTGGGCAGAGATCTTGGATAGGGGAGGGGGTGCAGTAGGAGATCAAAGCCTGAGTACAGGGTGTCAAATTCAAGAAGCAGAATTAGGGCCTCTTCTATGGATGGGACTCCTAATCTGGAGCACGTTCTCCTCTGCTCAAAGCCTCTCCTAAGCCAGAGAAGTCACTCCCCTGTGTCCCATTTTAATAACATGGCCCTAGCTTGTCTCTCCTGACAAGGTGTCAGATGCTCCAGGGTCTCGCTGCTAAAACCCACTCCCCGACCAGGCCCCCATATATGGCCCTCTGATCACCCATATCCCTGTTGGTAGCAGAGTCCCCAGATGCCTGCTCTACCCACCTGCTGTGGGGCCTCCTGGACATGGACGCTGCCCAGCTGGACTCTCAGTAAACGAACCAAATGGGGGAGAAGGAAGAGGTGGGGAAAGAATGTATAATGGAGAGTCAACAAAAGGAAATTAAAGTGAGTACAGGCCTTGCTCCAGATCCTTGCCCCAAAACATGGAAATGGAACAAACCAAGTGTCCATTGACAGATAAATGGACAAACAAAAGGTGGTGGTATTTACATACAATGGAATAATATTCGGCCATGAAAAGGAAGGAAAGGCTGACACCCGCTACAACATGGGGATGAACATGAAAACACATTCAGTGAAGTCAGCCAGACACAAAAGGACAATTACTATATGATTCCATTTACAGGTGGTCCCTAGGGTAGTCAATCCCTAGAAACAGAAAGTAGGATGGTGGCTGCCAGAGGCTGAGGGAGGGGAACAGGGAGTTAGTGTTTCATGGGGACAGAGTTTCAGCTTGGGAAGAAGAAAAGTTCTGGAGGTGGATGGTGGTAACAGTTGTACAACAGTGTGAAGATCCTTAATGCCACCGAACTGTGCACTTTAAAAATGGTTAAAATGGTAATGTTATGTGTAATTTAACACAACTAAAAAAAAAAAAAACCACGGAAAAGGTCAAGGAGAGCTTTGTTGGGATGACTGCCCCAAGCGTGGGATTAAGTGCACAAATGAACTTGGGACATCAGAAATGGCCAGAGCTGGTCAAACAGTGACCCAAGGACCAGCCAGACCTGGTGTGTGGGCTCTGGAGATCTGTGGGAGGCTAATGAGACCACTGCATGAAGGGAGAGAAGAGAAGGCCCTGGGGTTTTCTGCAAGGCCTGAGCAGACTTCCAACCTAGAGAGTCACTAGTCACCTACGGGGAAACCCTGGGAGGCAGCGAGTGCTCTGTGAAGACCCCCAGGTGCCATCATGAGACAAAACCGAGGGATGAACCCATGTACTATAAAGCCTGGGGAAGGCGACACTTCTCTGGGGAAGAGAAGGGAAGAAACAGCCAGCCACGAGAGGTGGATGTTTCCGGGAGCCACAGTGCCTCCTTGCTCCCTGTGTGTGGGGGGAAACAGCCCCTTCACCCAGTCTCAAAGGCCTGGTGCAGGGACAACTGCGGGGGGGGGGGGCACAACAATTTAGCTGATGTTGGTAAGTGCTTACGTTGGACATTGTGTCAGTTCTCCTTTACATCAATCCATTCTCTCGTGGTCAACAAATGGAGAAGAGCAAAGAGAATTGGGCAGAAAAGAAGACCAAAAAGGAAGAGTAGAGGAAAGGGTGGTTGGAAGCAACAGAAGTTTCAAGAAATAGCACCTGCCTGGCCCGAGCACTCTCTGCCCTGCTGTTTTATTGTGCTAGAAACCTCACCCGGTGAGAGTGTCGGGTGCTCCTGTGTCCCCCCCCCCCCAACCAGAGCACGAGCTCCATACAGCGAAGACTGTTTCGTCCACCACCAACCCTAACCCAGCACCTTGGACAGCACCTGGCACACGGTAGGTACTCCGTAAGTACTTGTTAAATGAGTTAATAAAAGAAAGTTGCGTGGACCTAGCTAGAAGGAAGGCAGGATTGGGAAGATTTTTGTTTGTTTGTTTAAAGGAGAATGGGATATCTACTCTGTGTTGGGCACTGTGCTATGCTTTTACAGATATTCTCTTATTTTCTCCTCTCAAGGACCCCAGTGCAATGGTTCCTTTTATAGATAATGAAACTGGGCTTCAGGGGGCTGAGTAAGGGCCTAAAGTCACACACATGGTAAGTGGGAGAGCTGAGGTGTGAAGCCAGCTCTGCTGACTCGAAACACTACACTCCTCTTGTCAATGTACCATGACAGGAGGGGCAACGAAGGGGCTGACCGGATGGGAGGAAGGGAAGGACAGCAATGGGAGGGGCCTGGAAAGGATGGGGAGGGGCCAGGAGGAGAGTGGGAGGGGCCTAGAACAGATGGGGGAGAGGCCAGGAGGAGAGTGGGAGGGGCCTAGAACAGATGGGGGAGAGGCCAGGAGGAGAGTGGGAGGGGCCTAGAACAGATGGGGGAGAGGCCAGGAGGAGAGTGGGAGGGGCCTGGAAAGGAAGTCGGGCAGGGGGAGGGTGGAAGGAGACCCCCAACCCCCAGGCCTCCTGACCTTTGCGCCCGTCCCTTTGGAAGTCCACATGGCACCACTCTCCGTCATTGACCTTGCGGCTAGACGCCCGCAGCTTGATGCCCCCAGAGCCCATGTCCAGCAGGAGGTAGAGGTAACCGTCCAACAGCTCCATGGCAAAGTAGTCAGCCCGCTGGGCAGAGCTATGGCTGCCGACCCCGGCCCCAGCCCGCCGGCCCTGGCTGAAGAGCAGGAGCCCGTTGGGCTCAGTGGTGCGGAAGTCCAGGGAGATGGAGCCAGTGCGTTTGGCACTCCAGCGGGGCAGTGCCACGAAAGCCTCAGGACTCTCAAAGGTCACGGGGTCGAGGGCAGCCACATCCTCGCAGCGGAATGATAGGTCCCCCTGCAGCTTCATCTTGGGGTCCCCTTCCTTTGCCAGGCGGGATAGCTCCAGCTTGAAGTCATTATTCTTATAGACCACCTGCAGGAAGGGGTGGGGTCAGGGATGAAGAAGCAAAAGCAGCTCAGGGCCTGGCCACTCCTGCTCAGCAGCAGCAGAAGCCACCATGGGACCCTGCCAAGGGGGGTGGGGGGGGGCCTGCTCAGTGCCACTGGATCACTGGCTTGGACCTCTGTTCTAGAACTTCATGCACAGAGGCTGTGAACGAACACCTCCCTTGCCCCACTTAGGGTCTGTGCTCTGTCCTCTGGCCCAGCCTAGCCGGGCGGCCCTCAGTACCTGCTGAATCGGGGTTGATAATAATGACAAGAGAATCACTGCTCACATCTAGTGGACATCTTCCAACTGACAAAGTATTTTTATTTACCCTCTCATCTGCCCCTCACACCCACCTTGAGAAGTAGGTACTGACTACTCATTTTCCAGCTGAGGAAACTAAGAATTAGACAGGCCAACGGACTTGACCTTAGGGTCACAGAGCTAGTGGGTGAAAGAGCCAGGACCAAACACAGGTCTTTAGTCTTCACATCCAACATTCTTTCCTCTGCACCACTGCCACCCTCAAGGGTCCTCAAGGGTCCTAGAGAGGATGGGGGACTTTGGGGGCTCAAGGAAATGAGAGAGGAGAAGCTTCTTGATGAAATCAATGGGGCTTAGGTTTTGAAGAGGGGAAGTCTCCCTGCACCTTGGAAGGAACAGAGGAACCAGGCCGTTGGCCAGCTCCGACTAAATCACACTGAAGACAGGGACCAAAGGGTTTCCTGGCTGACCCCAGACCCTTCCTAGCCTTACTCACGTCCTTGAGGCAGCCCATAAAGTTGTTGCTGACGGGTGAGCCCGGCAGGTCAGCCGTGTTGGGACTGCCCCCAATGTAGAAGAAGTCATCCGAGCCCAGCATGGTGTAATCCTCCTGCGTGTAGCCTGTGGTGGTCAGGATCCCGTCCACTGAGATGGTCACCTGCCCAGCCCAGGGAGGGAGGGAGAGAGACAAGGAGACAACCGGCATCAACTCCCTGGGAAAAGCCACGGGCTGGGCAAGGGAGGGGCCAGGGGGCCAGGGGGAGGGGGACCCCCATTTTTATGTCTGCTTGTCTTGGAAGAGGAACAGTGGGGGGCAGAGAGGGAAGGCAGGAAAGGAGGTAGCACAAGATTTGATGGTTTCAGGGTGGGCTAAGGCCTGCCCCACAGCCCCCAACTCAGCAGGCAGAGGCCTGAAGGGTACTTGGAGGGCCCACCATGAAGAACAGCAAGAAGCAGTTCCTGGAAATGGCTCCAAACAGGAGTAGCGACCTCAGGACAAGGCCCCATTATGGGGGGATGGAAATGGCATCCTCACTTCCCTCCTCTTGAGGTGCTTTCTGGACCCTCATGTGATTTCAGAGCATCTTTCATAAAGGAGGTAGAGAATACCAGTTCTCCTTAGATCTTGGTGGCTTTGCCTCACCTGAGGCTGTCCCCTCAGGGCACTGGGGAGTCCTCTCAGTCTTAGACCAACAGGGAAATGGGAGATAGCGAGGGCATGCGGAACAGGAACTCAGACACTACTGGGGAGCATTGGAACTTCCTGGGGGACACAGAACGCCCTCGGGGCTGACTCCCACTACCACCACCCTAACATCAAGGGTTCCCACTGGTCCTTGCCTTCTTCCTGAGTCTGTCTCTTTGTTCCCCAGGTCCCCCTGTATGCCGGTGGTTCTCCTGTCTCCCAAGGAGAGGGTAGCCCTTTATTTATCAGCCTGCCTTCTTTTCTTCGTTGTCTTCCCTACTAACACCGCCATCATTACTCAGGTTAGGGAACAGGGGGTGTGGGCTAATTTCACAACACCTTAACCCTGGGCTGAAAAGTCAGCTAAGAAAGCAACGTGGGTAAGGAGCGGGGGAGTACCCGATGTTCCAAGGAGAGGACAGGGGCTCAGCCGTGACCTGGGGAAGGCAGAAGTGACCTTGGGGAGGAGTGACAGATGCAAGGAACTCTCTGTCTACGCCCTCCCCAGACAAATGCCCACTTGGCCCCTGAAAAGTTTAGCCATAGGAGCAGCCCGCAAGGGCTCCAGAGACCCAACAAGACTGTGGGGGAAGAACCAAGGGCTTCGGGACCATGAGCGCCCCACTGTAGGGAAGCTGTGGCTTAGGATGGTCACCTGGGAAGAGCAGGCAGGCTCCTACGGGAGCCATCAGGAAGCTGGCTCGCAGTGAACCCAACACTGTGCTTCCGCAGACCACAGCTCACCCCCACTTCCCAGTCCCCAAAGATGCTTCAGGACCCTCTTTTCAGGCACCGTCTGGAGATTTGGGCCTTCCAGTCACATCCTGTGATGTCCCCACCCACACCAGCCCATACGCACATGCCACCAGCCATCTTCCTGAGCCTGGTCTCCAGGGCTCCATTGTCATGGGGCAGGAGGAGGATGTTAGGAACTCCGAAAGAACGTGGGCACAACGAGGCAAGGGGAGCTTCCCCCACAGGGCCCTCGAGTCCTCCTCACTCACAGTGAGTGGGGGTACAGCTGAGCAGAGTGAGGGCTGAAGGGGCCCCCTCCTGGGAACCATCAAACCTTGTGCTGGGGGGATCAGGTTCAAGGACAGAAGGTCTATGTGGGAGGGGGCAGTTTGGAGGCTTTTGAGTCTTATTTTGAGGGGAGGGCTGGTCATTATTGTTTATTTCTTCTTCCCTCAACCCACCTGAGGCTGGGAAGTAGGGATCGGGGTGGAAAAGGGAAGGGTCAAAGTATTAGTCACAAAAACATGCATACCAGATTAGGATGTGGGCAGAAAGAGGCTGGGGAATGGGAAGAAGGGGACTGGGGTGAAGGGGTGGGATAAGACAGGGAGGGGCGGTAGGTGAAGGGGTCTCCCTAGGGCAAATTCCGTCCCGTCCCACCCTGCAGCTCCGCTCTTGATCCCACACCAAGACCTGGAGATGGGCCACTAATTAGTTCCTGAGCCTGTGACTGGCCACCCCACCTAGACAGTCAGCTCCTGAAGGGCAGGTATCTGGCCTGACATGTCCCTGCAACCACATTAATCCCAGCACAATCCAGGGACACATCATGGTCATTAAAGGCGAACATCAAGTCACCTCGCGACCCGGAGAGACACTGGGCTCTCACTGCCTATGTCCCATCTATAAGCCCAGCACCTCAGGAGCCTTGAGCGGACAGAGCCTCCACCCTCTGAGACTGCTCTAATCAGGTGCCCTTGCTTCGGTGCAGCCGGAGGGCCCCGCTGGCCCCCAAGTTCCTCAGGAAGAGGCTTCCCTGGCCTCCTCAGGCTTCCAGCCCCCCTGAGCCACTCAGCTGTGTCTTCCCCCCTCGGCCCCAGCAGCCAGGGCACCAGCTATAGACACGTTCCTCACCCTATGGGTTCTCTTTGGCCCAGTCCATGCAGTGAGCTCACCTGCCTTTGCCATTCTACAGTTAGAAGGACCTGACCTGTGGGCAGCACCCTCCTCGATTCCCCTTCAGACTGGGCGTGAATCTGACCTTGCCCTCAACGGCTTTATGCAAATCCCTGCCATGTGGTGCCCCTTTTGGAAAAGGGGTGCCTTAATCACCCTCCTATCTGTCCCCCAAATTCACAACTATTTTTTAGAGCAGCCCTGGCCCAGGGGCTGAGGGAGAGGGTCGCAGGAGACAGGGTGACATACGGAGGTGCACGGAGGAAGGGGGGGGGTCAGCCTGGGGGTGGAGGAAGTAGAGGGAGAAAGGGAGAGACGGGCACTGGGTGGAAAGGAAGCCAAGAGTAGGGGGAATGGAGGACAGTCTCTGGGGAAGGCAAGGAGGGAGATGACAGAGATTAGTAAAACCCGACTGTTCCCTCAGACAAATCAAAGTCCAGACACAAAAATGGCAGGTTCGTTAGTAAAAGCAGGAAACAGGGGCATAATTCCCCCGTCCCCCTCCACCCCAGGGGTTCGTGATGCCCCTGCCCCCCAACCCCCTCTCCCCGCGCAGCTTCTGGAAGGGGTGGGGCCGGCGGGGGAGGAGGGCAGGGGGGCCGTGCGACTGAACAGCCTTTGCAGCTGGGACACATGCAGGTTAGAGGGCCAGGGTTGGGAGCCAGGCCCAGCAGGAGAGGAGAGAGAGGCAGCCGCAGGTGAGAGGGCATGCAGGGTCAGGGGAGATGGGGAAGAGCAGAGATGGAGGCGAGGAAGCTGTGGGTGCAGGAAGGAGAAGCTTCCTTCCAACGGAGGAGGAGAGAGGAGCCACCGCTAGGACAGAGACATTTATGGGTTGAGAAAGAAACGGAAGGGACACGAGGCTCAGATCTTCCTCACCAGAGGGTGACTCAGACGCTCATTCCCACCACCCATTCACTACTGATCACTGACCCAGACACACCTGCTCACACACCACATCCTGCTGGAGGCAGTGGGAGGAAGTCCTGACCGGCTCATTTCCAAGCATCCTCCTTTCGGTCACCAGGACCACGGCTAGCACCCGAGACACAGCAGACACTCAGCACCCAACCCACACCAACACATCAACCCGGACCGCGCCAGGGCCCTGAGTGAGGACTGAGGACGCCAACGGGAATGAGCCATAGTTCTGCCCTGGAACAGCCATGCGCAGCCGGGGAAGAAGGGGTGACGCACCGAAGACACGGGAGCCCAGCCTCCCTCCTCGTCCCAGGAGCATGGAGTGTGGCTGGAGGTGGCTGCAAGAGGCAGCCTCTGACCTGGGCAGGGTCTCAACCCTCCCTGCTGGGCCCCCCTCTCTTCCGCTCTGCTCTGCCTGTCTGCTCGTAGGCAGGCTGGTGGGATGTGAAACCGGGTCCTGGCCATGCCTGTCCCCACAGGCACACTCCATGCCTGTCCTGACCCAGGAAGAAAGGCTGAGGAAGAGGGAAAGCCCCTCTGGCACCATCCAGCGCCTTTCCCAGCTGCCTACTAGGATCACAGGGTCACTGACCTCCTTGGGAGGGGGACTATTCAGGAGAGAATAAGATGGAGGGCTGATGTTTTTGACTTGTGGATGGGCTAGAAGGGTTTCTGGGATTTTGAAGGCCATCGACATTGTATGCAAAATTGTCTCATTTGTCCATTACTGTCATCAAATTCTCAAAGGGTTCCAGAAGCCAAAGGTGGTTAAGAACAACTAGTTTAGGAAGAAGGCCCGGGCCTCCCCATAAGATTAAGTGGGGTGGGGGCGCCTGGGTGGCTCAGTCGTTAAGCGTTTGCCTTTGGCTCAGGTCATGATCCCAGGGTCCTGGGATCGGGCCCTGCATTGGGCTCCTGGCTCAGCGGGAAGCCTGCTTCTCCCTCTCCCATTCCCCCTGCTTGTGTTCCCTCTCTCGCTGTGTCTCTCTCTGTCAAATATATAAATAAAATCTTTAAAAAAAAAAAAAGATTAAGTGGGTGGAGTAGGGCATGAAGACAGGATGGCTGAGGGAGGTCGTGCAGGCCTGCTACCTGCTCAAGTTCAGCGATCTGTTTGGGGCAGGGAGAAGCTAAAAGGAGAATCAGGTTGAAAAGACTCCCAGGAAAATGATTTGGCCAGCAGTTATAGCCCTACAGCAACTCCTGACATCTGGATTTGATAAAGTTTGGGGCTAGAGGGGAAAGACTTCAGGTCAGAAACCTTGAGTTCCTCTCGCCTTTCCCATTTTCCAGAACAATCTCTGCCTCTCATCTGTAAAAGGGGTGTAACTACCTCCATCACTCGTACTCCAGGCTGATGATGTGGATCGACTGAGATAACAGAAGTGAAGGCACCGGACCCTCCATAACTGCTATGTGTCCCCCCCCAGCTGTCTCTGGGCCTCAGTTTCCCCTTCGGTTAACTGACAACAGTCTCTGCCTGATGCCTCAACCTAGGCATTTGTCAAGTTTAAATTATATGCAGGATGTGAGAGCTATTTAAAAGAATCAGAGACCCCAGTGTGTGTCTTTGATTATTATTACAAGAAAACTATTACTATTTTTACAAGAAAACGTCCATCATCCTGACCACACCTGACCCAAACCTCTCAACGTACTGGCCTTTTTGGTCTGTATCCACCCCCTCCCCCAACGAGAAGCCCTCCAATAACAAGAAAAGAGACCTTATAAAAATGAGTTAGTAAAAATAAATTCAAAGCCAACTGGAACTGGGGCTGAGGAATGCCCGGGAGTAACAACAGGGTGAACCCCATCTCTTTTGGGGCCCCATGCTCTGAGTCTAGTCTTGCCCTGAAAAGGCTGATCCCAGGGACAGGTTTTCGAGGGTTTATGAGGCTCCTCAGGCCACCAGGAGGCAATCAGCCCTGATCATCAAGCAGTGATGCTCACACCGTAGACTTTAAAAACGTAGAATTTAGCAGGAACGTTCCTTGCCAGGGCTGAAACCGCACAAGGCTGTTTGCCTCTTAACCAACTTAACCACATTCCTCCATCTTTCCTCCTCCTCCCCAGGCCAATTCCTGAGGCATTCTGGGGTTTCATGCAGTTATTTTGAGACTGATTCCTAAGAAGGGATGGTAATAGGATCTCCTGTGGGGCCCGAGATGCTGTATTCTCCAGGGTCTGCTATGGGAAGGGAATCACTTCTTTACAACACACCCTCACCCTGGAAACACTGAGATGGATAATCAGTTAATATGTTATAAGGATGAATAAAATTATAATTTCCTTTACAGAGTACAGATGCTTTCCCTTCCATTACCCTGCTTGATCTTCACACTGACCCCATGAAACAGCCAATGTATATCATCAGCTGTGCAGTAGATGAGGAAACTGAGCTTTGGCCCAAGCCCATGTGGTCAATTTTTAACTGAGCCAAGACCAGAAGGAAGGTCTACGGAGTCCTTATGCTCAGATGGTTTTGCCCCGGTGTTTGGGGTGTGCCACATGGGTTTATCTTGCCTCCTTTCTGTCCCCAAAGTCACAGTTTGGCTGTCCAGGGGGGCTCTGCAAAGAAAGAGTTCCAAATGCCCAGCTCCTGGCCTGGCTGGAGGGGTGGACCGAAGCTAACTTCTAGAAGCAGCCGCTGGAGAGCAGAGCCTGTGGGTGGCATGGCGCCGGGACCACCACCTGGCTCTACTGGAACGCCAGGATGCCTGGAGTGACCAGAAGAGGTCTCGGATGGGGAAGGGCTGGGATGATGACTGCGGCTGTGGGCACTGCCTCGGGGACCGGGCAGAGGACAGGGCCACCACGGGTCTGTGGGTAAAAGGGAAACACAGCCTGTGAAAACATCAGGACAGGCCAGACATAGCCTCACAGGTCGAGCCCCTGGGGAGGCCGAGGAGCTGCTCTGCCTGGGAGCTCCAGCCAGCAAGCTTCCTTCGTGGCCAGCCAGGCAGCCTCACAGATCAGGGAGGCTGGGAAGGCCAGGCAGCTGCCCCAAGCAGCATGGGCCCCACGGGAGCAGACACGTCCATCTGCGGGGTCCCCAGCCTGGTGCTCAATCACTCTGCATTATTAATAGGCGATGACTAACTGCCTGGCGCTGCAGAGCCGGGACGGGCAGGCACGAGGGAATCCCAGGGGATGGCACCAGCACAGCCAGCAGGCACACGCGCTGAGGCGAGGCGAGGAGCAAAGGGCCAGCCCCAGCTCCTGCCCTGCTCCTGCCCTGCTCCTGCCCATCACAGCCCAAGACTTGAGGGCCGGCCCCCACTGCTCGCCTCCCCGCAGAGCCCTGCCCAGGGTCAAACCTCCGCACCATCCCACAGCCCGCAGCTCACACCAGCGTTCACACGTGTGGAGTCACCAGCAGAAGCCCACAGACACACAGCACAGTCTCCCACTAACACCCCCTAAATGTCACACCAACATTTACCCACAGTCGCACCCACACACCAACACACACCAGCTGCGTTTACACAGACACCCACACCAACACTCACCGGGACCGAGCCCAACCCAAACAGAGGAGTTTGGCAACAGGGGGCCCCACTTCACCCCTCCTGCACCTCCTCCTCTCGTCCCCTCACGAGGGAAGGTAACCACCCCGTCAGAGGCCATGCGGGACAGGCAGGGGGACGGAGGTCAGGGGAGATGGGGCGGGGGGCGGGGGGAAGGAAGACAGTGTGAAACACAGTGTTAGTCCGAACAGCAGAGCGGTGGGGGGAACTGGCCGCTATCCCTCCTGGGGGGAAAAGACCATTCATGCCATGCAAATGTTGGGGGAGACGGAACCACGAACCCTCAAGGCTGAGGAGGGAGGGAGGGGATGTCACCTCTTCCCTGGCAGCCAGCATAGAACAGCACCCAAACTGGTGTGAACTGGTCCCGGGCCGCTCCACATCTCCCAGGGCCATCCCCGCCCCCCCTACAGAACCTGCCCAGCTGGCTGCCACTGGAGGCTCAGCCCCAGCCCCCCACTCCCAACTGGAGGGGCCTGTCCAGGAGCTGACAGTGACCAGAGCGTAGCATGTCATGGGATGGTGTTTTCCATGGATTTTCAGGAGACCAAGAAAGAAACTAAATCAAAGAGAAAAAACGAGGGAGTGGGGGGTGTGGGGGAAAAGGAACAAAATAAAGCAATAGAAATCAGCAGCCTGGCATTGGGGCTGGTCTAACCAGAGCCGATGAACATGGGGCCTGCCCCCAAGTCTCTCTGGCCAGGAATCTGAATTCAGGACTCAGGGTTAGAGCAAGGACAGGCCAAATTCCTCGATTTCCATTTGTCTTTTGGATTTGAGTTTGGGCCAAAAAAGAAAGAAAAGGGAAAGAGGAAAACTAAAAGAGAGAAGCAAAATCTAAAGATTGTCCAGGACGCCAAAAACAATCGGAAGAGCAAAACAACCAAAACCAAACGGGGAAAGGAACCAACAAAAGAGGGAGAATCGAACAGTTAAAAAAACCCACGGCAAACCAAACGGTAAGACAATTAGAGTGATATCTACCAGATAATGCAGTTTGTTTACCATAGCGTGTCCAATCCCTGCGTGCTTCACCGGAGATATGGGGGAGGGGTGGGGGGGGTCAAAAAAAAACAACAACAACAAAGACAACAACGAAAGAACAGAACGAAAAGAAAAGAAAAATAAAATGACCAACTGTGAAACTCAAGGAAGGAGGAAAAATATATATCCATATATATTTGGTTGGTGGTTCAGACCCTCCCACCTTAGGCTCAGCTAAAGCATTCTGTTTAAAGAAAATTAAATTATAATGGGAGGGAGAAATAAAACACACAAAAAAATTAAATCCCTTCTTTTCCCAATCCCCCCTCCCAACCCCTCCTCTGGATTCCTCTACCCCCGCAACCCCTCCCGGAAGAGCCGGCTGCAGAGAAGGGGAACAGTTAAAGACCTTGGTTAGTAGAGAAGAAAACAACAAAAGAACTGGACCAGGAAAGCAAAGACTTAAAGATGGCCGACATTCCGCAATGAGACAGAAAGGTTAGTTCGGTTTTTCACTCATACCTCACCCCACCTGTCCCTGCCATCCCTTGGTCCCCTGGGTTATAAGCGTGTTAGTAACACACACAGAGTCGGCAACGGGGTTTTCCAACAGAGGGTGAGAGAGGGAAGGCAGGGGGTTAAGAAGCAGACCCAGTTATGCAGTATTAGTAAGTCCTTTCAGCTGAAATGTTAGGGAGTTGAGGGGAAGGAAGGGGGGGAACAAGGGATGTGAGAAGGGATGGGCTATTGACTCGGGTAATGGACAATGGGTTGTTGGCTAACTGGTCAACCAGATGGCCTTCTAGAGAACTGGCCAACTGGCTGACCAGTGACCATATTGAGTTAATGGGTTAACTGGTTGGTGATGGGCCAGCTGGCTGTCAGGCCGGGAGAAGGGTGCCCAACGCCCCTAGAGAATCACAGGACTGGCTAGAATGAGAGGCAATTTCATTTGGAGGCAAAGGGAAGAGGTTCCCAAGGAGCATAGGAAGGGATATAGGGGTCTGCTTTTCCTGGGCATGGAGGATAGGCAAATCGATCCAGGGAGTATTGGAGGGAAGGGGGCACCTTCTCTTTTATTGTTTCTCTTCCTTGAGAAAAGAAGAGAGAGAGAGTCGCCACCAGAACAGGGAAAAGGAAACTTTGCCCTCCGTGGGCTGGCAGAGGGTTCATGTTCACGGCATATCTCATTCCTCTCCTTCCTCTCTCCTACTCATCACTGATCCCTCCTTCCTGCCTAATTTGACTTTCCAGAGCCCATTCCCCCCCTCAAAGTTCCCCAGGTTCTTCAAACACCCCACCCTCGGTCCCTTATGCTCCTCTGGGCAGCCACCCATCCTGGAATAAAGTGCCCCCACCACCACCCCTGCAAGTCCCTGGAATTGGTAAGGCTTTCCCAGCAGCCCAGCCTCCTTCCATGCACACCCACAGACCCCTGAGCCTCCACTCCCCCCAGCCAGCACCAGAAATCCATATCCCCCACACACCACACCATAAAAAGGAACGCAGAGGCCCACCCACCTCTAAAACCCCTCACTCCTCCCTAAGCCATAAGCCAGCTTCTTCTTTCCCAGTCTCTAGAGTCCGCACCCCCATGTGGCCCTGTTTATTTTCTCTTCTCAAGGCCAAAGGCAGAGGCAACAATCACCTTCCCAATAACCCTGTCCTTGTGGAGGAGAAATCAAAGGGACTGAGGCAGCTTCACAGAGGGTATCAGAAATGGTGGGATACCATTGCTCGATAGCCATTAAACACTAAACTGCACACCCGAGAGCGCGATTTCAAGAAGTATTCTAGGGACAGATCCATTAGTTACAGCATTATTATCACCGGTGGGCACAGGACTAATTCAGAAAGACAATTAATAAGGGCCTCGTATAATGAAAAATAACAGAATTCTACATATAGCAGCTAGAAGAAGTGCCAGATAACCAATATCAATTATTAGTGATGCAGAAGCAGTTTACATAACGGGAAGGCAAGAGTCGAATGTCAGATGCAGTGACCAGTGCGAGGCGCTAACCCAGGATTCGAGAATTATACTGCCGGTGGGGCTGTTGCGAAGTGAAGAGGCCAACCAGTCAGGACAAGGGACAATTAGTTCCAGGGCAGCTAAACCAATTGCACCCCAAAAGGAAGAGTTGTCTGATATCCCTGTCTAGTTTAGCAAGGCAGAAAAAAAAGGCGTGGCGGGGGGCGGGGGGGGGGTGGTTGGGGATCAGAGGTAAAAATCCAACTACTATTATTCTTTTTGAACTAGAACTGGTTGCAGAGACTAAAATTAAAAAAAAAAAAAACGTTTTCAACTTTCTTGGACAACTTTAATTTTTAACAAGTAGAACAGCAAATTCAGAAGCAGGATTGAGAGGAAAGAGATGTGAGTTCAAAGCCTGGGCCTGCCACTAATGTCAGGACATCCCGGCCTCCTCTGAAAAATAGCAAGGTTGGAGTAGGTGAGGCAGTGGCAGGTCCAGAACCCAAAACCCAAGGCGACTGTGGCCAAATTAACTAGAGTGGAGAGGGTACTGGAAGCCACTCCTGGTGGCCTGTGACACAGCACAAGGAAGGGGTCCACGGAGCAGCCCGTGCCTTCCCGAATGTCAGGATGCGGAAGACTTAGGCTTCCCACTAGCACATGAGTGGTAAAGGCTCTTCCGCACTCTAGGAACAGAGGACTCCTGGAGTCCAAGAGCACAAGAATGATAGCGAAGGAGGAAGGAAGAAGGCATCAAGTCATGGGGGTGGGGGTGGGGCTCAGCCATTATATCCAGGGGCAACTTAGCCCCCTCCCTACCTTGAACTCTGGCTGTAGCTCTAACCCCTCAAGAAAGTCAAGACGGGGACTCTACACACAAATCATAAATCACAGAACTCTGGATGAAGGCAACCTTCGCAGAGCTTGAGGAAGAGCAGCTCAGGACAGAGAAGAGGTGCTCACTCTACTCAGGGATCGCAGGGACCCATTTTTCAGAGAGGTATTCAGAACGCTCAGATGGTTTCGAGATTCGGGAACATCCAAGAATGGCAGATCCACAAGACAAATTACGAATTCGAGCAGCCTTTGCACTTTGCACCAGCGACAACAACCAGGCTCTCCCTGGGAGGCAGGAAAATGGGCGTAGCTTCAAAGTCAGACCGACTTCTGACTTCCAGTCCTACCCTTTCCTAAGCAGATAAGGGGGGGGGTTTGGGGGGGCAAGCTCTCTAACCTGTGAAGTCTCAATTTGCTCATTGATAAAATGGGAGTATGTCCCACTGCACAGGATGGTTCATGAAAATTAGGTGAGATACAAAAAGAAAAGAGATTGTCAGTGTCTTCCGAGAAACGCTGTAAAAAGAAAGAACACAGTCCTGAGACACTTCAGAGGGGTGGAGGGAGAGGCTTGCTTTCCTCTGGTTTGTAAGGGAAGAGGAGTTGTTCCCAGGGCATCAGAGACAGTGTGATATTGGGGTGAAATAGATCGGCTGGGTCTTCATGTCCAAAATCTCACCAACCAGCTTCAAGAAAGCACCTAAACGAACCAGAAAAAACACTTGAAAAACAGCTACAAATGCGCACTAGCTGCTGGTTTTAAGCCCTCAAGCATGGGACCACCTGGTAGAGAGAAGAAATGAACACGAATATCGACCACGCAGAAGGAATGTGATGACAGGGCTGGAACGCATTGTCTCATCGGCAGTGTCTCCCCAGGGGGTCTGAGGGGACACGTTGTCCTTGGTTGAGAACCACAGCTCTAGGGATGACAGGAGCACCCCCAAAAAAAGCCAGGGACTCGAAGGGCCTGGTAAGGATGGACTCAGCCACAGGCTGGGCCTTGAGTGGGGACAGTGAGTCCAGAGCACAAGCCCGAGGCTGACCTTCTCGGGGATCGTCACAGTGACAAAAACAGGACTGCACCTCGCATGTATGGATGTGGATCCCTCCAGAAACCCTTCCTAAACCGCACTCGCAATCAAAGTCTTTGGGCAGACACCCTCTTTGGCCCTGGAGGCCTGTGTTGGGGTCACCATGACCGGACTCTGCTCTGACCCGTCGTAAGAGACCGGGGCGGGGGGAGGGGGCGCCTGGGTGGCTCAGTCGGTTAAGCGTCCGACTCTTGATTTCAGCTCAGGTCATGATCCTGAGATCGAGCCCCATGTTGGAATCTGTGCTCAGCTGGGAGTCTGCTTGAGATTTCTCCCCCTCTCCCTCTGCCCCTCCTCCCACTCAGGCGTGCGCTCGCTCTCTCAAATAAATAAATAGATCTTAAAAAAAAAAAAAGAAAAAGAAAAAAGGCCAGGGGGAAGTGATTTTCAGCAGTTACCAGCCTGAACCCCCGACTCTGGGAGCTGAGGAAGAGGCCACCGTGGGTCACTGTCTACACTCAGTACTGCTGAGGCCAGACCTCATCCGCCTCCCCTAGTCTCCTCTTGGTGACTCTCAAGCTCCTAGGACTTTTAGGGTCCCTGCTGCTCCCTTGGCACTTGTGTAGTTTTGCTCTGCTCACTTTTAACAGACTCCTCCTGTCTCCTCGGGAGCCAAAGGGCTGGGAGGGCGTGGACTGCCTTTTTTCCCTCTGTACCCAGTGTGGATGCACAATACGTTTGTTGACCAACAACACGTGGATGGGGACCCTGGGCTTGCAGCGTGTTGCCAGAGGTCGGTACCGGGTGACAGCACCGGTCCTGCGGAGGGAAAACCAGCAAGAAGTACCAAAACAAGCCCTCCGGCCCCCAGCGGGCACCGTGTGCATGGCACCTACAAGTGGAACGAATGTACGGGACACGCTCAGGTGCGCTCAGACAATAGAGACAACACAGGACCGACCTCTGGTCAGAGAACGATGTGACGGGAAGCAAGGCAGGGCACCGGGCTTGGTACCCCGTGGAGGACGGGGAGCACAGAGAACAGGCCCAGAGGTAGGAGCCCCACAACCACGGCAAGTAGCAGGCTCAGGAAAGAGCAGCAGGATTCGTCACGGAGGCCTCCCAGCAAGGGGGAAGGCGCCAAAGGAGGTGGATTCCCCATTCAACCATCCCCCAGGGGTGGTGAAGAACAGGGAGGAAGAGTGTGAGGTCAGCCGGGATCCCCACTCCCACGGAGGAGCCCGTCAGGGAGGACGGGGGCCGGAGAAGGAGCACGGTGAGGACCATGAGGAGGAGAGGCAGCGGAAGGCTAGCTGCCGCATGGCTAGAACTCGGAAGTACAGGGAAGGGAACTAGCAAGAGGAGGCCTAACCCAGCAGCGGTTAAGTGCCTCCTGGGACAGAGACGGTCCGCGTTCCTGGCGGCACTCGGCCCGCTGGAAATGGAGCTGGATGAGCTTCCCGGCCACTCGCTGCAAGAGAGAGCAGTGCATCCAAGAGAAAAGGACCAGCAGAAGCCCAGGCCCCTGGCTCCTGCCTGAGGGAACAGAAAAAGGAGTCAGGAGGTGGAGACAAGCATCACTGGATGCACAGTGGCCGCGCTGGTTTGAAGAAGGGTCTGGCTGGGACTCTGCTTGAGGCAGGAGCTTGCAGGATCGGAACCGGGGGGTTGGGGGGGGGGTGGTGTCAAGCAGAAGCCTGGCCAGAGAGATGGCCTCACCCACCGTAGCCACCCTGGTCCTTATAAGTGGCACGGAGGCCACCACGAAGATGGTAGAGCTGATACCCTCTCCAGGTGGTCCATCTGGGAGCCAGAGCTGAGGAGCCACTGCAGAGAATCTCGTCCTTCCTGCAGGGGCTGGCCCAAGGGCCTCCTCTGGGCTCCTGCAAGGGGCCCGAGGGCCACGGAAAGATCGCCGTGGGCTGCTGGGCCCTCTGGGAAGAGCAAGGAGAAGGAAGTGTGCCGCCCTGAGGAGAGGCGGGGCCGAGCACACCCTGCAGTCCTGCTCTCCCTCACACCTGCAGGACCTCGACCCTGCCCGGACCCCATCCCTGCTTCTGCTCTGGAAAGGCCCCGCCTGAGGGCAGGCCGCACTCTGTCCCCACGTGTACATCTGCGCCCTTCCGCCCTAGAATCAGGGTACCCACAGCTACTATGCCAGGCCAGAGCCTTTCCACAGGCTCCCAGGGCCCACCCACCCAGGCTCTACCGCCCTCCTCCCATCTCCCAAATTGCCCTCCTGCCAGGTCACCTGACTTCTTAGCCTGGGGCCCTTGAAAGCCTAGCAGCGGCCACCAGTGCGAGCCAGGCCCTTTCCCTTCCCTCAGGCCCCCGCCCCGGGCCGCTCTACAGTCTCCTCTCCACTGGGCTTCCTGTTGCTTGCAGCCTGCCCGCGGCCCCGCGCTCCTGGGCCCTCACACCCCAAGCCTGGAACTTCTCCAGAACCACACCTCATGGGCCAGGCCCTGACTCCTGACACCCACAGCGCAGGCTGCCCCCTCGCAGCGCTCCCATCCGCCCCAGTACAGCTGCCCACCCCCACCCCACCCCCCACCTCTTTCTTGCTCCCCCTACCTGGCGCAGGTTTCGGGTGACCCGGACGTCGTGCCAGGCGTTGTCGTTGAACTTGCCGTTGACGGGTTCCACGAGGGCCTCGAAGGCTCCTGAGCCCAGGTTGATGACCAGCCAGACAGCCCCAGACTTGAGGGACAGGTTGACATAGTCGGCCGACTTGCCCGTGTGCAGCATCAGCCCATTGCGCTGCAGCGTGCGGAAAGCCAGCGTGATCTCGTCCGTGCTGCTCTGGATCGGGTTGTGCGACAGGTCGTAGCAGAAGAACTCGTTGCCTTTGAAGGTCGCCACAAACTCCTCCTTGCCTGGATGCCGCGGTGTGGGGAAACAGGAGAGGCTGAGTGGGGCTGGGCACGCCAGACTTCCCGCGGCCCCTCCAACGGCCCGGGGCGTGGGTCCTGGGCACCGGCGGGAGCCCCACAGCCCCCTCTGCAAGCTTCAGGCCTTCTTCCATTCCCCCGCCCGTCCACCCTCCTCTCTGGACCCAGACGTCTTGACTGTCAGAAGTCCACTCCGCCCGTGTCCATTTCCAAAGCAGGAGGCTGTTAAGTGGCTCTCACACTGACAACTGACAATTTAGCTGCCACGGGACCAGGAAAAGAGGACGTTTGCACTCTCTCCTCCCCGGCCAACCCTCCATCGGCCACTCCCCTGAACAAAGGGATGCGGAAGAGCCTCCACCTGCCTTCTCCCTGGAGTGCCTCCCCTAAGGCTGGGGCACCGAGGGTCTCCTGAGCGCAGCCCGCCTTCCACCCCTGCCCCTTCTCTGGCGATGGTCATTCTCAGTGCCCGGGGCCGTTTCAGGCCTCTTGTGGGGGGATGGGAGCAGGCCTGTTAGGCGGCAGGGAGCAGTAGAGGAGGATGGGGAGCGGTGGGGTGGGGTAAGGCATCGGGAAGACACACGGGAGGACAATGCAGGTGACAACGATATGCACTGGGGAGCTGTGGGCCACCGGGTGAGGCTTATACAGATGACCGCAGGCCAGCTACCATCCCCAGCCCCATCTTCTACTCCAACCTGAGAGGCGAGTGCAGACGGGCCCTAGGTGGAGAGCCTCTCAAGGGCCCCAGAGGGCAGGGGTAGGACCTCTGAGTGCCAGCAGACGGCTGTGGGTCTTGTGCGCACGTGCGTGCGTGTGTGTGTGTAAGCACCTGGCACAGGGCTCCCTCCAAGGGCACTTTTCAAGCAGAAGCAAAAAAAGACTGGGAGACCCTAGGGATTTGCAGCGTCTGTAAGTGGGTGACAAGTGACAGGACAACAGCTGTGCGGAGGCACGTTGGGGTCCCAGCCCCACACCTCCGCAAGCTAGAGCACACACAGGAGGAAGAGAACGGGGCACAGAGTCAGGGCACAGCAGAGGACGTGACGGTGACAGGGGCTCACTCTCCCCAGCACACAGCGCTGCAATGGCTCATCCCGCCCACCTCACAGGGTGGATGAGGGCAGGGATGGCCGGCCTCAGGCCCTCATGGAGCGCAGGGGTTCTCAGTCTAGGCCACCAGGCCCAGGAAGGAGCAGGGCGCAATGCCGGGGCACACGCACAGCCCTCTGAAGACACCTGTGCCCCTGTGAGCCCAGCCACAGTAGCAAGCACCATGTGTGGGAGCGGCCGCGACCCAGGTGCGCTTCCCGCAGATGCCCCTCCCCGGCACACAACAGCCCTGCTTCTCTCCCTCCGGGCACGCTGCCCATAGACTCCATCCTCACTGCCTCCGGGTGCCAAGGCACCAGCTGCTGCCCCAGAGCCTGGCACCGCACCCACTGCAGCTGGCAAGGCCCGGTTTCCTGAGGCCACGAGGCCGTGAGGCTGGTGGGGGCGGGAGCAACAAGGGGACAGTCGGAACCCCATTCTGCCTACCCTCGGGCTCCAGCGAGAAGGGCCAGAAAACATAGAGGAGAGAGGCTGAGATGTGAAGGGGACGTGAGGAAGAAGGGCCACACAGAGGGGGGCCACAGAGAGGGGGAAAGATGGCCATCAGAGGCAGAAGGGACATGGAGCCGGCTCAGAGCACGGATGGAGCAAGAGGTGACAGAGCGAAGCAGTCTGGTTAAAGGCAAGCAGCGAGCCGAGGGGGGACAGGAGAGGGGGGACAGAACAGGGCCAGCAAGGAAAGGGGGACAGGGGCCTCTAGGGAATGGAAGCCAAGGCTTTCTCGGGGCCTGGCCGTTTCCATAGCAACTAGGCCTGCTGCCCAAGTCCTGGCAGAGCCAAGGGGGCTCAAGGACCAGGGAAGGGGACGCGTTTGACCTTGGGTTTGCCACACGTACTAGTCCTTCCCAGAAGCCAGGCCTCCCCTCCCGTTCCCTCACCTTCACTGCAGTCAAAGGAACTATCATTAAAGGCACAGTCAAACAGAAAGAAAGAATAAAGCAATCACGTGAAGAAGCGATGGGGCCAGAACAAAAGAGACCAGAGAGGAGGGCCAGGGGCTGGACCACAGCTGCCAAGGTGAAATGAAGAAACACGGCCATTCCTCGATTCCTCTAGGCCCTGCCTCGGATCTCCTAGGAGAGGAGGCAAAGCCAGCCATGGAGTCGGAGGAGTCTACGCGTTCTCCAATTGCACCAGCGACCCGGATAGGCCCAGAGATGGACAGGGGCTTGGAGCAGCGAGACGGGGTGGGAAAGAATTGGAAGAGAGGGACAGAATGGAGGTGAGCAAATGTGAACAAGACAACCCAAAGATGGTGGGAAGGACAGAGACAGACCCCGAATGGGGACGAGGGCAGCAGGACCTCAAGGGATTGATGGGGGCCTCTGTGGCCATAAGGATGCCCACCCAGGGTGTTCAGGGGGCCGCAAACCAGACCTGGGAGGAGCCAGACTCAAAGCACCAAGGGGCGCTGTCAGCCACCATTGCGCACAGACCCCCCGGGACTACAACTCCCCGCAGTGCTTGAGCAACAATCTCAGCTCCTGGTGCCCACCCCCCACCCCACCCCCGCACAGGAAAGGGGGTCAGGGCTGATTCTTGTTTACCTCCCACGGTCAGGGAGTGGGGAGCCCCACAAGTGTCCCCAGTCAAGCTGAATGTGGCTAGAGACCAGTTGTCACAGAGCCGTGAGGGACAGAGCAGTGGCCTCCTTTCTGGGCCCAGCTCAAAGCCCTCCTCTGGGAAGGTCTCCAGCCCTCCGTCGCCCCTCCCTACTCTCAAGCACTCCAGCTGTCTGTTCTGCTCATTTGGCACTTACTGCCTAGTAACATCTTGTACTGCTCCCTGGAGAGGAAGTGTGGTGCGAGAAAGAAGACCTGACCTTGACCAAGAGGCAAATCTCTAAGCCCCAGCTTTCTCTGCTGGACAAAGGGGCTGACCGTTGACCTACCTCACAGGTTGCTGTGCCATCTGGAAGTAGAACAGATGGGATGGAGCTTTGTAAACTGTAAACCATGCCACTAATAAATGACTCTCGCACTGGTGTGTAACTGTGTGTGTGTGTGTGTGTGTGTGTGTGTGTACGTGTGGCCTCTCTCTCTAAATGAATGAATAAGTTAACTCCTCTTGGACCAAGTCTGCACTTTTCATACACTTTGCACGGACCACGCTTTCTTGTAGTTATTTGTTAGAATGTCAGTGAGCCCCTTGAGAACAGAGACCATTCACCCATATAAAATAAAGTTGCCAAGGGCGCCTGGGTGGCTCAGTCATTAAGTGTCTGCCTTCGGCTCAGGTCATGATCCCAGGGTCCTAGGATCGAGTCCCACATCGGGCTCCCTGCTCCACGGGAAGCCTGCTTCTCCCTCTCCCACTCCCCCTGCTTGTGTTCCCTCTCTCGCTGTCTCTCTCTCTCTCTGTTGAAAAATAAATAAAATCTTTAATAAATAAATAAATAAATAAAGTTTGCCGAGGGCGCCTGCGTGGCTCAGTCGTTGGGCATCTGCCTTCGGCTCGGGTCATGGTCCCAGGGTCCTGGGATCGAGCCCCGCGTCGGGCTCCCTGCTCGGCGGGAAGCCTCCTTCTCCCTCTCCCACTCCCCCTGCTTGTGTTCCCTCTCTCGTTGTGTCTCTCTCTGTCAAATAAATAAATAAAATCTTTAAAATAAAGTTGTCAAGCACATGCCCACATTGGTGCCAGGAGCTGTGTAAAGTGCTGGGGGTGGACAAATGACAACACCCCACCCCTGCCCTCAGGGAGCTCGGTCTGGGGGGAGGAGGAGGCAAACAGGGGAGTGACAGTAACGATGCAGGATAACGGCGGTGAGGGATAAAATCGACGCGTAGACAAAGGCGACAGTGAGCAGCGTATGGGTTTGCTTGCAGAGTTCAGGGGAGACTTCCAGGGTAGAGGGCCTGGCCGCTTTCTCAAGAGTGGGCTGAGAGAGACACCGAATGGTTGGGAAGAAGGCAGGGATGGCGGAAGGCCAAGCCAACAGCCCAGCACGTACTAGGGAGCAAAGACGGGACTCGGGACGCAGTAGCCCCAGGGCTTGGCACCCACTGAGCTCCTTGAGGGTTGCCAAACTGCCCCCCTGAACTCTTTAGGAAAGAGATTCTCTTTTTGTTTTGTTTTTTGTTTTTTTATTTTTTTTTAAGATTTTATTTATTTATTCGACAGAGAGGGAGACATCAAGAGAGGGAACACAAGCAGGGGGAGTGGGAGAGGGAGAAGCAGGCTTCCCGCGGAGCAGGGAGCCCGATGCGGGGCTCGATCCCAGGACCCCGGGATCATGACCTGAGCCGAAGGCAGACGCTTAACCGACTGAGCCACCCAGGCGCCCCGGAAAGAGATTCTCTTAAGAGAAGCAGCCTGAGTGCAGAAAAAGTCACTGAGAACCTACAGAGGCCTGAGACAGACCGAAAGTCAGCTGCGGGGGCTCAGGCAAGTGTCAGTTTCCCCATCTGTAAACCCAGGGCAACGAGGCCTTCCACAAAGGGTGGTGAAGGCTCATTTAGGGGAGGCATACCTATCATACAGGCCTCATCTCCTAACCAGAATCCCCCGGGGCTGCTGGTACCTGGCATAGCAGGCTTCCAGAATTTGATGGTTAAATGGGGAAGGTACCCTGCTTCCCAGATACTTTCTAAGGACAGGCCTGAACATCTGCCACCAAAAGTCGTCTGTGTTCTAGAAAAAGGTCATTAGGACAACTGGGATTTGGGAAAGAAATGGAGGTTTGTGGCCCTTCACACCAGGGTAGGTCCCAGGGATGCAGGCCCGGCAGTCTCCATGGACCTCGGAGGGGGGACAAAGGGGCACACCTCTGTTGACTCAGCTGCCCCCCCCAAGGAAGTGCATTTAGCCTGCAAGGGGTGAGGGCTGGGCTCTCTGGGGACTGTGGGGTCACTGACCTTTCGTTGGCTGGTGCACATCGCCGGCTCCTCCTCTCCCGGCCCCCCCCTCGGAGAACAGTAAGGACCCTACTGGAGAAGCAGAATTGGGGAGTCAGGCACAGGGGGCTACCCAGCCAGTCCCACCCCAGCCTTGAGGTGATGGAAGGCCCTCTCCAGGGTAGAGGTCCTGCTTGGAGGTACAGGTGGGGCACAGGGGTGCTCTTCTGGGGGCTCACTTGCTTCGGGGCCTCTGGGGAAGGAGCCAGATGACAAACCCAACAGGCCTACAGACCCCGTGAGACTCAAGCCACCAACTTCTGCCCTCAGCCCAGGGGTGGGGAGACTGCGGGGAGGAGCAGGGGGCTCCCTGCTGGTTCAGGAGCTCCTTCTTCCCAAGAACATGCAAATAGGCCAGCCCTGGGGACCTGCAGGCCCCTAAGCTTCTACTTCCAGATTCTCAGCTCACTCTCCTCCCCACTCTGCATCTTCTCGCACCTTCTCTGCAGGGCGGGAGTTCATGCTTTTCAACTTCTCCAAAAGCCTGACACAGGCACCCCTCCTCCCAGACCTTCCTGATTCACACACCAAAGGCCTCTTGTGTTCTTGGCCTGTCCTCAAGGCAAACCTGATTCTCCATCTACACCTGGTTCACTCAGTAGTGAGTGTTCTTACTGTCACCTCTGTTCCCTGCTTTGCCAGTTAGATCAGATCATGGGGCTTCCCAGGGCCAGGGCCATGGTTTGTGTCTGTTCTTTGCGCCTTCAGCAGGGCTATGCATACCAAGAGAGAGGTTCTGCCTGACTGGAGCTCGTCATGTATGTGGGGAAGGCCTTTCTCAGGGCTGACTTCCCACTTCCCACCTCCCCCCACCCCCCCCAACACACAGCTCATCAACCCTCCGGCCTCCTCTCCAAAGCCCCCACAGACACATGTTATCGCACTGGCTTCCAGGCTGGCTTGAGCTCTCCACACCCCCCACCCCCGACAGTGACTCGTGCACCCAGCGCCTGGCTCCGGGGCCCCCACACCTATTGCTAGACCCCACAGGATGGCTTGAGAATGGAGTTTAAACGTCCATGTCTGGGCCCTTATTCCACCTCAATCCCAAATCCCCACCAGTAAAGCTAGAATCACACCTGAGCTGTGGACCTTTCAGGGGAGGGGGAAGCGGGGCTCTGGATCCTTTGGGTCTTCATCTATGACAAAGGTGTGCCACCACCAACACCCCCAGAACCAGGCATTGAGAGGCAAGAAGGAGGTGAGTGAACCAACCCTGTCCTGCACCCCCTCAGAACGCCTCCTTTCCCCCCAGTTTCTGCCATGATTTCACATCCCTGGAAGAAGCCCAGGGCCCCACCTTCCCAGACCTAAATCCATCCCAAATTCCAGATCTGAGTCTCTCCCCACAGCCCAGTCTTCATCCCCTAGGCCTCTCCTGCCTACAGGCTAAAGACCCCCCCCCCTCTACAGACAATGAGCCCTGACAGAGAACTGCCCTGGGCTTGGGGAGCAGTGCCTAAGGGTCCAGAATAGCTGAGCTCAAGAATCAGGGATGGGGAGGCCAGGGAGAGCTCAGCGCTGGGGTGGGTTCACAGTCAGGATCCCTGGGCTGTCAGGTCTGCTCAACACCGGGCTTTTAAAGATGGTAGGGACTTGGTTGAAGGGAGGCTAAAAATAGAGAAGCAGCCCCAATGGTACCACCGACTAAAGGCCATATAATCACTAACGAGTCACCTCATCTCTCTGGGCCTGAATGTCCTCATCTGTCAAACAGGGTCAAGAGATGTTGGTGAGGACGGACGGTGGGACAGCTGTGCAAAGGGGGCATC
This sequence comes from Eumetopias jubatus, assembly GCF_037043125.1. NCBI lineage: Eukaryota > Metazoa > Chordata > Mammalia > Carnivora > Otariidae > Eumetopias > Eumetopias jubatus. The sequence goes on along the minus strand of NW_028274819.1, from coordinate 7,707,744 downwards.
CTGCACCCCAATCCCCTGCCTCTCCCTGCTTCGCTGCCGCTGTGGACAGAGGGGACACCCTGCAGCAGCAGGGGGAGGGTGGCGAGGCTGCCTAGAAGCCTCTTCCTCCAGCCCATGCTTTTCTCTTTGTACTTGGGTCCACAGAAAAGAAAGAATGATCAGAATGAGTGGAAGGAAATAAAACACCACCATGAGAAGGGGAAAAGAAGATACACTACCAGGAAAACGCAAAAGGGTGACTTGGAGACAGCGGCAGGAGTTGCAACATCTCTTGATGTCAGAAACCAAGGTGACATGAGCGCGGATGGAGCGCGGCAGGGAGGGCGGGGGAGGGGAGAGCACAGATGGGGGGGCCGGCCCCGCCCCCGCCCCAGCACCCCAGTCCCGGAACACGGAGAGACGACAGAGGCAGCGGGCAGGAAGGGCAGGAAGGGCAGGAAGGCAGTGGGACAGGTGGAGGCAGGGAGAGGGGGCAGGGAGAGGAACAGAAAATCCAGTCGCAGGTTGGGGGCAATCCAATCCAATCCAGTCCAAACCAGAACTTCAAACCATACCTTCGCTGTTTAACGTCAGGTGAGCCGGACCTTGGAAAGGGGAAGGGGAGAAAGAAAGAAAGGGAAAAAAAAAAAAAGGAGAAAAGAGAAAGAAAAGGGGAAAGAAACAAAGAAAACACGAGTCATCAAAATCAGCCAGAGAGAGGGGAGAAAAAAGCTTTTGCTGCCACAATTTAAAAACCCTTTTTAACTTGTGACAGGCATCGAGGGGAAAGCCCCCAGCCCCGGAAGCTGAGGAGAGGGGCCCCGATGCCAGAAACAGGGAGGAGGGCACAAGGGGGGGACAGAGAGAGAGAGAGAGAGAGAGAGAGTAAGGGGGGGCCAGAGGGGGTGAGGGGTACAGGCAGAACAGAGGAAGGGCTGGGGCGGGGAGCCACTGCAAGGGGGGAGAGGAGATTTTGGTTTCTTTTTTTTTCTTCTTGCCGGAAAAAAAAAGGAAAAGGAGGAGAAGCATGAGGCTGGGAGGGCTGCTTTTTCCTTTTTCTTTTTTTCTTTTTTTTTTTTTCTTCCGGGAGGCGGAGAGAAAAAAAAAACAGTCAACGAGAAAAAACGGTTCGGATGGAGGAGAAAAATAAAACACGACACAAAAATCAAAGCCACCTGGAGAGAGAGAGAGTGTCCTGTTAGCGCAGGATTAAGTGGCAGGGGGGACGTCCGACCCCACTCCCCACCCCTCGCCCTCACCCCTGTGAGGCTGGCAGAGAAGGTGGAGGGGGGTGTGCGGGGCCTGGGCCTAGAAGGAATCTCCCACCAAAGTGGGCTTTGGAAAGGCATCTGTCCAGCCCCAGTCCTTCCAGCTGCCCACCTCCCCAACAACCTCCATTCGGATTGCCGAGCTCCTGGACTCTATGAGGAAAGCGGGGCTCTCGGGAGGACAAAGTTAGAGCAGAAGCAGAAAGGAGGCCGGGAAATGCTGGAGCAGAGATCCCGAGCTTGGATCCTTCCACAGGGAGGACTAGGAGACTAGGGCCCACACTCTGGGAGAGCAAGAACCAAAGAGGATGGCCAAGGCCCGTGGGCAAGAGGTCTGGCTCTCTGAGAGGTCAGAGGTTCTCTACGGACCCCCTTTCTCTGGTCTGGCCCTCTCTGAGATGAGCCAAAAGCTGAATTTTGAAAATGGAGAACAGAAGTCCTATCTCCAAGACTCAGGGCATGATGGGCTGAGATTTTTTTTCCAGGGTTACCTCGGCCCCTTGAAAAAGCCTCGTCAGCCCTGAGCCGGGCCTTCCTAAACCTTAGGGGGAAAGACTCTGGCCCAATGGACCAGCACCCTAGTTCCCAGAGAACACCAGCCACAGAAAGCCTTCCCCCAGAGAGGCTGGCAGCACCAGGCCCCCAGCAAAGCTGAGGCCCCAGGGCTCCCTGACATGACCAGCCAGGCCCTCCCTCTCCCCCCACCCTGCATCCCAGGTCTCTAGCCAAAAGGGTGGGCAAGGAACAGCCCCTGGAAACCATCCCAGTGCCGTGGCAATGAGAGGGTGGCCCTAGGGACAAAAGACCAGGCCAGAGTGGGATTATCAAGGTAAAGGACTCCAGGTGCCTCTGAGACAAAGCAGAGGCCAGGATGCCTGTGCTCCGGAAGGTCAGGAAGCGAGTGGCCAGGGGCCAAAGGCCTGGACCCTGTGCAAGATGTGGGGCAGCGGTTCACCTCGCCCCCTACTCCTCTCCTGGGGGAAAGGCATGCGTCTCCCCCCACCTCTGTGTCTCAGGCCAGTTGGGGGAGGGGACGGCAGCTGCATCAGGATCGAACAGCTCTTGGGAAGACAAAGGTTTTATCCACAAAACCGGGGAGGACCAAGCATTTGGACTGAATCTTACTCTTGGCTCTGAATGCCCCCCACAAACTTTCCCCCAAGGTCTACCAGCATCTTCTTCCAAACCCCCTAAATCCAGGAGGCAGACCTAGAGCCCTAAACCTTCACCTAACTCTTCCAGGCAGAAATAGCCTCACCTGTAGTCTCCAGCCTTGGAAATCCAGGCCCAGGAGCTGGCGGCCCTAGGACTGGCGCTCTGTCCCCCACAGGCCTGTGCAGCTGCGTGGGGTAGGGACGGAGCCAAATCTCTCCCCTCGCAGACCCTTCCACTGCCCAGCTCCCAGGCAGCCTCATTAGCATGCGGCACTCTCCCTCTGTCACCACGGCAACCAGCTGCTCAGCGCCCTCAGGCGTGACAGCACCAGCCATCTTGGTGACAGGGAGGTCGGTTCCCTGCCCTGTCTACCCATGGCTCAGGCCAGCCTGGCCTGCGGTGTACCCCCTAAAGCCTACGCCCCCCCCACGCCCCACCCCCATCCCCCGGGCCTGAAATCTCTGCTCCTTCCTTGTGCCCAACCAGCCTGGGGAAGCCCTCCGCACGTCCACCTGTGGCATCGGCCCCTCCTTCCCACCCCCTGGAGAAGAGGTTGGCAGTGACGGATGGCATTACCAAGGGTCCTTTCCTCGGGCACTTTATCTGGCTGCTTCTGGGTCTTCTCTCCCTGCTACAAGAGGCTAGGGAGAAAGGAGGAGGTGCAACCAGAATCCCCAAAAGGAGATGTTGTCAGGGGCTAGGGAGCAGGATGGCCGGGTTCCTGGGAGAAAGCTAGGCCTGAGGCACAGCGCTGAGGGTCGGGCAAAGAGGGTGAAGGCGGCACAGAGGACTCCAAGATCTCAACTGCAGAGTCCAGAGCATCGTGCCACAGAGGACGCCCCAGCCCCACCCGCCCCGAAACCACCCCCAGTCTCAGTCCCTGCCCTTCTACCAGAAGCCCAAAAGGACCAGCACCGAAAGAAGGAAGTTGGTGACAGGAGACAAGATTGACAGGCACACGAGCAGACACGTCACAGAGAGACGCACAGATGCGTCACACCCCTGGGTGTGTTACACACACGCGCCGACATACAGGCACAGGCACTGCCCCCTCCAAACCAGCAGGCTACTGCGCCACCCCCAAGAAATGGCTCAGCGGCGTCCAGAGGGGCTCATTCCCCACGTGTCCCCAAGCCCGGCTTCCCTTCCTGTCCCCGGCTACCCTGCTTGCTTGGGAAGGCACTGATGGACCCTCTCCCCTCCCCTCCTGGCTCAGCCACCTCTCCCCGACAGCCCTCCTGCTTTCTTCTGCGGCCTGGCTCTTTCCCCTCCCTGAGTTCTCTCCCTTCTGTCCTTCCCCCCACTTCTTCTTCCTGCCTCTACTTACCCCCCTCCTTCCTCCCGTCTCTCTGCCCCCTTCTTCCTCGCCACAAGCCTCTCTCCCTTCAGGCCCATTCCCCTCCCCTCTCCCTCCCTCCCTCTCTCCCTTTGTTCCAGAGGAGACATGACATCAAGAGCAAGTAAAAGTCACATCAGCACTAAATCTTATCTCCAGCCCTCAGAAGGCTGCGTCCATGCAGACACACAGACCCTCTCACGCACACAGAGGTAAACACTGACATACAGAGATGCAGACACAGATGTAGGCGCTCCTACAGAGGCACACAGAGATGTGGGCCACGCCACGGAAGACATGAGGACAGACGTGCACACCCCTCCACACGCGCTCAGGCACAAGCCCACAAGCTTGGAGGTACGGACGTGCACAAAGGCACACGGACACAACCGAGCAGCAGAGCCTGAGGAACACGTGTGCACACAGATACACACTCTCTCTCTCTCTCTCTCTCACACACACTGAAGCCACCCAAGGAGAAGAGACATCAGTAAGAGACAAGCCAAACCATGGACACCACAAGGAAAATCGGATTCCAGCCAAAAGCCCTCCCCTCCTTTCTCATCCAGGACTCCCCCACCCTGGGTGCTGTCCCCTGCCCCTCTCAGGCCCGGGCCCGGGGAGCACCCAGCCTAGACTTGCTGCATCCCTCCCACTCCTACCCTCTTCTTGCTTCTCCAGGAAAAGAACACGGGACAGGTTCGGGGATGGTATCCTACCTCCCACCCACCTTGCTGCCTGCCTTCTGCCCGGTGGCCGCACGAGCTCCCCTGCAGCCCAGCCTCCATGCCTGGACCAGCCCACCGAGTCTTCCCAGCTTTCCCATCTCCCCCATCTCGTCCAGCCCCAGAGAAGGAAAAGGAGCAGGGCACACCAAAGCAAGAGGGGAAGGTTTGGAGAATGACAGGAGCCCAGAGAGAGCCTGGGGAAAGACAGAGACAGAAAAAGGTCCAGAGACAGAGCCCTGGAGAAAAAGAAAGGTAAAGACAGAAACCAGAGAGAGAGAGAAAAGGCAGACGAAACAGAAGACAGGGAAGGAATGGACAGAGGGACTCCAAAGAGAGGCAGGTTCCTGCCCTAGTGCTGGCCCTCGGCCAGGGCCCAAAGAAGAAGCAGACGGCCCCTACCTCCCAGCGCACGTGTCAGTCAGAGCAGAGAAGTTGCCACCCACCTACACCCAAGGACCCGGGGACACGGCCCCCCCACCCTCTGCCTGCATCCTTCAGACCCAGAGCAGATTCACCCAAGCAGCCCCCAGCCCCCGGCTGCATGGCCCTCTTAAGCTCCCTCCACTGGGCTGGGCCAAAGGGTGTCTCCTCACTCACTTCTGGGCACTTCAGATCCTCCAACCCCATCCCTTCGTCCTCACTCCGGTCTCCTCCCTAAAGAAGAAGACATGCTGGACGGCAGACTGGCCCGTGGAAAGGCCTGCCCTCTGCCCGCCAGTTCTCTCCAGCAAACCAATAAGGAGGGAACAGACGAGAGGTGAGGCCGAGAGAGCCAAGAGGACCCCCAGACATCCTTCCCCTAGGGGGCCCCCAGGCATGGGCAGGAGAGGGAGCCCTTAGGTGGCCAACGACACCCCCTCACACAGGACCCTGTGGTGATTGATCTACCACCCCAATGACAAAAAAGCATCACTCACCTTCCATGGGGTGCTCCTCTGCAGGCCAGCAAGGTTCAGGAAAGGGCAAGGCAGAGAGAGAGAAGAAAGGAGGGCTGGTTAGTGCACGTACCAAGGACAGGTTCCCAGGGGGGTGAGGAGTTCAAGGTCCCTGAGCCCACCCAGGCCGGGCGGCCACCTGAGTCAAGGCCACACACACAGGGTCACACAGTCCAGGAGCCCCCCCCGCCCCGTCTCATGTTACATTTCAGGAAACTGAGGCCCAGGGCAGGGAAGTGACCCTCAAGGTCACATGGAGAATGGGAGGCAAAGCCCGGAGTGGCAGGCAGGCAGGGTTGCCTCTCCCAGGCACGCTCCTCCCCTGCATTCCACGGTGCCTCGGAGACAGATGGGGACACGCTCACACAGGGCTTACCCGAGACACACTCACACTCGGTGACACACTGACACACATAGGCACTCAGCGATCCGGAGACACATGTCATCTCTCACGCAACCCACACTCGAAGCTTTTGCACACACAGACGCAACCACCGCCCCCTCCCGGCCCCAGGGGAGAAAAGCCGTCCAAATGCGGTCAGGTCAGAAAGCACAGTTCTGCCTCAAAGTGCCATGTGACTCGCATCCCATCCCAGTCACTTGACCTCTCTGAGCCACCAGTCCCTCCTCTGTAAAAATGAGACAGGCAGACTCGAATGTTTCCCAGGCCCCTCTGGCTCTGGTTCTGTGATTCTAGGACAAGCAGTTGGGGGAGGTGGAGCACCGCCCCCCCAGCTGCAGGGGCCACACTGGGGCCACCCCTAAGTCCCGCCACAGCCTTTCGGTAGCCAGCCCTCCCCTAGGCGGGGCTCGGCCTGGGCCTCGGTCTTGACCTCAATGGGTCTTGACCCCAGTGGGTCAAGAGAGGATGGAGACAGTTCCTTCAAAGAAGCTACAACAACCCAAGCTCTGGTCTGCCCTGGGAGAGGACCGGGTCACCCCCTTCCCCGAACATTTCTCACACGCCCACCTACTGGGAGACTTTAGAGGAAGCAAACAAGGGGGGCAGAGAAACAGCGCAACCTACAAACGCACAGACCCAATGGGGAAACACACACACGCATGCACACGCACATGGGCCTGCAGGCCCCAGGATACACACATACACACACAAACAGCCGTTCGGCACACACTCACGCCCGCATGCACGCACTGTCTCTACCTCCAGCATCATTTTGTGTTATTTACTCAGGGGCTCTTAGGGGGTTAGCTCTACTCCAGAAACACACACACTGTCATTTATCAGACCTTATCCCACCTCCTTAATACACACACACAGGCTGAATGCAGAATCAATACCCACACAGTGATCTAATACCTAATATTAGATGCATACACCACCACCACACCCCACTCTCCCTCGGCCGGCTGAATACTCCTGCCCTGTGATGAACATAGCCCCCTTTCTTTCTGTCTGTCGACCATCTATCTGCATTTCACGCAAGCCTTTACCTATCAGCTGCATCCCCCAAAGCTGTGTCTACAAGGATGTTCTTAAATAAACTGAATCGCATTGCATTTAGGGCAGGGGTTGCTATGCGGACTAGAAAGGGGCCCTCAGGAAAACCCCTGGGCTCTCTCGAGGAGCCTCACGTCAGGACCTCTTTGGCCCCAGTGTGCAAAGGCCCTGGCCAGTCAGCACAATCATCTCTCCAGCACCTGTACAAACAAACAGGCATGGTGATTTCTAAATAATCCAACATGGCTGGTATTTCAAAAAGTATTCCCACCTGCCACAAACGCAGGCCACACTATACTCAGGAAGGTGCAACAAGCAAGCTTGATTTGCTGGCTGCATGAGCCTTCCCTCTCCTGGCTTCCGAGACACAGCTCCTAGAGACTCATTGACCTCTCCTTCTCTGCTGCTCTTTGCTTTCTGCTGATTCACCTGTGTCCCAAACCTGCCATCACGGACCCCTCCAGGCTCGGTCCTATGCCCTCCACATTCCTTCCTTCTCCGTGCCCTCCTTTGGCGATAGCTCACTTCCGTGGCTTAAGGACTCCCCGACCATGGGGCACCTGGGTGGCTCAGTCATTAAGCGTCTGCCTTGGGCTCAGGTCATGATCCCAGGGTCCTGGGATCGAGCCCCGCATCGGGCTCCCTGCTCAGCAAGAAGCCTGCTTCTCCCTCTCCCACTCCCCCTGCTTGTGTTCCCTCTCTCGCTGTGTCTCTCTGTGTCAAATAAATAAATAAAATCTTAAAAAAATAAAAAAGGACTCCCCGACCTGTGTTTGTAGACTGAACCTCTTCCCTTCCCCGGGTACCAGTTGTGTATCCCCATCTGGCTGCTCAGCAATTACTCGGACAGCTTCCCTGACATCCAAACTCCACCACTAAAGCCATGCTAATCTCAACCCCTGCTACCAAGGGCCCATTGCCCTGCATTGGGCAAGGGCACTGCTTTCAACCCACACTTCTTGAGCACCCACGAGGTACCCCCCACTCTGCCAGGCTCGAGATGCCTTTGGTTAGCCAAGTGGCCAGCACCCTACCGACCCTCAATAGGCGTCTCACGCATGACCCTCCCAGCAACATCATGAGCTTGGTGGTATTACCTACTTCCTGTGGGCAGGGAAGGAAACTTGCCCAGCAGCACAAAATCACCACTAGACTTTGACCACGCCCCCACCCTTCACCTCTGGTTTTTCTGCAAGAGCCTCCTCCTGGTTGTTCTCCCTGCCCATCCCCAACCAAGCTCTCTTGGCACAGGTGCCAGATATACGTGACAAAATACTACTGTGATCAACACACACGCACTCACACAAATTTGGCCATGCCTCCCTCCAACCTCCTTTCCTGCAACAATCCAGGCTCCAGCCACACCCAACTGCTGTCCATTTCCCTAATGACCCACATTTCTGCAAATACCGTTCCCTTGGCTTGAAACACCTTTCCCTATTTCCACTCCTCCCACCCTCAGCTCCCTAAGAAAGCCAGCTCTTGTTTTAAGATCAGGTCAGTATACCTCTGTTTGTGTTCCCAACTGGCCTCCCAGGCAGGGCTAGCCGCCCCTCCTCTGTGCCCGCTCTCAATATGCACATTGTATCATCATTTCGCTTTATTGTATCTCCAACGCGAATTGCATTTCCATGTCTGCTTCCTGGCTGGACTGTGTGATATCCAAGAGCAAGGACAATGTCTCATTCATCTCTACCTCCAGCTGCCTGCACAGTTCCTGGCTCAGAAAAAGGCATGCCTATGTTTGTTGAATGAATAATCAAAAACACTTCTCACATACTGAGTACTTCGAGGGTGCCTGGCTCTTTCCATGCATTGTTTCCATCCCTTGCAACTACTACCTTGTCAATGGATGCTGCCATCACTCTCTTGTAGAGATGGGAAAACTAAGCCTCATAAAGTGGGAGAAACTTGTCCTGTGTCACACTGCCGGTGAGGGACAGAGTCAAAATCTGAACCCAAATCTGTCTGGCTTTAAAACGTCCCATGGCCTGCACTCTTGGCCAGAAGTCAAGAATTTTAGAAGCTGACCTGACTCTATAGTTCTGATCTTATCTCCCCCAAAGCACAACCATGTTGGTCTCCTCACCCGTCGTCCCCCCCCAACACACACACACCCAACTCACATCTCCTAGACAGCGAGTTTAGGCTGTTTTCCTGGAGGGAAAGCCCCGCCTGTTCCTTCCACAAATCTCACTTAGCCCTCATTCAAGATCTAGCCAAGTCCCACGTCCTCCTTGCAGCCTTCTCTGACCACCAGGGTTAATGATCATAGTCGCCTTTATTGATCATTTAGAATAGTGCCTGGCCCATTGTAAAGGATTTCCACATAACTCATTGAGTCCTTGCAACAACATTTTAAACTCCATGTTGCAGAGTAGGACATTGAAGAACAAAATGATTAAGTAAATTGCCCAAGTTGACACACAGCAAGTCACAAACTTAGATTGGACCCCGGGCAGCCCTTGCTCTTAACCACGCTGCCGTTTGAGGCTTTCCTTGTGAGTATCTGTCTCATCTCTGGGTTCTCACACCAGCCACTCCCTGAACTGCTCTCTTGAGACCAGAGCCACCTCTCTCGCAGCAGAATTTTTGTCAGGACCACAGGTATCGGATGTTACAGCTGACAGAGTGGTGCCACATACATGACCTCATTTACTCAACTTTCACACACAGAGGTCTTATCTGCCCCACCAGCGGGGCCCCACATCAGGCTCCCTGCTCCGCGGGAAGCCTGCTTCTCCCTCTCCCACTCCCCCTGCTTGTGTTCCCTCTCTCGCTGTGTCTCTCTCTGTCAAATAAATAAATAAAATCTTAAAAAAAAAATAAAAACTGTTATCTCCTCATAGGAGAACCTCTCAGACCTTACCCAGAACCCACATACTGGTGGCGACCCACAACCCAACACGCTTGGGAATGCTGATTTCCAAGTTCGCCAACAGAGAGGGGAGGCCGGGGGGAGAGATGTGGGCTGCCACCTGACAACTCGTCCTAAGGACAGAGGTGGGAAAACTCATGAAAAGCTAATAGAAGAACTCCAAATGCAGCAGTCAGGCATCATTTCAGGCAGGGACAAATCTCAGTGAAGGAACCACTGTGTGACAGCAGTCCAATACCTAAGGGGAATCACGACATCCTGAGTCATCCAGAAAAGGTTAAATCACTTTCAAAATATTATGCTTAGGGAGGCAGAGAGGTGTGCAACATATCTCAGAAAGATTTCCATCTGAAATGCTTTCAGTGTTGGTGAGTTGTGTATTTTAATGGGATAATGCTCCACTTTCCAGGGTGAGTTTCTCCCCAAGGGCTCTGGAAGACTGAGATTTTACTGATCAATTTCCACTGCCCTCTCCCGGTGCTGGGACAGCTGGCTGGCAGACAAAGGAACACCCTCATGGCACACTGGCTGAAGGGAGAAGTTGTGACCCGAAGAATTGGGGGTGGCTACTGGCTTCTGATGAAACGCTGTTCCTAAACACCCCAATAAACCACATGCAAGTAATGCACGGACACAGCTGACCGAATGCCTGAGCTTTGGGAGGCAGCATGGACAAAGGTGGGGGACAACTGGCCCCGGAGTCAGCTCGGGGTTCAGATCCCAGCTCTTCCACCTCAGGTGGTGGCATGAGGATGAAATGAGAGAAAGCGTCCAAGGCACAGCAAACGCTCACTAGCTGGGAGGCCCCAGGCTCTCTGCCCTTGACTGTGTGATCTGGTCTCTTTTTGTTCTCACTGCTCCTTCGCTATATCTGAGGCCACTCCTCTCCAACTGTGGGCTCCTCTGAAGTCTCTTCACCTTCTCCTTGGCCACTTCATCCAATTCCAGAGCTTCAAATATTCTCTCTCCACACACGCCCCCTGGAGCACCCAGGTCTCCATCCCCAGCCTCGCCTTCAATGCAAAGCTCTGGTCTTGCATTTCCAACAGCCCGGGCGCCTCTGTCTAAGAACACCAAGGGACACCACATTTCAACACATGCATGATCTGTGGCCCAACACTGCTCCCCTCCCACCGCCCTCCATTTCCCTTCACCCCTCTGCTGCCATGGCCCGCCACCACCGTCCTTCCACACCAACCTGAAACCTCATCACCTCTGCCTCCTCGCTGCCCACCTCCCCCCCACGCAACAGGCAGAGTCCTAGGGCTTCCATTCCAGCATCAGCTCCCGAGTAGCTGCTTCTCCTGCTGTGACAAAGGCCACCACCCTTCCTCGCCACTCCCAAAGACCAGCAAGATTCAGGGCCCCAAAATCTCTCTCGTGAACTATCTCCTAAGTGGTTTCTCCACTGCATAACTCTGCTGCCCATAATCCTTCTACACCAGACACCTGGCTTCTGATACATAGCTCTTATTATTCATATATCTGCTCAAAATTCCTCTGTGGCTACATTTGCCAATACTCAGGACACAGCATCCAATAAATGTTGGTTGAATGATTTAAGTCAAAACTCCAAGAGCTGGCTTCAACCTACTTCTCCTGCATTAGATTCCACTAGTTTCCTTATATTCTTGGCGTCCCCTATGGACAGGACATACATGTCCCTCCCTCCCATACCTTTGCTCTTACCAGTGCCTGTGCAGTGGCCTCCTCAGACCATGCTTATTCATCCATGGGCAAGGTCAATCTTCAATAGCATGCCTTTTATTATCAATCCCCCCTCAACTTGTAAAACTATCCCTTCCTCAAAACACCAATAGCACTCTGCTGGTAATAGTAACTACCATCTACTCACCACTTATTATGTACCAGACATTCATTTAATTCCCACAACAGACCTGTGAGACAGGCATGCTTATCCCCATTTACAGGTAAGGAAAAATTCATCTGAAGCTTAGGCACCCACCTGATGGCACGGGCCTAGTGAGTGCAGAAGTCAGATTGAAACACAGACCTGAGACTCTGGAGTCTGGGGTCTGATCACTAAGCTGCACTGCCTTGCTACATCTCTGGGTATATACCACACCATTTTTTAAAAGATTTTATTTATTTATTTGTCCGAGAGAGAGAGAGAGAGAGCACGCACAAGCTGGGGGAGCAGCAGAGGGAGAGGGAGAAGCAGGCTCCCCGCTGAGCAGGGAGCCCAATGTGGGGTTCAATCCCAGGACCCTGAGATCATGAACTGGTCTGAAGGCAGATGCTTAACCGACTGAGCCACCCAGGTGTCCCTGTACCATACTATTTTGTGTCTTGTTCTTTTGCTGGTGTTTATTGAGCATTGTCTATGTGCCAGACGCTATTCTAAGCATTTGACACAAATTAGCTGATTTAGCTCCCATAACAACTCCGTAAGGTAGGTACTATTATTGCCCCCATTTTCCAGAAAAGGAAACCAGGATGGAGAGAGCTGAAGTCCAAGGTCACTGCCCAGGCAGCCCGTCTGCAGAATCTGTGCTCTTTACCATGGACTGGACTGCTTTTTTATCTGCTTCCCCGATTAAACAGTCAATGCCCAGAGCAGCATCTTATTCATTTCTGACCCCTCTTCAGCCCTCAACACGAGGCCTCGCACAAAGGAGGCCTTGAAAACTACTTACTGAATTCAATCACCAACGAACCTAAGAAGCATACGTATGAATAACATGCATCTAACTCCCTGCCTACTAGCTTCATACTCCTCTCCCAAGCTAGGTGTACCCCTACCACTCCATCCTATACATCTGTGCCCCCATTCCACTCAAGGTCTCCTACACACACCTGCACACCCTCTCCCCTGATCACTTTTCAGCCCTTTATCTTCACACGTGAGGGACAGGATGAGTTCCCATGCAAGTCACTGCACCATCCCCGTGGACTCCATCCCTGCTTGGGCAGATAATCAGCACTGGGTACACCCACTCAGTTACTCATACTTAGCTCTCTCTTCAGTTACCTGTGGCCAGACTCTCCACACCCTCCCCACCCCCCCCACCCCCCCGCCGTCCCAGAGGAAAAAGAAGCATATTTCCTAACAGGGAGGTTCTCAGTCAGTGGGTAGGCCCAGACCCAGGAAGGCCTGGGGGGGATTCCAAAGCACCCACAAATCCATATGCACACCAGATACTGAAGGCACATTGATATGTCTTGCCTATAAGGCTAAAAAACTTTTTTCTAATGTATATTTGACTAACCACAATGGCAAAGGTAACATCGAAGTCATGTAAAAGCTTTCCTGAATTCATAGTAGCTTTGTGTTGTCCCTTTTCACAACGGACAGATATAAAAATAACTCCTATTTGGAAAGGGTACTATGAATTACTGACTTTTTTAAATGCCCACAATCTCAAAAAAAGTTGAGCCTCACTCAAAGCAGATAATAATGAAATGACAGTAACTTCGGGGGGAAACCTGCGGACTCTGGCCCTCAGATCTGTCTCAGGGATGAGGAGCCAGGCCTATTCCCCTTAAAGTTTTCCTCCTCAACCCACACACCCAAGGGTGGGGCTGCATTCCTCTCCTCCTCGGCTGGAGAGAATGTATGAGAAGTGTAATGAGCATAGGATACTACCAAAGCTGCCCAGGAAATAGGAACAAATATAAGGAGAGGGAATGAGGTCATGGGGTGGGGAGAGGGAGGCAAATGAGTAGGGCTGTCACTGTGCCTGTCACCTCCAGATACGATCAGTGTTTACAACCCCGTGCCCACCCACAGCACATATCTGAAAATATACGCATATTTTCATATACACACACAGCCTTACCCAAGCCTGTATTCTCCCAAATACGTATTAACATCTCTTAATCCATTCTACAAATTTTTATCAAACACCCACTAAGTGCCTGGTACTATATTAGGTACAAGGAATACAGAGAGGAATATCTCTGCCCTTTTTTTTTTTTAAAGATTTTGTTTATTTATTTGACAGAGAGACACCACGAGAGAGGGAACACAAGCAGGGGGAGTGGGAGAGGGAGAAGCAGGCTTCCCGCCGAGCAGGAAGCCCGATGCGGGGCTCGATCCCAGGACCCTGGGATCATGACCTGAGCCGAAGGCAGACGCTTAACAACTGAGCCACCCAGGTGCCCCTATCTCTGCCCTTTTATCAGACAAAGCACCACCTCTCCCTCAACAGCTACCAACACAAACACACACATACACACAGAGGCAATCCTGCCCCAACAACTGTCTGACACCCACCTAATAGCCCCTTTCCCTCTTCTTCATGAATCACACACACACACACACACACACACACACACACACACGCACAATGGGTCAGATAAGGAACCGTCCCTCCTAGCTCCAACACAGCTAACACAAACTCTCACCTCACACATCCAACACACGCATATGATACACAAACTGTCCCTCCCACACACAGGTACTCCAACACATCTCAGACACACAACCACACAACCCATATTCAGAAGCATACACCTTATGTGGCTCACTGGGAGCCTCTGGCCAATAAATCCTTTCAGGGAATGGACACAAGGGTCTGGTTGACCAATGTGCTGCTGGCTGCATTTTTCATACACTCAGGCCCAATTCTGCCAGTAAGCCCATGGACCAGCTACTATAACCTCTCCGAAGCTCAGATTCCCTTTCCATCAAGTTAGAAGGGTGGTTCATCCTATTTTCTTAGAAAGGCTTGGAGGGGAAAGGTCATAGAGATCAGAGAATCAAGTTCAAAGTCATGGGAAGAAAAATTCCTTATGGAGTTCCAGTGTCTTACTGAGGTCTCACATTAAGACACATGCACGCGGGTACCTACATATGAGCACACGCCCTTACACTTGTATACTATTCACTCCCTTAAGCACTGCACTCCCATCTGTAAACACGACTCTATTCAAGCAGACCATTCACACATAATGCACACAGTGCCAGACTCACAGCCTCTGCGTGCAGGCAAACACACACAGACACACACTTTCACAGTTTAGGGAGCACCTGAACTCCTTGGAGAAAAGGTGAGAAGGTGTCAGGTTAACTTAATACACCCAGTTCCTGAAGATATATCCCACAACCTTGTACAAATAACCCCACAAAAGCAATCCAAACACGTTCCTTAAGGATTCCTCTACCACAACTGCAGATACACAGTCAATATACCGTGCATCCCAAACCCAGGGCCACAACTGCAGACTCGGCTCCTCCCATGGCTGTCCACATGCTGACAGCCGGGAGGACACCCATCCCCAAAGCGGTCCTAGGGCCGCACTAGTCTGAGGGCACACACATGCACACGCACACACTCCCCAAGAGACTCTACCTCTCGGGGGAGGGGGCAGGCACACACACAGCAGCTGGGTGGCCCACAGCTTCTAGGGGTCTGGGGCAGAGGAAAGCATGCCTGCCGCCACAGACCAGGGTCGAAGGAGATGCCCACCCTCGCCCCCAAACTGACGGGGAACGTCTCCCCGCCCCCCGCCAGACCAAGGTACAACAGGCGCCTTCAAGCCCCTCCTTTCCCGTCCCCCTGAACCACAGCCCGCAGGGACCGGGGTCTGGCGCCACCCGCGCGACCTTTCCCCTCGTTTCACTCAGCTCCGCCTCTGGAAGCTGGGGAGCTGGTGGAAGCTCTCCCTCCCTGAAACCTCCCTTTCCAGGCACAACCTTGCCATCCCCACTCTCCTTCACCTGCCCTCGCTGCGTGCCCTTCTCCTCACGCCCAGGGCCCCTTCCTCCCGTCGTGCCCCGGTCTCACCAGCCATACTTCCCGCGCTTCCCTCTCACAAACTCTCAGATCGCCTCCCGCCGCTGGGAGCACCTGCTCCGCCCGCCTCCGCCCGCTGCGCGCCCGCCTCGCAGGCCCCGCCCACCCCGGCCCCACCCGCAGCCCCCGCCCCCCGGGCAGACCCCTCCCACTCCCGGCCCTGCACACCGCCCGGCCTTCCAGGCCGCACACACCGTCAGGACTCCTCCCAGGCCCCAGACTTGGCGCCCGCATAGTCCCCGCCCACATGAGCCGACCCCGCACAGATCGAGTCCGCACACTCCCTCACACACCCCCTCACACGCCCGACCCACAGGCCCTCAAGCGCCGGGACCCTCGTCCTCCCGCCAGCCCCTCGCCGGACCAGACGATACAGTACTACCCTCAGGTGGCCCCGCACAGGCCAAGTCCACACAGGTCACTGGCTAGCCACGCGCCCCCTCTCCTCGGGACAGGCGTCCTCACCCGCCCCTCGCAAGGACACGCCTCACGACCCTCGCGCGCTGGTGCACGCTCTCACACGGCCTCGCGCCCGAGCCCGCGGGCCACCGGCTCCCCCTCAGGCCGCGACCCCGGGACCCGGCGCAGGCAGCCCCTCACTCCCGAGCCCAGGCGCCCAGCGGCGGCTCCCCACCCCCACCCACCCCCCCGCCACCCCGGGCTCACCTTCGCTGCAGAACTTGCCGCCGAAGCCCGTGTGGCTGCAGTCGCAGCCCACCTCGCCGGGGGCCAGCACGGTGCAGAGGCCGCCGTTGGCACAGGGGTTGCGCGCGGGCGCGCACAGTGGGTCGGCGGCGGCGCCGCGCAGGCCCTGGCTGCCCAGGAGCGCCGGGGGCCGCTCGCCCAGCTTCAGGTTGGCCAGAAGGCCGCGGAAGGGCGGCTCGTACTTGACGGTGCTGAGTGTGAGCGCCGAGAGTCGCACGTCGGGCGGGATGCCGCCCACGAACAGGTCGCTGGCCACTTGCATCTCACGCCGCTTCGAGCGCACCTCGGCCGCGCGGGCCTCGCCGTCCACCGCCAGCGCCGTGCGGCGCGCATCGCGGGTCAGCAGCACCATGTGCCAGCGGTCGTCGGCCACCGGCGTGTCCAGCTGCAGCGTGGCCGGCTCGGCGCACGAGAGCGTGAAGCGCAGCCGCAGGCGCCCGTCCACCAGCAGCAGCTCCAGGAAGTCGCAGTCGCCACCGTCGTCCAGGTAGAGCAGCAGCGCGCGCGTGGCGTTGGTGCGCAGGCTGAAGCTGAGCTCGCCGCTGCTCGCCGCGCCCGCCCAGCGCGCGTAGCGAGCCCACTGCCCGGGGCCGCCGCCGAACTCCAGGCTGCCCGCGCCCGCCGCCAGCGCCAGCAGCAGCAGCAGCAGCAACCGCGGCGACGGCGACGGCGGCCGCCACGGGCTCCCGGCCGCCATGCCTCCGGCGGCCCCGGCCCCGCCCGGCCCCCGGCCCCGCTCAGGCTTCAGAGCCGCGGGCGCATGGGGCGGGGAGGGGGCCGGGCGCCCCCCGCGCCGAGCGGGGCTCCCTCGCCGGCTCACAGTGCCATGGGCCCGGCTGTGGGGCGAGGCGCAGAGGCCCAGGTACCGGCTTCCCCGGGCGGCGGCGGCGGAGGCGCCCCTCCCCCGCTGCGGGCTCCGACGAAAGATGGGGGAGGGATGCCTGCGGGGAAACAGAGAGGAAAGGGTTAATGAGGGATTCGGAGGAGGGGAGAGGGTTAAGGAGGGGATCATCGGTGCTGACTCCCCCGTCACACCAGGAGGCACCCAGTTGTTCCCCTTTAGGATTTGAGGAGCCGGCCCTGACCCGGAGAGGGTCCCAGAGCAAGAGACACCACCACGGACGGTAGGACTGGGGGCCCAGCACTTGCAGAGAGATAGCACTCATTAGGGTAGTTATTAATTTGAGATGTGGGCGGGTGGGAGTAGCATCTTAAAGTTCGGTAGGAGCCCAACCGGGGCGCCCTCACCCTCGTGCCTCCCCCCGCCCCCGTCAGGACCAGGGCCAGCTCCTGTGGGTGAGGCCTGGAGACTCTCCACCAGCTGGTGACCCAGCCCCTTCCTCTCTGAGCCACGCAACCTCTGTGTGATGCTCCCACCACCAGCCAGCTAGTCGCCGCTCTCTCATCAGCTCCTGATGCTGGATAATGAAGTTGCTAAATAATTCATTGGGATTAATTAAATGCCAATTCGTCAATGGGATCACTGGGTAACCTGGCTGAGAAGGGGGCAAGGGAGAGAAGCCAGCTAGGACCCAGGCATCCAGGCCCCAAACCCTCTCCATCCATGCAAGGACACTCATCTCCAAGTCCCCCTAAACAACACTCACCCCTCCCTGGGCCCCAACCCCACTGCTCACTGGAAGGCCAGATCCTTCCTAAACTTAAATGTCTGTTACCCTCAACCTCCAATTCCCAGTCCTCACCCTCAGTCCTGGCCCAATACCTGGGTTCTCTTCACCCTTCAGTTCCACCCCCTCCCCATCCAGGGCTGGGGGAGCCACCAGGAGGCAGGCAGGCTTATTTACATAAAATTGCCTTTCTGAAATGATTACCCTTGTAACGGGCTGTCAGAGAGCAATTTATACCCCACACCGGGGAGGGGAATTTGCATCTCGTTAAACTCCGAGTCGTAATTATTTATATCCAACAACCCTCCTGAATATTGCATTGATTTTATTTTGGGGAGGGAGGAAGGGAAGGAGGTGGGGAGAACCCTGGAGAGAAGCAGGGAGGGGCCAAAGTTTAGGAAGAGACAGGGAAAGATTGAAGTTGTTGGGGGGGGAGGTGGAGCACAGGAAAAGTGACAGAGACAGAAGAGTAATGGAGGAGAAAGGTGGCCTGGCGGGGAGAAGAGGAAAGAGACGATAGAGAAAATTAATCCAAACAGCATTTGTCAAAGCCCTGGATGCTGGGCATTTTTACAAATGGCATTTTACTTAATCACTCTGAGAAGTCCTGCTGTTCCCATTAAGCACTGGGGAAGCCCTCATAGAAAGTCTAGGGACTTGCCCAAGGTCACACAGCCCATCAGCAGGGAACTGGGACTTAGATCCACAGGTGTCAGACTCCAGTCTCTCCACAAAGGATACAAAGGGTAGGGCAGACACAGGTGTGGCTCAGGGCAGTGGGAACCAAAAGGAGAGAAGAGGCGAGAGAGGTCGGAGGGGTACAGTTCCTTTCTACGTGGGAGAAAGCTGGGGTATGAAGGGAGAGAGAGAAAGCTAGGGGCCCCCTAAAAAAAACACAGCAGGGGAGTGAGAAGAGTTGAAGGAAGGCAGGGATGGTTAGGGTGACATGTGTGCCGAAGGAAGAAGGGCCAGAGAAGGTCCCAGGAGAACAGCGGGAGAGTTTGGGGAGCCATCTCCAAGAGACCCTCAAAGCCCAGTTCTCAGGTCCTTCCATCTGGCTTCTTCTGACTGTTGCCCCCCCCCACCAACCCCCCCTCCCAGGCCCACAGGCATCAATGGGGACTCAAGTGTCCTGCCTCACTGCCCCTCCAAGGGCTGCCCCTTCCTGAACAGGGGACAGAGCAGGCAGACAGCCCCCTCTCCCTCCAAACACTGTCCGGGTTATATATAGCTTTACCACTGCCTCTCCTCATTGGGTAATGGAGATAATTAACATGCGCGGGCTAATTAGCCAATCAAATTAAATGCAGCACCTGCTCCCAGGCTGATTGATGCCCTTACCCCCACACACATGCACCCCCACCCCAGCCCAGGGCAGGGGAGGGGGACCCTCAGGCTTGGGGGAGGGAAAGGCCAAGCCCCCTCTTCTCCAGAAGGGGCAGGGAGACCCCCAGTGGAGGCACAGGCCGGAAGACCAGAAAAGTGACGTCCTTCCTCCCTCCCCGACTGGGGTCTCAGTCTCCGACTGGCCCAGCCTCTCTTTGCCTCTCTCCCAAACCCCACCCCCACCTCTGGACACATTTTGGGGAGGGAATTAATTAGCTATCGATTTCCACTAGCAGAGGGAATAGGATTTTGTGCTGCTGTCCACTCACCCCTCAGCTCAGGAGAGGGAGGGGATTAGTTCTCCTGCCCCACCCCGAACCCAATCCCTCTGTCATACTCACATCCCCCACCCTGGAGGGAGCCGGCAGAGGGCTTCTTACTGAAAAAGCCTCGGGGCTGGGTCTCCCTTGTTCGGGAGGCTGGCAGAGCACAGATCAAGTGAAGGTTGGTGAGGAGGCCTCCAGAGGCTGGGAGGTAGATGCCTGGGTCCTAGGAGCCAGAAGGAATTTACCTGGAGGCCAGTGGGGGTGGGGGAGGCAAAGTGCGTGAGAGTCCAGGAGCGGATGACTCCACAGGGCGGTGTGTGCCAAGCTGTGGAGGGAGAGTGTGGGAAGGGAACGGGTACTATGCTGGGAGGCAGCTGTGGGGGCAGAGACTGGGCTTGTGCGGTGTCTCCGGGGAGGGGCGAGGGCAGGGTCTGGGAACCAGGGCCCCTCAAGGCTCATTACTCATTCTCCCCACAGCCCACAGCTCCGCAGCCCAGGCCAGCCTGGCTCGGTGCCGAGCACAGGGGCTGCCGGCCTGGCCAGGAGGAAGCCCCAACCCTCCCCCAGTCCTCTCTCCAGGGACCCAGAGACCCTTGGGGCAGCTGCAGGCTTGTGAGACAGAGATGGCCTCAAGAAGACTGTGTGCTAAGTGGACACCTGGGTCCCTTCCACCCCACCCCACCCCACCCCACAGTTCCCGGGGAAACCTGCTGCTCTTCCCCTCCCCAGGACTAAGCTTCTGCTGACCCAGCCTCCAGCCCACCCTTCCTCCCAGGACGCAGGGGGTTCCTGCAAACCTAGGACCCACTAACCTTCCTCTACTCCTGGCACACAGCTCTCCGGGCTCAATCTCCTTGCCATGGGCCAGGCCCATTGCCTTGCACAACTACATCAAGTAAATGGTTCCCCTCGAGTTGTACACTGGAAGCCCCCTACCCCCACCGTCCAGGCACTGCTTCCCAAGACCCACTCTTCTTCTCCAGTGCCCACTGTCAGTGCAGGGACACTGGCCAGAGCAGCCTCGGGATATCCTGTCTGCTGACTGACGTCAGTGTACTGCCCACAGCCAGCCACTGCTGGTCCCCCGACCACTGTTCCTGGGGGACCTGACCTCTCCCATGTTCCCCAGGACTCTGCACCCAGTCAGCCTCCTAGCGCCTCCTACCCACAGATGGCCTCTGTAACTTTGAGCCAATGGGGAGGGGAGCCGCATGGGGAGGGGGTGTGGGGTGACTCGTCTACTCTGAGGATCTGGCCTACTCTCTCGCCCACTGAGCCCTCTCCCACAGACTCTTTCTAGGTCTTCCTAGGCTGACAGCCGCCTTCTCGTCTCCCGTGGCCAGGCCAGGACAGTGCCACGGCGGCACATGGACTGAAACTTCTGGGCTCCCCAGTGCGCACCCAGCGCCTGGCTGGACCACCACACGCACTGTCTCAGTTTCAGGAGTTTGATGAGCCCACTCATCACCCCAGGCTTACAGACAAGCAACCTGAGCTTAGCATGATAAACCCATTTGCCCAAGCACGAGTGCAGGTAAGGGGTCTGCTGGCTCCAACACCTATGGCCTTCCTGCCACCTTGCCCGGGCCACGGGCCACAGGGAGGTGTCAAGCTCAGAGCCCACCTTTCTCTGATCTGGCCATCACAGGGGGTCACTGCCCTCTACAGACAACCCAGACTTAGTCGGCCCCTGGAACTGAAAACCACAGAACTCAGAGCTCATGGAGTTCAACCCTCTTGCTTTTTCTGAGGTGGAAACTGAGTCCCAGAGAGGGACAGTGACTGACCCAGGGCCACACGGCAGAGCAAGACTCAAACAAAGGTCACTGGCCTTCCATTCTAGATGCTTCCCCCTGTACCCACCGTTCCAGACCTGGGCCTTCTGCCTGACCAAAAGGCTCAGCGCCCCTACACCCTCGGGGCAACCTGAGCGAACAGATGCAAATTCCGGAAGGAGAGCTAGTCCATGCCCACTCCGGCAGAGCCCCTGGCCAGGGGCCTTCTCCCCACATCCACCCACCCCCATCTCGGGCCACCTTGATACCACACGCGCGCGTGCACACACACACACCTCCAGCCATGGGAACGCCAGCCTCCCTCTGGCTCTCTTCGCCTCACGCCAGCTGGGAGTGTGACAGCAGGGGCCTCCCCCAGGCGCCGGCGAGGAAGAGCTGGGTTTACACACATTCTGGTGGCCCCAGAAGGCAGCCCATGGACAGGTGGGAGAAGTGCGTGTTAGGGGGAGGGAGATTTTGGCTTGAGCTAAAGAGAGGCTTGCTGGCAATTTAAAGCCTCCAACAGTGGAGTAGGCTGCCTCCGGGCGGGGGAGGGGGGTGAGTTCCCCTTCTGTGGAGGTGTGTGAGCTGAAGCAGGATGACTACTGCTCAGAGTAGCTCAGGAGGGGGCCCTTGAATCCCATGGGAGGGGACATCACACTACTTGCGCCCTAAGGCCCCTTTCAGTCCCAATGTGTTTTTTTGGAGGGTCCCCTCTCCTCCGTGAAACCACAGGCAGGCTTGGTGGGCCACAAACAGTTCTGACCTCCCTCCTCTGCTCCCTCCTTCCAGCCCTGATGACTTTTTTGGGGAGACCTAGAGCATGTCCGCATCTGGCCACCCCTCAGCAGTGGGCAAAAACAAAGCAGTGATCGGAGGCACTAACTCCAGAGCCTGGGTTCAAATACCAGAGCTACCCCTTTCTGGCTGTGTGACTTTGGGCAAGTCACTTAGCCCCTCTGGGCCTCAGTTCCCTTACGTGTAAAATAGAGGTAATACTGGCGTCGTCAAAATTAAGAGTTAATATATGTAAAGCACTTTATAACAGTGTCTGGCATAGCCTAAAGTATGTGTTGTGTTAATGATTACATTTAAAACTCCTCATCTCAGCATCTTGCAATTTGCAAAATTCCACATGTCCCATGTTTCCTTTGATTCCACCAGGGCCCGGTGGGAGAAGCAATCAAGGCAGGTCTTATAACTGCCCCCTTTTGCAGATGGGGAAACACAGTCAGAGAGGAAAAGGGGCCCCCCCAAGGTCACAGAGCTTGGAGGTTGCAGAGCTGGGACTCAAATTTTGCCCCCCGGGCCCTCCCCGATTCTGCTGGGCACCTCCTCCTGCCTAGGAAGGTGGGAGAAGGTCTAAAGACCAGAGGGAGTCCCATAGCAGCACCGGTAGAAGTGAGGACAACCTGAGTGTGTACATGGCGGCCCCCTGAGCAGGTCTCTGTGTACATGGAGAGAAGCATGCAGGGGGCTGGGCACAAGAGGCAGCGCCTCGAGGCGTGCATGACGAGGCTGTTGTCAGGTGTGGGGCTGAGGAGTTGGGTGGGCTGGGGACGGAGGTGCAGTTGAATGACTCGGCGAAGTGGGGGCTGGAGCACAGGTGCCTAGGAGCTTGGGGGCAGACAGTGGAAGTGGTGAGCTCACCCCTATGCCCATCTCTGAGCTGTGCACAGCTGGGGGACGCCGACCTGGGTGGGCACACCCCAGTGATGCAGGGGGACAGATGGTTTCCAGGGGCAGACCTGTGAGTAAGCATGAGGTACCTGGGACTGATCCTAAAGGTACCCATGACAGGTGTGTGCACACGTGTGTGTGGAAGGTTATGTGATCACGATGAAAAGGGTTGCCACTTGCCGGAGGCTCGCTCCATTCCTGACAAATACACAGGGTAAAGTTCAGAGCATTTAGCCCAGAGCCGGGCCCACAATAGGAACGTGATGCATACAATTGTTATTATTACTGACACCTCATCTAGTCCTTGCAGGAACCCCATGAGGTAGGTACGAGGACCCCCATTTTACAGATGAGGAACTGAGGCTCACTGAGGGGCAGAGCTGAGCCCACATGGCGCCCCCATGGTGGTGGCAAGAAGGCTTTGTAAATGATCAGGTGCCATGCAGATGCTGGATTATCTGTTGAGTGAGTCTCTGAGCCCCACGGGCCTGCCAGTGTGGATGGAGCCGGGCGGGGAGCCGCCCCGACAGATGGAGCAGCAGGGTAGGTGGCGTGTGAGACACATGGTTGGCGTCCCCCTGGGGGCTGAGCTCGGAGCTGGGATGAATGGACAGCGTGGCTCCAGCGTCAGGCAGGGGTAGGGCCCCCAAGGATTAGTGCCTAGGGTGGGGGCCTAGAAATGGGAGTTTCTGGGGAAGGCCAGGTGTAGCTAGTGACAGGGAGGGATTGTGGTTGTGGTCAGGAGGGGTAGGAGGGCCTGGGGCTTGAGGGGGCTCTCGCAGGGCACAAAGATATGAGAGTGAACGAGAGCGAATGAAAGTGGGGGAGAAGCTTAAGGGGTGAGCCAGGGCATAAAGGGTGTTAGCAAGCACGAGCGTGTGCCAGGGTGCACACACACACAAAGGCCTGAGGCAGCGTGGTACCATGACACATCGTGATGCCGACTGGGGCTGGGGGTGTCCGGGAGGGTGTGTTCCGGAGGCGAGGGTGTGTATGGAGGAGCGCAAGAGTGCTGACTTGACCCTGGTTCCTGGGGAAGTGAACGGGTGGGTGGGGAGCTGTGTGTGTGTGTGTGTGTGTGTGTGTGTGTGTGTGTGAGGGTGAGGGCTGACAGTGCAGAGCTGGGGCTGGGGCTCCGGGGGCAGGTAGGGGCCATGCATGTGTCGCGTACATGAGCACAGGGCACCTGGGGGAGGTCTCTGAGGCAGGCAGCGAGGTGGCAGTCTCCGGGCAGGGAGTGTAGGCGTGTGCTGCCGGGAGGTGTATTGTGTATGCAGGTGTGTGTGCCTGTGTAGGTGTGTGTCTGGGTGGGTGCCACCGAGTGTATGTATCAGTGTCAGGTTGTCTGTGTCACTGTCAAGGGCGGGCAGGAGGGAGCCGCTGGACCCGGGCAGAGACTGCGAGCTTCCCAGAGAGGTCCCTAACAGCCAGCCCCTCCAGAGCCGAGCCCCAGCCTCTCAGGAGCCCTTAGTGTGGATTCAGCCCAGGCCAAGAAGCCAGGACAGAACCCCGACTCCTGGAGAGAGCTTCCCAGCCACCCAGTGACCACCGGCCCCTGCCAATCGGTCAGTCCCACCCACCCATGGATCTGAGGACAGGATGGGTCTGAGAACACTTCCTCCAGCAGGAATGAAGGAACCCCCAGCTAGACCCTTCTCCCCTGCCCTCAGGAAGATCCAACCCAGCCTCAGATGCCAGCATCCCCACAGGCATCCCTGGAGACAGGAGGACTTAGGGACTGGAGTGGATGAAGCACCCACAAAACAGAAGGCCTCACGATTAACAGACCAGCCGACCTCCCTCCACTCTTTCTTCCCTCCGTCTCCTTTCTCTTTCTACTTCTCTGGCAGAAGATAGAGAATGCAAAGCCCTAAAGTCCCCCAGAAGGAATACCCAGACACAAGGCAGGTGGACAGAAAGAGGGGCGGGAGCGAGTGGAAGGTCCTCCCCCACCCCACCCCAACCCCAACACACACAAAACCAGAGGTGTATGGAAACCCCCAAGGCAGTGGAGAGGACTGGATGCCCAAGACCCACCCCCTAAGGTTTATTCCATCCCTCCAGGTCTGGACGACTACCCCCTTCACCTCCAGGCACCAAGAAACAATCCCTTCCCAGCCCTTGCTCATTCAGTGAGGCACCAAATGCCTTCACCCAGGACTCAGGTAGAGGTTGAGAGTAAAGAAGACAACCACCCCCCGAAAAGCCAATTTTGCCTCCAAGGGCCCATCGAGGGTTCAAGGGCTCACACCTAGCCCAAAGAACCCAGGGCAGATGGCTCCTTCAGCTGGGGGGAAGGCCGGGACATGAGAAATGGTCCCCTCCTCTTTGGGGGTGGGGGAGCAAGCCCAGGGCCCTGCAGCTGCCTCTCCCTGCAGCACTCTCTGACCATAACCCTGTCGCTGCCCCCAGCGCATTCCCACCCCAGCACAGCCCCCTCCTACTGATTTCCCAGTCTCCCTCTCCATCGCCCCCAACCTTCCCCCGCAAGCTTCCGCTCCTCTCCCTCAGGCCCCCTATCTTTCCCGGCTCTCCACCAGCACAAACCCATCTCTGCCTCAAGCTCCCTGGCACCTTCCCCTCTGCTCCCTCCCGATAACCTCCTCTCCCCTTGGCTCCCATCCCCCAGTAAAGCCTGGTCCTCCGTGGTGGCCCCCAGTATGAAGCCCTTGGCCTGGCCCCTCCTCCCTTCTTGCCTCTCCACTTCTCTCTTTCCCCTCTCCAGCGCCCTCTCCTTCTCCCACCAAGCCCAGTTCCTCGCTGGTTTCTCCCCTGCAGACCCTTCAGAGCACAACAGCTTCCCAGCCCCTCTGGATGAACACTGCTTCCAGCCCTTGGGGCTAGCACAGACTGGGGACCCCCCCCCTTCAGAGCCTCCCTCCCAGCCCTCCGGATGCCCCTCCTTCTCGGTCCATCCCTTCCCCCAACGACCCTCCCTCCCACCCTTCTCCATTCACCCCTACTCAGGACCTGTGCCCCTTCCACAGGGAGCCTCCGACCCCCAACCCCCTCCCCAGCCACTTAGCCTCCTCGCTGTCACCTAGCCAGCCCTCTCAGCGCGGCAGCGCCCCCGCCCCCCAATCCATCCTTCCTGCCTCCCCCGCCCCTCCGATCGCTCCCCTCCCCCGATCCGCTCCCGCCCCCCGCCCGTCTCCGCCGCAGCCACCCCCCCCCGTACCTGGTTCTGAGGGCGCCAGGAGCTGGAGGGTGGGGATCAGAGCCCCAGGGCCGCCCCGTCTCCAGCGGGTGGCAGAGCCGGGGCCAGCGGAGTCGGCCGCCTCGCGCCTCTCTCGCTCCCCGCCGCGTCCCCGCCCGCCGGCTCGTCCGCCCGCCCGCCCCGCCGCGGTGCCGCTCGGAGGAGGATGCTCTGCGAGTCAGGGCGGCTGCTCCCGCCGCCGCATCCCTGCAACACCGACTGACGGCAGCATCAGCACCAGTGCCCGCCCCCCAGACACGATCATTGGGCCACGCTGCGCTAACGGACGAGCGGCGCAGCCAGTGCGAAGGCGTAGAAGCCGCCAGTCCCGCTGCTCCACGGGCCCACCTCCCTCCCCTGCCGGGGACCCAGGCGTCCCGGCCCCAGGGCATCCGAGCCCTGCCCCGCCTGTCGCGGTCCTTAGCCCTGGCGCCCAGGCTCCCAACCAGGCAGACCCCCAACTCACCCCCAATGTCTTTTCCGGCAACCCAGACGCCCTAACCTCTCCCGTATTGGGTCGGGTTCTCGGGTCCCGCATCCCTTGGCCAACGGCCCCGTGTGGCAGCGCCCAGGACTGGGACGTGCCCAAGGAGAGGCTCTGGGCCCCGACTTGGGGCACCGAGGGAGCAGGACCAAGTGAGGGGCCTCGGGCCGCAGCGCCCTCTACTGGTTACTCCCAGGGACGGGCCCGGGCTGCCGGGAGCCTAGGGAAGGAGGACCTGCCCGAGGCCGCGGGGGGGCTTTTTCCAGCCCCTAGCCTGGCCTCCGCTTCCCACCGCCCGAGGGCGCCCTGGCTTCCCCTAGAACTGAGGCGTGAGGGTCTCAGCTGGGATAAGGAAGGAGGCAGTGCGGGAGGGAAAGGCAGCGATGACGGCGGGGTAGACTTAAGGGCTTGGGGTTTCCCAGCCCTGCCTGATGGGAATCCGAGTTTGAAGCCTGGTTCTCAGTCCTGCTCCTACCCCCCGTCCAGAGTTCCGGGCAGGACTGGGGGAAGAGGTGAGGTTGCACTTTGCCTGGATCTCTTAAGGAATCCGGTCCTCTGTTCTCCTCCCCAACCAGGAGTTTCAGAGTGAGCGTGGCGCTGGGTGGAGGCCTTCCCGGTGAGGACACCCTAACTGTGCGCGTGCATGAGTGTGGGAGGAAGGGGACACCCCTTCCCTCACTCAGCCAATCAAAGATGGACCTGGCACCTAGTGTGTGTACCACAAAGTTGGACACTGGGCTTCTGAATGAGGCTGTGTGTGTGTGTGTGTGTGTGTGTGTACCAGACCATTCTGCCACCTCACCCAGATCCCTGATCTCTGTCGCAGGGTCCGCGATTTGCATAGCCCGTAGCAGGTGGTGCTTCTTTAGCCAGAGGCAACATGCAAGAACACTCACGTTCCACTACTAATGCAGGCACGGGCACCCAGGGGCACACCCTCACAGCCATGCCCACCTATCCATGTGCACACAGGCATTCCCAAAGAGACACCCAGGGACAGTTGCAGAAATGCCCCACTGGGGCAAGATACCCACAGGAAGCACATGCTTGCCCAAGAACATACACCTACACATACAAACTTGAGCATACAAGTGCCTGCACACTCAGAGGTAAATGCACGCCCAGAATAGGTGCACACAGAGGACTTGCTCACAGGGTCATTCTGCCCCCGTGAAGCACTTTGCACAGGAGTGGCCAATTACCGAGTAGATGGGCGGGGATACCCACCCACAAAGTGGTCTTCCTCTCCAGACTGTGTGGGGGAGGAGGGGACCCAGACTGCAAGGGGCGTTTCCTAGGGGTCTGGAAGAGCGATCCCTAAGCCAGGTCCCAGACTCGAGGCCCACTCTGACCTTGGAAAGACCCTCAGCCTGGCCCCACCAAGGCCACTAGAGGAGCCAGAGAATGGGAACTGCTGAGTCAGGGACTGTAGATGTGAAATAGGCTCTCTGACCCCACAGGCCACTGCCCCACCCATCCCCCACCGCTCACACACACACACACACACACACACACACACACACAGACTTGCCCAGCCAGACACCAGGGCACGGAGAGACAGGCAGACAGGTGCAGTAACTCACAGATTCTCTCAGACCCTTTCAGATGGGTGTAAAAAGGGAGAGCAGGAGGACAGGGGCAGGGAGAGATGTAAGAGTGAACATCTGTCTCCTGTCCCTACCCGCAGCTCCCTCGGCCACCTTTGCCCATCAAGGGCAGGAAAGGTCACCTGGCAGCTCCTGCACCTCCTGCCCCTCCCCCCAGCTACAGGAATGTCTCCCCCCAAGGTCCAAGGTTCAGACTACCCATAGTAGTTGGGACCCACCACCTCCAGACAACCGCCCCCAAAAGGCACCCACTCAATGTGGCCCTTCTCCCAGGCACAGTCCAGCGGGGACACACGGTAGGGGGAAAAGGCAGCAAATAGAGCATGTGTGTCTGTGCACACAAACACACACACACACACACACAATGTGAAAGCTCGTACACCACATTCACACAGGCAACCATGAAATGACAGTCCCACATTACACTCCCGGGGCAGGGCAGACCTGAGCCCACATCTGCATTCACACACACACACACACACTGGGAAGAGGCCCGGCTGGGGCTGAGGTCTGCAGGGAGGAGAGCCGACCAGGCTGCAGGGATGGAGGCAGCGCGGGAGGCGGGCGGCACAGGGAGCGAGCTGCTCTTCACAACACAATCGCCGTCTGTTGTTATAGCAACTCAGCCCCCAAATCGTGAAACGGATATTACAGCCTTCAGAGGGGGAAGGGCAGGAGGGGGCTGAGGACGCTAGTGCGAGGGACCCGATGGGGGACAGGACTGGGGGCCTGACAGAGGGCGGTGCTGCAGCTGAGATGTAACAGGATGGGGGGAGGAGGTGACCTCAATGAGGAGTGGGCCAGGAGTGGGGTCTCAAGGGGAGAGGTGGGCATGGGGTCAGGGGACCCTGAGGGAGGTGCTGAGGCCATTGCTTTGCAGGTAGGGATTGGGGTGCTCAAGCCTCCACCCCCAGGACAATCCACAGCTGCTGGAGGATACACCCCAGGTTGGGGGCTGAGGAGGTAACTCCCCCACTCTCCCGCGGGCTGCTTGGAGCCTGGCCCAGCTTCAGAATCTTTAAGAAGACCCCCAGTCCACCCTCTTCACCCAGACCAGCCTTAGAAGTGGTCTTAGCTAGCCTTCCTCAGGTAGCGGTGACCCCCAAAACCTCCGTGCTGCAAACTCAGGAGGGAAGAGCTGGGCTGGGAGAGGCCACAGGAGGCTGAGAGCAGGATCAATATGCATTTCCCCTGGAAGTTGCCGTCCTTCCGGCTGGGCTGGCAGCAGCACGGGGCCAGGAGGCTGCAAGCTCAAGCAGTACACCCCCCAACCCTGAAGCATGCAAGCCCAGCAGGGGCTACTGGGGCCTAGGCTGCCCAGGGCCCCACCCCTTCCCCTCCCCCTCAGCCAGCACTCTGGGCTGCCCTCTCTCCCCCATGATTCTCTGCCGTGAGGTCCCCATTGCTGGAAGGATTCAAGCTGGGGCTGAAAGGCCACCTGTCAAGCAAGGGAATTTTGGCTATGGGCTGAAGGCTATGGTTATACATGATCATTGGCCCCAGCAATTCTGGGAGCAAAGAAGCACAAGCTTCAAGTTTTAGACGCCCAAGATTCTGGACTCCTGGAGATTGTAGACCCTTCCCCAAATTGTTATAGTCCAAGGTTTTTTGGTTCTACAGTTCTAGCTCCCAATTCTAGTCTCCCTACAATTCCCAACACATGAGACTCCAGACCTCCCAAGATTCTCTGACTACAGAGTTCTAGACTCCAAGACTCTAGTCCCTATGATTACAGTTCTCGGCCCCCCGACCCCATCCCCGCCCCCGTGAAGATTCTAGACTCTGATGGTCTAGGTTAATTACACGGGCCTTTTTATTCCATCTGGAAAATACAAATATTCACAAGAGTCTGTACAACCTTAGGGACGCCAGCCCTGGCCCAACCCTCAGTTGCATGCTACCCTCACACCCCGCCCCCCAGCCCCAGCCTGCTGCCCCAGCACCCCAGGCTTTCTGCTCTGGTCCAAGTCTTTTTTCCAAGGCAGATATGAGTGCTTGATCCAGTCACAGCTGGGAAGGAAAAAAACAACAACAACAAAATAGAGGTTGTAAGGAAGACCTTCCCCAAAAAAGTAGGAGTCCACCTGGCCTGGGCCATTTGGACAGAGCACCTGTTTCCCGATCCCACCCCCCCCCGCCCCCATGCCCCAGCCCTCAGTGGCACAGGCTGTGAAGGGACGACTCACCATCCATTACAAGTGGATGTCGAATACGCCATCCTCCACTCTCTGCACCTCCTCTTCTCGGATCTCTGCAGGGAAGTGGGGGGGGGTCACAGGAACAACACCTGGGTCCTCGTGCCTTTGGCAGCCCTTCCCCCACTCACAGGAGGCACCCCACCCCATCCCGGAAGCAGGTCCATCCACCAAAAATCAATTCACCAAATGACCAATTGGCCTCATTTTTGAGGCTCTTTCTCTAAGTTTTCATTCCGCCGCAGCTTTTTCACAGCCACAGATTTGTCAGTGCAGTTTGCTTAAAATGTCAATTTTGTGTGTGTTTCACATTTTAGACCCCCAGCACTTCTGGAAGGCTCAATGCAAATGGTTTCATCTTTTCTATTTTTGAGGACTTATGCCTGGTGCCTGCCTCTATTTTTGAGGACTTAATGCCAATCCAAACGGTTGCGGTCAACTGCCTTAGACCCCCCCTTTAACATGGTTGCTCAGACTGTTCTCAGCAAAACAATCATTGGGGGAATTGTCATTCAGCAAACTGACCCTAAAGTTACCACCAGAGACCCCAAGAGAGCCGCCAAAGATGTTCAGGGCAAGGGACTTTTCTCAGAATGGTGTCCAGAGCAGCCAAAAAGGGAAATACAGGCAAATGGCTCACACAACTCCCTCTACAATCCATTGTCAATCCCCCTAACAAAATAAGAGTGTGACTGGAATTTTTTTTTTTTTTAAGTAAACTTTATGCCCAACATAGGGTTTGAACTCGCTACCCGGAGATCAAGAGTCACATGCTCTACAACTAAGCCAGCCAGGTGCTCCTGTGACCGAAATCTTGAAACCTCTCTCACTTTTACTCTTCTTTATGTATTAGCCTCTCTTAGCTTCAGAAGATCAAGGGTTCCCAAGCCCCCTCCTGGCCCCCTTACCTGTTCAACCCTTCTTTATCGCCCCACCAAAATAATAGAATTACCAACTCTGGAACGGTTTCCATCCTGGATAAGTTAATACTTTGCCAGAATGGCCCTGCCTTCCTCCCTTTAGAGACCAAAACAGAATGAGATCCCCTCTTACCTGGAGGCCGGGAGCCTCGCCTACCGGGGCGGGGCAGGGAGAAGCTGAAGGCCCGATGATGGGTGTGTGTGGGTGAGGGTGAGGGTGCAGACCCCTCCAGACTCACACTCTGGGCCCGGCGCCGGCACTCAACTGACAGACGGTCTTTACACTGCTTGTGGCAGTTCACACCACAGGCTGGGGGAGGCAGATGGGGAGCCCAGCCAGGGCCATTTGTCAGAACACCCTCATCCCGTTCTCCAGGCCTCCACCTCTCCCCAGTTTCTTTTGCTCCTGAGCAGCTGCCCCACCAAAATAAGAATCTTCCAAAGTGCCTTCTTCATCCTACTTGCCAGTGCATGCCTTCTCCAAAATTCTGTTCCTGGGCAGCTGTCTCACCAAAATCAAAACCCACTTGAAGGCTACCCCCCACCCCTTCAATATGACCATCGTGCCTCTCTGGCTGCAAGGTTCTTCACTGCTCGGCAATTGCCCCACCAAAATAAGAATCCCTACCCAGAGAGTAACTCTTCCCCCGCCCCCCAAATTCAGCCCACCAGCCCTGCTCACCTCGGCATTTGAGGCCCTGCTTGTAGATGCCCAGGATCTGAAATAGAGGAGGGGGCCGTGCTGGGGAAGAGGTCTTTAGAGCTAATGACTCTACGTCTTCCTTCTCAAGGGCAGGGACTGGGACTGACCCTCTCTGGGCCCCTCTCAGGGCTAGTTAGGCGCAGAACAGCGAGAGGAGAGACAGTCGGGATTAATATGGTTTGCCCCGGCAGAGAAGCCTCCAGCAGGGGCGGGGCCAGGGGGCGCGCGAGGCGGGCGGAGGGGGCCAGGGCCGGAGAGGCGGGGCTTAGGCGGGGCTTAGGCGGGGCTTAGGCGGGGCTTAGGCGGGGCTTAGGCGGGGCTTAGGCGGGGCTTAGGCGGGGCTTAGGCGGGGGCTCACCAGGGCCTTGCAGTGGCGGCAGGCAACCGGGCGCAAGGAGTTGTTCTCGTGGAAGCTGTGCACGAAGCCCATGCGGCCGCCCAGCACGGAGCTGGAGCGCAGGAAGTAGGAGACCATCTCCTCCCTGCTGATGCAGCCATCCCTGTCGGGGGAGGGGGAGCGCCTCAGGTCGGGCCCTCCCCTGGACCACCCACCAACAGGCCTAACCCATCCCACTGGGAAGCTCCCTACCAGGTAAAGATCCTCACCCAAATCCTGATTTTGGATTTGGATTCCTGGTGCAGGAAAGACAACGCTAGCCTTGGAGTCAGGCAGATGCGCGGGCGGCTACTAACTACTTGTGTGGTCTTGGGCAAGTCACTTGCCCCACTACCAGTCACCCCCCCACCCAGATTTCCTCCCGCCGAAAAATGGGGATCATAATTCCTGCCCCGGCCACTTCACAGACTTGGGGTAGACACTAACTAAAAGGGCTGTGCACTTGCCCACGAGAGCATCAGCTTTTGTTTTCCAAAGTGAGCTCTTTGGAACACCAGTGGGGAGCCCTGAGAGTTAAAAGAGATTTGTGAGGAGCTGCGGGACCGGGCAAGATCGGGGAAAAGCCGCGTGTGCCTCACTCTCATGTGAGTGTCAGAAGGACACCTGCAGTCAGGGTTCCCCCACATAATCCAGGGCTGCCCACAGAACGCTTTTCTCACCCATCAACGTAAAGTAGGACAAGAGTGAGCATGTGCTTGGGAGACAGACCTCAGTTCAAATTTCGGTCGGCTACTTCCTGGCTGTGTGACCTTTGGGCTAGTTAATCTCCCTGTGCCTCAGTTTCCGCTTCTACAAATGGGGACTGTGATAATCCCTGCACCTCAGAGGGTTTGTGTGAGGATTCAGTGAGGCAGGTGCATAGGAAGCATTTACAACAGTGTCTGTGTAGTTAGCAGGTCCTGGGCCACCAGGAGCTATTTCCGGCAGGGTTGGTCCTTGTTGGAAGCTCCTGCCCATTATATCTGGGGCCCCGGGACCTGACCCAGGCGACTGACCCCTCAGTTCAATGGGGCATGGGGGCCACTGGCCATCTAGAAAACAATATCACCCTGGATTCCTACCTCCACACTGTGCATGAACATTAAATCTTCATCAAACTGAGAACACTAATGTAAAAACATAAAAATTATTAAAGTATCTGAAAAGGTGTAAGAGAATAACTTTGTAATCTCCAGGAGATGAGGGCCTTTCTACACATAACACAAATCCGAGAAGCCATAAAGGAAAAGACTGACATATTGAGCACACGACATTTTTTTAAAATTTTATATGGCAAAAGACAACATAAATGACAGACTGGGAGAAAATATTTGCGAACACATTCAACAGCAAAGGGTTAATATTCATTAACACAGATTCTGAAAATTGATGAGAAAAAGACCAACGAACCCAGTGGAATAATGGAGAAAGAATATGAACAGGCAATCCACAGAATAAATATAAGAGGCCAATAAACATATGAAAAGATATCCTACCCCCACTGGTATTGGAGAGATTCAAATTTAACCAAGACACCATTTGCCAATTAGACTGACAAAATTGTAAAGCTTATTATAGCGTCCACTGTTGGCAGGGAAGTTGGGAAATGGGCACTTGCTCACTGCTGATGGGGGTGCAAGCTGACACAACCTTGCCGGAGGTCACTTTGGCAGTCTCTCTTCCAATTTAGAATGTGCATATCTTTTGATGCAATTATCCCACTTCTAGGAATTTCTCCTACCGAAATAGTGACCTGAGTGCAAGGGTACAAAGATGTTCACAGAAGCATGGCATATATTAATAGCAAAAACCTGGGAACAGTCTACATGTCCGTCAGTAGGAGAGTGGTGAGGCCAATGACGGCCCAGCTACACAGTGGGGCTATGCTGCGGCTATTCTAGAGAATGAGGTCGTTCTGCATAAAGCAGCGTGGAAAGCTGTCCATGATAAAGGGTTAGGTGGCTAACAAAAGCAAAAGCAAAAAACCAAGATGTGCAGTTCCATCAAGACAGCGATTAAACAACAACAACAACAACAACAACACAAAAACCTGAAAATCCTACTACTACAAATACATAGAGCCTAGTTAAAATACATCCACATTTGCTTTAAGGGCATAGGTGAGTTTTCGAGAAAGAAATGGAAATCCCCAAGTTGCAGAAACAAAGAGCGAGCTTCAAGCTGACGCAGGAAGTGGGGACCAGATGTTGAGGCTGCCCCAGGAGGGGGTGGCCCCAGTGAGCCAGGTGCTGGGTTTTGATACCCAGCTGCGCTGGGCATAAGGCTTGGGGCGTGCAGAAGGTGGGGAGTGAAGGCTGAGACCCCTGTGTGAAGCTATATCCAAGGTCTCCAAGGACTGCACCCTCACTGAAAGTGTGCCCTGGAAAAAAATCCACCCACCAACCCAGGGACCTAACCTAGAACTCGGTCTCAGTTCTGGTAGCAGAAACAAAGCAACTACAACCAGCACCATGGGCAGAGCCAGATTTGTACCAGAACCCTGTTTGTCCATGGAAGGGACCCAGACAAACAGAATCTGTATCAATTTGCACATACATGGGGAAAAAAGACTGGAAGGATACTCTGTTGCCAAACCAGTAACATTGCTAACAAGTTACTAAGGATAATATAACCTCTTCCCATGGGAAAGAGAGGGGGAAAGAGGAAGGGAATTTTCACTTCTTACTTCATAGGTTTTGTTCACTCTAAGTCTATTTTACTACCTGGATTTCTTTTTCACCACGGAGTGTTGCAGTATGAAAAAAAAAAAAAAAACCACCAGATTTTTTGAAACATGAATAACATTAAAATATAACTCGCCCCGCCCGAGATGGACTGTAAATTTTGACTGGAGTTTTGTCCGCTCAGCAAAACAGGGATATGAACATGGTTGCAGGGGGGCATGTTTAACCTACTTCAGAGAACCAGCTGTTTGTCCAAATTGTCAGGATGTGAATTGTTGATAAGCAAGTGGGTGCTGCTAATTACAGGCCTTTCTTTTCTATTCATTAAAACAGGCTACCCAGGAGTTGAACTTGCCCACACTTTTTGCCAGCTGTGAGCTCCACAAATAAAGCGGCATCTATGTCCCCAGGCCACAGTCTTTGCAAGATTCAGGTGGAGCCCCCCATCTGTCTGAATGAGTGCCATAGCTGCCAGCCTCCCCCCACACACACACCAATAAGAGCCCCTCCCCACATTGGTAGCTTCCTCTGCCGAGATCATCTGGTTCAATGGCCTCCTCTTGCACAGGAGGAAGCTGAAACCGGAGGGGAAGTGAGCCTGCCTTCCCTCTCTCCCAGCCCCCAGCCCTCCTCACTGGTTCTGGTCGAGGTCCCCAAAGGCGCTGAGGTAAGGAAAGTTCCCACGGATGATCTGGAACTCTTCCTGGGAGATGTGGCCATCCCCATCGACGTCAAAGTTCCGGAACACAGACTGGAGCACGCAGAGGGACACACAAGGGCAGGAGATAAAACAAGCATCAGCCCCATCCTGCCCCTATTCCCAGGCCACATTAGGAAGGATGTCTCAGATGTGGGTGACTCTCCTTCTCCCCTTTTATCTCCCTCTTCCATACCCCCACCCCAACCCCACCCACTGGCTATGCCACTTGCCTTCTGGAGACTGAGCACTGGCCCTTGAACATGGCACTGGTGTGGCTCCAAGGGGAATGGCCTGGCAAAATCGCTCTTGATTGGCCTGTCCTACGGACCTGTCCCCCGGCCCCACAGGTGCCAGGGCAGGGGGCCACAGAGTCTCACCTCCACCATCTTCTCGATGTGCTCCACCAGGAGTGCCTGATCCAGCTTGGGTTTGGCAGCTGAGGTCCACTCATCCAGCACTGGGGGTCGGGGAGGTGGGGTGCAGCTTGTGGGGCTGGTTGGCTATGGGAATGGTCAGGACTGAGTGAGGGCCAGAGCGAGGGAGCCCAGGGCCCAGGAGAGCAGAGCAGGGGGGAAGCCTTGGGGAGAAGGGAGCCCACCCAACAAGCTGGAGAGGTGAGGTAACCTCTAAGAGCTCTGCTTGCCCTCATGTCCTGGGATTTTCAGGAAGGACAGAGGTAGGAGACAAAGAGGGCGGGCGGAGTGGGGAAGCAGGGATTCCCTATCTCACCGAGGACTTGGAGCGTGGCTCCCGCTGCAGGGACAGCTGGTAGAGTTCATCCTCCGTCTGATACTGATCCAGAGATACCTGGGACACACACAGGTCTGATCATACCCACTGCCCCTGCTGCCCTCAGGAGCCCACTGTCTAGAGCCCAGGGTCATAGGGCCACGTAGAGGCCATAGCTCGGCCTGGAACCCAGTCCAGAAGCTAGACTCATGGGGCACCTGAGTGGCTCAGTCGTTAAGTGTCTGCCTTCGGCTCAGGTCATGATCCCAGGGTCCTGGGATCGAGCCCCGCATCGGGCTCCCTGCTCCGCGGGAAGCCTGCTTCTCCCTCTCCCACTCCCCCTGCTTGTGTTCCCTCTCTTGCTGTGTCTCTCTCTGTTAAATAAATAAAAAATCTTAAAAAAAAAAAAAAAAAGAAGCTAGACTCAGGACAAAGGCCAGCTTAGAACACACCGCAACAGGGCGCCTGGGTGGCTCAGGCTTGATTTCGCCTTAGGTCGTGATCTCAGTGTCATGAGACTGAGCCAGCAACCACATGCCAGCCTAGCACACAGACCAGAACCCACATCTTGGCCCAAACCTGGAGCACAATGCACTGCCAAGAATCTAGCCAAGAATCCAGGTCAGAACACAGCCAAGAGCTCTGAGATAAAGCCCCAACCTAGAACCCAACCCAACATCCAGAATCCAGCTCAGATTTCAATCCTGATCCCAGTCCAGAGCCTAGAAACAGCTAAGAATTCACTCTAAACCCAAAACCCAAGCCCCAGCTCCATGTCTAGAACCTAATCCAGATCTAGACTCAAACCTCACTCTCATCCTAGACCCCAAAACCAAGTCCAAGTCTGGGCTTGAGCTCAAGGCCATGTTTAGAAACCACCCCTGCACCCAGAACCCAGAGCTGGGCCCCAAGCTTTGAACACAACCCATTCCAAGGAACTCAACCCAGGACCCAGGACCTGCTTCAAGGCCCAGCACAAAAAGCCCACATGGCAGCCTTGAGCTCAGACCTCCGTCCATAGCCCCGTTCAGAGCCTGGAACTCATCTCAGAGTCCACTCCAAACCCTAGAGCCCAGGCTGGATCTCAGTCCCTCTCTCAGAACCTCGAACTCAAGGTCAAGT
Source organism: Eumetopias jubatus (assembly GCF_037043125.1). Taxonomy (NCBI): domain Eukaryota; kingdom Metazoa; phylum Chordata; class Mammalia; order Carnivora; family Otariidae; genus Eumetopias; species Eumetopias jubatus. Next base: position 7,670,091 of record NW_028274819.1, on the reverse strand, counting down.
CCACAACCTTGCACAAGCCCAAGACCGGGTGTTGTTGTCAATCCTGGTGCCCAGGCCCCCAGCATCCCTGCTCCCAACACCTCACCGTGAGTAGGCTCAGCAGGTCGGGGTTGGCCTGCACCGGTGGTCGAAGGCTGGTCACCATGGCCAGCTCCTCCAGGATGCTGAAGAGCTGCTTCATCTTGACGCCATTAAGTCGGGTCCGGGCAGGGTCCAGCCAGTCAGGCAGTGCTAGCTGCAGGGCCACCAAGTCCTTGAGGTGTACGCCCAGGATGGGAAAGCGGAAGCCCACACAGGCCGCCAGCCGGCGCCGATAGTTGCCATAGTTGCCCGTGGCCGTCACTAGTTCTGTCAGACCTTCCCAGAGCTGGGGGTGGGGGTGGGCAGAAGACAGAGGGTCACACACACACACACACACACACACACACACACACACACACACAACCATTGGCTCAACTACCCTCCCACCCCCCAGCCCGGGAAACATGGGAGGGGTGAGGGGTCAGAGTCAGGGGTGGGTGAAAGGTTAAAAATCTCCCTCACTGTCCCCTGACAGTGTCTCCTTTAGCCCCAGAGTGTCAGAGTTCATAGGTCATGAGCTCAAGGGAACACCCACAGCCCAATACCACACCTGTGCACCAGGCCTAGGCATGGACTATCAACAACACTTCACAAGAGAAGAAACTGAGGCTCAGGGAGGAAAACCGCACAGGAGAAAGATCCAGAAGAATGTTCCTAGCTGTGTTGTTTGTGACAGCCCACACTGGAAAGACCCCCAGATGTTCAACAGGAGAGTAGATCTATACATTGTGGTAGACTTACAAGAAAATATCATATGGCAACAGAACCGAATGAACAACTGCTCCAAGTAACAGAATGTAAGAATGAAAGAAGCAAGACATAAAATAACATACAACAGGATTCCATTCATAGAAAATCCAAAAACAGGCGACAAAAACCCCGCATTGTTTGGAGATTCGTGCGTAAGTGGTACAGTTATAAAGAAAAGCAAGCCCATCATCATTACGAAAGTCATGACATCCATTACCTCTGATGGGGAGGGGGTTATGCTTTAAGGTGCTGGGAGCTTCGGGGGGCTGGCAATGTTCTATTTCTTGACCTGGGTGGTAGTTACACAGGCGTTTTCTTTATAATGTTTCTTTAATCGCACATATGCTTTCAGTACGTCTCTATACGGACGTCACCCAATATGTGAAAAGATAAATATACGGAGAGGAGAAAAGCGCAAACTTTGGGGTCAGGCAGACCTGTGAGCCCTCACTCTGCCACTCTCACTGTGTAACCTAGTAAGAGCATTGAATCCCTCCGAGCCTCAGTTTCTGTATCTGTCAAATGGGGACGGGAGTGGCCAGCCCCCAACACTACTGGGAGTTCTCAGTGAGGCCAGACCCGGGAAGGCTGGCCCCACAGGCTTGATGAGGCTCTTCCCCTGACACCCCCCCCCCGGGGTCCCAGGCACCTTGATGGTCTCAGGGCTAACATGACTGTGGGTCTCCTTGAGGCGGGAGATGGAGCTATGGCTCAGGCCTCCAACCACCGCCATCAGCGTGTTGAAATTCTGCAACTGCAGCAGCTTCTGGGGGGGGTGGGGGGGGGAGAACGAGGAGGGGCAAGGCAGTGAGTCACTGAACAAGGCCCAGGATTTGGCCCGGCTTTTCTGGAAAGGAGGCAGTGGGTGAGTGGAAAGGAGGGAGTCACCCTCCTGGCCCCCTGGGAGCTTAGGAGAAGGGGGAGAGGCAAGCACCTCTGCCACGTGGACGAAGTGCGTGATGACCAGGGCTCGCTGAGGGGCCGTGGGCTTGCTGAGGATCATGAGCTGCACCCACTGTGAGACACTGTTGAAGAGGGAGATGAATCGCTCCAGGACCGGGTTGTCCACGGTGCAGCCGTGGGTCACGAAACTGTGATAGTCCTGAAACTGGGGGCAGGAGTGGCCTCAGCCCCGCCGGGCCCCTCCCCTCACAGATGGCCACTCCTCCCCCTCCAGCTGCCCGTCATCGGTTACACTGAAACCCCCGACGCACCCCGGGACCCTGCCTACCCCAGGGACCGACCCCGTTCCTCCTGGGACCCTCTCCCCAGCCCACACTCCACCCCCTGACTGAGGCCCTTGCGCCGCACCAGGATCTTGCAGAAGGAGCGATACTCCAAGTAGGTGAGATGCTCTGCCAGCTCCATGGGCTCCAGGTGGTCGAACAATAGGGACATCTTTCGCTTTTTCTGTCCTACGGGGTTCCGCTGGGTCACCTGCCTCTTCCACTTGTAGGTGGGGCTGGGAGGTGGGGCAGGGGCAGTGAGCCCTTTGCTGGAGACGCCCCATCTCGTGCGGCCCCACACTCATGCAGACACACCACTCAAGCTGACAGAGGACCTATACCATCTGAGGCACTGTACCGGACACTGAGGTCCCCCGTCCCAGCAACTCCTGCAATCTCCCCCTCGTCATGCACTCAAGTACTGTGCTAGGCGCTGGGGCGACAGAGATGAGCAAGACACAGTTCCTGCCCTTGAGGAGCTCACAGTCTACTGAGGGAGACGGACACAAAAACAGTCACAAAACAGCATGGCACATATACAGGTCTTTGCACGGGCCGGCAGGGGTGGGCGGGGTGTCTGCACACAGTGCTGTGGGGGAACACAGGAGGGAATGACAAATTCTGCCCTGGGAGGCCTCCGAGCCCTCCGAGCCCAGAGACACTCCACACTTGAGCGGAGTCTTCACAACACAGAGAGGCAGGCAAGGGGACTCAGATGAGCAGAGCACCATGGTGGGAAGGGAGGTAAGGCTGGAGAATGGCGAGCAGACCGCGCAGCTGCAGTATGGAGGGCGTGGGATGGGAGTGGGCTGTGGAAGATGAGGCAGGAATGCCAAGCTGGCCGGAGACTACCAAAGGCCTTAATCCCCGGCCGAGACATTGTGAAAGTGACAAGGAGCCATAGGTTTTCAAGCAAGAGAGTGACATGACCCTCACTCATTCAAGTCAACAAACATTTATTAAGCACGGATGGCGTGGGATGCTGAGTGCCCTCCCCAGCCCTCTAGCTTGCCCCACGCACACACTCTCGATGTCAATGAGGCTGCTGTGCCGCCGGTTCCCTTCTTGGTCGAGCAGAGCCTTCAGCTCCTTGATCTGCTCAGCGAGCTCAGGGTTCAAGTCAAACTCTGCTGGGAATGCTGAGATCCAGTACCTGCTAGAAGCTTCCAGTCACCCAAGGCAGTCCTTCCCCCATCGTCCCCGGAGACCGGAGCTCCCCAGAGAGGGGGAAAGAGCCCCAAACTGTGATTCCCCCACACACACCTCGGGGCTCATTCTTTCCCCACCCCCGCTGTGCAGATCCAAAAACCCAGGCCCACGCGAGCAAGGGGCAAGCCTGCAGCAGCACACCCACCATGGACAGAGCCAGGACTCAAACCCACACGACCAACTCCCAGAACGTGCCCTTTCCACTCCTCAGGCCAGTCTGAAGCCTGAGAGAAGGAAGCAAGAGGAGGGGACAGAGCCCCAAAAGGAAGACTTACCTGACCAGGTGGCATGTTTTCACCTGCAGCGAATTGGAGTTGTCCTTCCGGGATTGTTGGTAGGTGAAGGAGAGTTAAGGAAATCGAGAATGGAGACTAATTCTAGAAAGGGAGGCAGGGGAAGGGTTCCGAGTTCCGGAGGGAGGCTGAAGGCCCGGCCTGGTCCTAGGAGAAATGCTGGGGGCGGGATCTGGGGTGGGGCCTGTCGGAAAGGGGCTGAAGGCTGGGGGGGTGAGGGGTGAGCTTTGGGAGGGTGCACGGCTGAGAAGGGGGCTAGGTTCTGGGGGTGGCTGAAAGCATGGCCTGGGTCCTGGTAGATAGGCCAGAGGACGGACCTGGGCTGGGAGTAGGGACAGGTCCTAGACTGTAGGGAGCAGGAGAGTAAAGCCCAGATTGGGGAGGGGGCGGGAGGGGGGGAGGGGGCGGGAGGGGGGCGGGAGGGGGCGGGGCCTGAGTCGAGAGGAGGAAAGGGGTGGAGCCTAGGCCGTGGAGAAAGGCTGGGCCAAGCCTGAATTCTAGGTCCTAGGAGGGGCTCGCGAAGCCCAATCTTGGCCTGGGCTGGGCAGCCGGGCTCCCTCATGGACTGGGACTGCGGGGCCCATGGCGAGGCCTGCGAAGGATATATGTGGAGCAGTTTTGCCGCCAGCTGAGAGGAAGGGATGTACCAAGGGTGCATCATGAGGAACATGCGCACCAGCTGAGGGTCCCGCACCTTCCCGGAGTCATCTAACTCCGAGGGGTCAGAGAGAAGCGGGTTGACCCTTGGTCCCGTAGCTGCGGTCCCTCAAGCCTACCTCACAGCCCTGCCGGATATCTGGCCCCCCGCCCACCACCTGCTTTCCCAGACTCTGAAACCAGCAGGCAGATGAGAGAGAAAAGGTAGGGTGGGAGAGGGATAAGGCAGGATCCGAAGAACTGGAGGAGGGGAGCATCTGACCCGGCCCATCGTCCCGAGGGGAACCAGCTGGGGCGGAAGAAGCCTGGGTTCCCCAGGGTCAGGAATCCCAGAGGTCATTTCCTGAGTGCTTGGGGGAAGGGGCACCCCTTCACCAGATAAGCTGCCCCCCATCAGCCGGAAACAGCTCCCAGGCCGGAGATAGAGAGTTCCTCCGGATCCTCCAGGGAGACAGATAATGCTCCTCATGGGCCAGAGTCTGGGGATCCCATCCCTCTCCCTTCAAAGCCGGCATACTAGGGAAGGGAAACAATCTTTCTGAAGCGTAGGGATCTCTCTACCCTGTGACGAAGAGCAGGCTTTCGTTAAAAAGGTTGCAGGATACGGAACTGGGTGGGTCTAGGCTGGGGGTCTGTCCTTGGAGGCAGGGACCCCGCTTCAGGCTCGGGGCTGGGCTCAGGCTGGGTGTGCCCTCCCGTGCCACTCACCGAAGGCTTCGATGCAGCCGCGGAGCAGTTCCTCCACTGTGCAGCCCTTGTCCAGGTCTAGGGTGCCCGCCATGGCTGCCGGAGCGGGTAGGCTGGACCAAGCTGCACCCCGGAGCCTCCCACGGGGCTCGGACCGGACCCCTGTCCCGGGAGAAGCAGAGAGGGAGTCTGCGGAGGCGCGGCGGGCGGCGGGGCGGGGGGGGGGGGGGTTCGAGTCGCCAGGCGGGGCGGGGCGGGGCGGGGCGGGGCGGGGCGGGCACGCCCCCTGCTGGGCAGGGGCGGAGTCGTCCCCTGCGGCCACTCCCGGGGTTAAACGGTCTGGCCCGCGGATGGTGCAACCCACCAGTTGGGAAACCGACTGGCCGAGAGGCTTCCGGCTCACCCTCGGAGTCACGGGAAGGCCGAGGGGGACTCCCCGGGGATGGGGACGAGCCAGGACTCCGGGGACTGGTTTGTGCCCCAGCCCCTGTTGGGCCCTCTTCCCCTCGCGTCCTCTCCCCAGAGGCACCTGCAGCACCCCGCGGCTCGGCTCCGCGCCCCTCCCGCTTCCCTCCTGCCACAGCCTCCCTTCCCCCGCAGGGTTATTTTGGGAACCCGGAGCCTGAGGGGACCTCGGAGGAATTTCTCCCTGGGATGGGAGGGAGGGAGGAACCCAGGCGTCCTGCCCGCATCGCCCCCTCCTGGGCTCCCTAGGAGGGGAGGCGGGGCTGTGGCAGCCCCCAGGGGCCTGCCCCTGGGGAGGCGAGCTGGAGTGGAGAAGAACATTCCTCGGGCGGGGTGGGGGTGGGGGGGAGCCCGCGGCGGCCGGGAGGCGTCAACGGGAAGCCTGAGCCTGGGAACCGCGCGCTCCCAAGCCACCTCCTCAGTGAAGGCCCCAGGGGTCCGGCCTCAGCCCTTCAGCAGACCGTCTTCCTCCCCAGCCGGAGTTCCTGACCCAGGCCCCCACACTGCACAGTCGAACTGGGAGCGCACACAGAGGCCGGCCACGTTCGAGCACACAGAGAAGGGTGCCCAGAAGGGGGCGCTAGCGCCGTGAGGGGTGGAGAATGCCTGGCTGAATCCACCAGCAACTCCAGTCACTGGCAGGGTCGGACGCACCCATGCAGGGACACACACTCATTCTATACCCGAGGCCAGGGGCTCATATTGGGGTGTAAGACACCCGCCCCCCTACACACACACCCGAGCCTCAGGCACTTGCCTCCCATCCTCCGTCTCAGACACACAATGGCACTCACACCCCGCACACACCTGCAAGAAGGAACCCTCCGGCACACATACCCAGCCTTCCAGCCCAGAACGCAAACCCGTTGATGGGGCCAGTTCCCGGACTTGCAGCTCACTCGAGCCAGGCCAACCTGGAGTTCCGCAGCCACAGAGGCGCTGGAATCGCACACGTGTGCACACACACAAGACAGGGCACCTACACGCATGCACACTCCCACACACGCACACGCCCCCATGGGTGCGCACACACGCCCATTCCGCCGCCCCCCCCTTCATCCGCAGTCCAGGACAAGCTCTGCGGCCGCAACGCCCTGCCACCCCTCATTCCCGGACTTTGGCAGGGCCTGGCCCCACGAAAAGGTACCCCGCCCCTACACAAACTCCCCCGGGCTGGAGGGGGGCTACTCTCCTGAGTTCTCTGGCCGACTTTTCCTAGGAGCCACCCATAGCCAACCCCGTCTAGCCCCGCTGCTGCCTCGCTGCGTGACCTTGAGAGTCACTTGGCCTCTCGGAGCCTCAATTTTCTTATCTGTCAAATGGGGGGGTCCGCGGGAGAAGGTCCCGCTGAGACGTGGCTGGGAAGAGCCGGATGTGCCGCGGATGCCGCCCCCTCCCGCGGTTGTCCAGGGCGCTTCAGCTCTCTCCCTCCCACCCCGGACCCGGCCGCAGACTCTGCACCCACCAATCCACCCGCTGCCCCCAGCCCGCCTGCGTCGCCCGGGGTGGGGGGAGGGGGAGCCCTAGGGGCCCGGCCCTCTTCTGCCCAGCGCCCCGCCCGCTCTCGCTCACTCACTCTTGGGACCCGCGGCACTGAGCCCGCACCCGGCCGGGCCGGCGCCACCTCCGTGCGCTCCCGCCCGCCGGCCTCGCTGCGGCTGCGGCTCCCGCCCGCTCTCCGCGCCGCGGCCCCGCTTCCCGCCGCCCCGCCCCCGCGCCGCGGCCGCCCCCTCCCCTCCCCGCCCCTCCCGCCCCTGCGCGGGGCTCCGAACCGCTGGCTGCGCCTCCCCCCACCGGGGGCTCCCTCTCGCCCCGCACGCGGCGGGCCCTGCGGCAACTTAACCCCTCCCCTGCCGCGCCTCCTGGGAGGCCAGGGCCGCGGGCTGGGGCTGCGCCACCCGCCGCGCGGAGGGTGGGCGAGCGGAGGTCAGGCCTCGCGGGGCGTGGAGGGGGGGGAACTAAACCGAGAGCTCTCTCTCCCCACCCAGACGCCCCTATGCCCCCCGCCCTGCCTGGTGTTGGGCAGAGGAAGCCGGGAGGGGCAGGAAGCGGACTGCGGTGGGGAAGGGGCGCCCCGCCCAGCCCCCGGCCCGGGTTCCTGTTTTCGAAGACAAACCGTTCCCACGGGGCTAACCGGACCCGGGGCCGGGCGTCTTCCTGCGGGCAGAGGGGGGCACAGACCTGGTAGAGATCGGGGGCGTGGGGACAGCGGGTCCTTGTGATAGCCTGGAGCAGGGGCTAGGAACATTTGGGGACAGGGGCCTGTGGGAGGGAGGAATGAAAACGCGGCTACCTGAAAACGTGGCCTCGATGTCTGGGGATGGGGGCGGGGGGGCTCCAGTTCATACAGTGGGGACGGGATCCGGAAGCCTGGCTCCCCACGGGGCCAGATGGGAAGGGGCAGCTGCAAGCCGCGGGTGGGTTCTGCGCAGCTTGGAGACTGGAAACCGGCGTGCGGGTCCCCCCACCCCCGGCAGGGAGGAACTTGGGAGGGGCAGCCACAGGCAGTTGGGGTCCCCACAAGCCAGGCCCAGGGGAGCCGGTAACCATTTCCGGCGGTTTGGGTTCAAACACACTCACTGTGAAACCACGGGCCCCAAACCTGCCTTTGGAGGCTTGCCCTTTCCTGCCTCAGGGCTGGGGAGGCAGAACCTCCCCTACACCTCAGTCTTGATAATATGAGGCCCAGGAACAGGCCGTTTCTGGTCCTCAGTTTCCCCAAAGTGGGAGGGGGCAACACTGGCCTAGCCTAGACGGTCTGTGAGTGTCCCCCGCCCTAACTCCCCGACTTCAGACCAAGCGTAGCCACCTGCTTAGAGACCCTTAAACGCCGCAGTGGGGCGGGGCTAAGGGCGGAGTCCAAAAGGCGTCAACCACCCACAGGCTCCTCCCCCTCCCAAGTCCTGGCCGGGACAGCGTGGATCCTCGGTAGTCCCGGAGGCCTCTGCCCAAGTCCCAGCTCCCGGCCCCGGTGGGCTCCACCCAGGAGACGCCCCGCCCTCGGCCAGCCTGGCAGGCCGCTGACCTAGTATGGACACAGCTCTGGGAAGAGAGGCGTGGAGGGTGACGCCTGAAGGAGGCTGGAGAGTCTCGGCCCCGCCCCCATGGGCTGCCCCCTCCTTCCGAGGGGACGCACCTGCGGGTGGAGGGGTGGGGCACGGTGACTGCGCGGCGGCTGTTAGGCCTGCCCAGAGCTAAAAATATTTCCCAACAGACAGAGGAATAAGGAGGCTCCCAAGGAGAATCAATTTATTGGGGAGTGGGTGCAGTCGGTGAGACCCATACTAGGAGGGGCAGGGAGCCGGAGAACAGGATGGGAGCAGCGTCCTCAGTCATGCTGGACACGAGGATCTTGACGCCGGGGGAAAATGGGGGGTTCCAGGAAAAGGTTGAGAGATCTAACTGTAGTACCCCCCTCCGGACGAAGAGCTGGGGTTGGCCCACCCAAGGGATTGCAAACAAACTCAGGGGCCAGTTTGGGGTCCGGTCTGGAGGCTCAGATGGTCTTGTCAGGGGCTGGCAGGCGCGTGCGTGAAGGCTCTATGCCCCAGATATCCTGGGCGTACTGGGCAATGGTTCTGTCACTAGAGAACTTGCCTGATGCGGCTATGTTGCGGATCACCATCCGCGTCCACTCTCTTGGGTTCTACAGGCCAAAAGACAGCTCTGGGTTCATTCTGCCCGTGGGATCCCCAACATCCACCACAGCCCAGCCAGGGCCACCAAAGCCTTGCTGACCCCTGGCCCAGGACGCCTCACCTTGTACAAGGCACTGACTTTCTCCTGGCATCTAATGTAGTCTTCGTAATCTGCAAAGACTTTAAACCTGGAAAGGAATAGAGAGGCAGGGAGTTCCATGAAGTCAAGGGCCAAGCCCGTCCTCTCCTGGTGGTCTTCCGGGGGCCAGGAGAGTAAAGCTGCTTCCAAAGGAGCAAAGGAGCCTGGCCCCAACTGCCCAGGACCGCTGCCCAGCCTCCCCACACCGCACCTGAGCCGTTCAGCCCAGCAGCCCCACCTGCACGGTTCCCTGGCCAGTCAGCTCACCGGTCATGGTGCATGAGCATGTTGACGATGTTCTTGAACAGGTCCGGCTGTTTGGGGGAGAAGAAGCCACTGCTCAGCTGCTCAATGATCTGCCGAAGCTCGGGAATTCGGTCATAGTACTCCTGGGCGTTGTACCTGTGGGGAAAGAGCGGTCAGCGCCATGGAAAGGAGTTCCTGGTTCCTCCTCCCAAGAAAACCCGAGAAGTCCTAAGCGCCAGGGTCAAAACCCAGGCCCAGCCTGCTGCTGCCCTCTCCGGAGCAGCTGCACCACCTCTGGCGGTCCTTCCCTGGCGGCCCCCTCCCTTCTCTGCCCAGCTTTTCAACCCCCTTCTGTGCTTGAGGCCCCAAACCAAGTGCTCTTCTGCACACACACCGCTACCTCTGCTAACCAGTATGTTTCCTTCCGGAATGCCTGGGCTCAAAACCCTCCCCAAGGCCAGTCTCATCTCTTTCCTTCCCTCCCCACCTCCATCCAGCCACTCAGGCCAAGGAGTGGGTGCAGTGGGTCAGGATCCACAAATACGAGGGGGCAGGGAGCCAGAGGACATCCCTCACCCCGATCCCCAGCACTGACGCTGGAGGCCACTCTCCTCGCACTCCGGTGTCAGCCCACACACTGGGGCCCCCACCTGCACTTTGCCTCCTCCTCCCCTGCAGTCCAGTCTCCACCTCGCAGCCAAAACCGTCCTTCTGGAGCCTGCTTCTGAACATGTTGGATCTTGCTCAAAACATGTCCTATCTCCCTCCTGTCCAAAGGACACAGTCTGAACTTCCTAGTCAAGCCCAACAGGAGAATTTCCTTTCAGTATTTAATGCCAGCTCTCAGAAGCAGTTGGGGGGAGCGTAAACTGGTACCAACTTTCTGGAAGGCCATTTGGCAACATGCATCAGGAGCCTTAAGAACTCATACTTTAAAAAAAAAAAACAGAAAGAAAAGAAAAAAAGAACTCATACCTTATTTGACTCAGATATATCCCCTCTACTAATTATCTTAAGGAAATAAAGATGGAGACATGGGTGTAAAAGGATGATCATCACAGGGATATTTACACTGCCGAACAGCAGAAATCAACCTAATGTCCAACACTATGGAACTAGTTCAATAAGTTATGACACCTCCATTTTGATGGAACCCCGTGCAGACATTTAAAATATTTTAAAGATTGGGGCGCCTGGGTGGCCCAGATGGTTAAGCACCTGCCTTCAGTTCAGGTCATGATCCCGGGGTCCTGGGATCGAGCCCCACATCGGGCTCCTGGCTCGGCGGGGAGCCTGCTTCTCCCTCTCCCTCTGCCTCTCCCCCAGCCCATTCTCTCTCTCTCTCTCTCTCTCTGTATCTCTGTGTCTCAAATGAATAAATAAAAATCTTAAAAAAAATAAAATAAAATATTTTAAAAACTGTTTAATGATATCAGGAGTCAAAATTGTGTGAAGGCATCAAAATTGTACAGGTGTTGGTCCCAACTTTTACAGATACACACACATAGGTAAGTATGTAGAAAAAGAGCTGTGACTTTAAAAATGGATGATGAGATTATGAATGACAGTTATTTTATTCTTTGTGGTTTTGTATGTTTCCAATTCAGGAGCATGTATTGCTTTTATGATAAGGAAAAAAATATATTTTAAAATAAATTTTAAGGGCGCCTGGATGGCTCAGATGGTTGGGCGTCTGCCTTCGGCTCAGGTCATGATCCCAGGGTCCTGGGATCGAGTCCCACATCGGGCTCCCTGCTCCTTGGGAGCCTGCTTCTCCCTCTGCCTATCTCTCTCTCTCTCTCTCTCTCTCTCTCTCTCTCATGAATAAATAAATAAATAAAAGTTTAAAAAAAATAAAATAAAATAAATTTTAAGAAACATAAAGCCAGGAAAATATCTACTTTGAAAAATGGCATTTCCGACCACAAACACAGCTGTACATACTCTACTTATATTTCCCTTTTTGCCACAGCTGCCAGGGGGTCAGGATTTAATTTTACTTCCAGAAATTCCAGAAATAATATCATGTCCTAGGATTGATATAATTTTCTTTTCCTTTGCCTTGAGTTCTGTGTGGCTTCTTTCTTTTCCTATGCCATTAACCTCATGTGTTATAAGTTACCTCAAAAGTTCTCCAGAATCCTGAGGGCCAAAACTAAGACCGTACACAGGCTGGACCAGCCTTTCCAGGCATGCCCTCTGGCCCCCCAAGCCCTACCCTCCAGGAGCCACACCTCGGTGCCTCCTGCCCACGGACTGTGAACTTTGGAGCCCTTGCCCCCCATACCCTCTCTGGTCAAGCTTTTCCACATCCTCCACCCGCATGCCGAAGATGAAGAAGTTCTCTTCTCCCGCCTCTTCCGCCATCTCCACATTGGCCCCGTCCATGGTGCCGATGGTCAGAGCCCCATTGAGCATGAACTTCATGTTGCCCGTGCCTGAGGCCTCAGTGCCTGCTGTGGAGATCTGCTCAGAGAGGTCAGCGGCGGGGATCACTGTGGGGAAGCAGCAGGGGACAAGCTCAGCTCCAGGAATAGTCCCACCCCAGCCGGGGACTGCGGAGTTAACCGGATTCAGAGCGCCCTCCACCCCAACCCTACAGAAGTCACCCACTGAGTCTCCCTCTCATCACCAGCCCCCTGTCACTGCTTGGTGATCCTTGAACACCTGAGATCTACCCTGGACTCTCTCCCCAACCCTGCCCCACTGTGTGTGTGATTTGAAGGGCAAATCTTCCCTATCATTTCTGCCTGAAATTCCACCATGAGAGGGGGACATCCTCGTGATTTGAGCATTGTCCTCTCCAGATTCTGCTTCCAAGTGCCAGCATGCTAGGAACAGGTAACCAATAGCTCTTCCTGGCACTGAACTCATCAGAGCCTCTCTCTGGTGGCACCCCACCTTTCTCTGCCAGCGAGACTCGGTAGTTCTCCAGGAAGATCACACGGAGGCGGTCTCCTACCACCGGGTCATGGTTAACCACATCCCCAATGGCCGTGATGAGTTTGATGATCATCTTGGCCATGTGGTATCCAGGGGCAGCCTGTGGGGGCAGAGTCTGGGGTCAGCCCCACAGCACGGCCCCCTACCCCCTATCCTGCAACCCAGCCAGGTCAACCTCAACCTGGGTGTCGAAGGACCAGAGCCACAGTCTGTGTCCTGGCTTCTCACCTTCCCTCCAATCATCACAGTTCGGGGCACAACAAACCTATTGGGTTCCTGCTTGATGCCTGTAGAGAAACAGAGCAGAGATCAGTGGACCAGGTCTTCCCTCTGGGTAACCCCTCCTGACAGCACCCATCCAGCCAGGGCCTTGGCCAGGAGACAGTGGACCTGATTTGGGCAACCACTTGCTATGTGACCTCAGATCTGCCATTTTCCCCCTCTCTGAGCCTCAGTTTGCCCGTCTATGAAATGGGGATAATCCCATGTCCCAAGAGTTGTCCCAAGGCCAAAGGAGAGACATTGATTAGGAAGTATGGAGTACACAGAGGAGAGCCCCAAGAGACCAAGTGAAACCCTGCCACTCACGGTTGTACAGGGTGATGATGTGGAGGCAGTTGAGGAGCTGGCGTTTATATTCGTGAATTCGCTTCACCTGGATGTCGAAGAGCGAGTTGGGGTTGATATGGACTTTGTATTCCTTCTCTAGGTATGCAGCGAACTTTAACTTGTTTTCCTGAAGGGAGGGAGGGAGAAGAGCTCACCAACAGGCCTCAGCCTCAAGAAATCCTACAGTGTAATTTCTTTCCCAGAAAGGTGGAGGATGGGAGTCTCGCTTGCCGCCCCCTCCACGCCTGCCCCAGAGCAGACATTGCTAATCAATGTCAGCACTCTTCCAGGGCCATCAGCTGATGCCTTCTCGCCATGGACTCCAGGCAACTTCTACCAGGGGCCTGAGGTTGCAGGAGAGACGGGCTCCCCTGGCCATTCCCGGACACAGGCAACCGGCGCCTCCAGCACGCTCCCTCCCACGCTTGGCACGAGGGTCCCGGGTTGTCGCACTGCCTACCTGCTTCACTTGAGCCACATCCCGGATAAAGGCTTCATCATCCACAAAGGAGAGCAGTTTGCGCAGCTGGTCCAGGTCTGAGATGTAGTCCTCCCCAATGCGCTGCGGGAGATGGCGGTCAGGCCTATGTCCCTCTTCTGTCCTCCCTCACAGAGGGGTCCCTTTCCAGGTCAGCCAAGCCCTGTCCCCGGCAGACAGCCCCTCCTTCTCCAGCCTCCAGCAGAGGCGTGGGGTGTGCACAGCCATCTTCCCTCTGGACCTTGAGCTCTGATGGCTGACCCCACCTGACCCCAGCAGGCCTTCCTCCTGGCCTTTTCCTCAGACAGGCAATGACCCCGAAGCCCTGCTCACAGTCTCTGCCCCCTGCCGGTCTCACTTCTGATGTGACCTGCTGATGACCCTCTCCATTAGACTGTGAACCCGGGGGCCCCCTACAGTGACCCACCTCCACATCCATACACAGCTGATCCCTGTAGTGACCCGTGTTGACTCCTAGTGGCCATACAGTGACCTCTCACCTCAGCAATGACCTCTGCCAGCCCAGGGTTACACATAACTAGCCAGCGACGAGGGGTGATGCCGTTGGTCTTATTCTGGAACTTATGAGGCTCCAGCTCGTAGAAGTCCTTGAAGCTGCAGGATGGGGTTGGAGGGTCAGTACTCGTCCCTGTGGGATGAAGGCCTCCTCCCTGAGGCCTTACCCTGCTTTCTTGCTGAGAGGGGCCTGGAGGTGAGGGGGTGGTTGTGTGTGAGAGGGGGTCATCTGGGGACAGAAGTGTTCTGGACATCAGGGCCACGATGCTTATAAAAGCCGTGCTACCTGTGGAAAGGGCCAGCAGGGGTCAGGTAGTGCCCCTCCCCCGCCCCCCCCCGCCCCCCCCCCGCCCCCGGCCCCCGGCCTGTATGTCAAGGAGGTGGGCCAGGGGCGGGGCCAGCGAGAGGGGCGGGGCCAGTGGGAGGGGTCTCACGGAGGGGCCAGAGGGAGGGGCAGGACCAGCAGGGGGCGGGGCCAGCGGGAGGAAAGGGATGTGTCTCACATGGTCTTCTTGAGGATCTCTGAGTGGATGCGAGCCACGCCGTTGACCGCGTGCGACCCGGCGATGCACAGGTGGGCCATGTTGATGCGCTTCACTGTGCCCTCCTCCACCAGCGACATGCGCCGCAACCGGTCTACATCCCCTGGGAACGCAGCTGCCACCCGCTATGCGGCGACAGCCCAGAGCTCAGGCACGGACCTGTAACCCAGGTCCCCAGCCCCATACCCCCAGAGCTCCGCGCATAGCGCCCCCCACCCCCTCACCCCCGCTAGTGTCAGGATGCCTACTGCGAGAAGCCTTCCCCAGCCCACGCCCCCAGCCCAGGGCTCCTCCGCTCACATTCAGGAAGCGCTGGTTGATCTCATAGATGATCTGGAGGTGGCGGGGCAGCAGCGTCTCAATAAGATGCACGGGCCAGCGCTCCAGAGCCTCGGGCAGCACAGTGTGGTTGGTGTAGGCGCAGGTCCTGACTGTCAAGTCCCAGGCCTGATGGGCAGGATGGGGAGTCAGGAACCCTGGGGCCTAACCGCCAGGGCTCTCTACACGCACAGTATGCAGCCAGGAGCCTGGGCCCTGCCACCGAGGAGCAGGTTTGAGGACACTCGCCCTCTGGGCCTCACACTGCGGTCTGTTCCACGGGGGCGGCACTCCCATATTTCCGCTTCTCACACTGGGAAGGGAACCCTGGGACGGAAAGAGGGTCAGTCACTCCTGAAGCTCACCTTGTCCCAGTCAAGCCGCTCCAGGTCCACCAGGATCCTCATCAGCTCAGGGATGGCCAAGGAGGGGTGGGTATCATTTAGCTGGATGGCCACCTGTGGAGAGGGGGGCTGGGAGTCAGTCTGGGATCCAAACCACGGCTGTGATCACTGTCCTTTGCCCCTTCGAGCCCCCTCCAAGGGCCCACATGGCCCCAGGGCAGAGCTGGGGGTAGAAGTCCTCAGAGGGGCAGCTGTGGGCAGGAGGAGGGGGGCAGTCCCCAGGTGATGTGCCCATCGATTGAGGGTCCTGAGCAGGGTACCCTCAGCCTCTACTTCCTCCTCTATAAAATGAGTGGGGCAGGCGGAGGCTGGAGGGGAGAGGTGGCGGCACACACGTCATGGGAGGTGTGGAGAGGGGCCCTCCCTGGGCCCTGGTACCTTATCCGGAAAGGCATCGAAGCTCGTGCGCACAGGGTCGCAGCAACCGAACTTGGAGGACTTGAAGCGGCGGATGATGTCCTGGAGGGTGGCGGCCACTACAAAGTACTCCTGCTTCAGACGCAGCTCCTTCCCCTCAAAGAACTGGGAACAGTCCAAGGCAAGGTTAAGCAAGTCAAGGTTGGGGGGGTTGGCTAACACTGCTGCGGGTGGGGCCAGGAGACTCCTGCCCACGCCGAGGCCCTTGAGCCCTGAATAAGCCCCACCTCCAGGGCCCAGGGGTCTTTCGCCCACCGAGAAGTAGTGGCGGGGGATGGTGTTAGGAGGGAGGCACACAAGGACCGGTATTGTCAGCATCACCAGGGAACAGCAGATCCAAAGTGCCCTGCCCTAGCTTGCTGTCCCCAGGACTTAGGTGTCCTTTTAAAGAACTTGGGGGGAAAACAAAGACACACAGGAGCCAACAGTATGTCCCTGGGTGCAGGGCACGTGGCTGGCTCAGTCAGAAAAGCACGTGACTCTTAATCTCCAGGTCGTGAGTTCAAGCCCTGCATTGGGTGTAGAGATTACCAAAAAATAAATAAACTTAAAAAACAAAAACTATGTCCTGGGTGTGACTAGGGCACCCAGGGACAGTCCCTCCCAGTCTTTGCCCTCTCCCAGGCCCTCAGGCTTCCTGTCCCCAGCCCAGGAGGTGACATACGTTGTCATTGGGGTACAGGACACGCGAGATGTTCTCAGCGAGGTTTCGATCCAGCACAGCTTGGATGTAGCCACCGACGTTGACTGAGGGGTGAAAGTGGGGACAGCGTCAGGCCGGGGCTGAGTGCGGGTGGGGTGGGCGGGGCTGCTGGTGGCCAGGGCTGGACTCACAGTCCTTGAGGTTGAAGTCATTGGGGGCCTTGGCCGACCACAGGCGCATGGTGTTGACGATGTTGTTGCGATAGCCGGGTACCGGCGTGTCGTAGGGCATGGCCAGCACCACCTGCAGGGGTGTCGGGCTTGGTGTCAGGAGCTAGGTATCTGCCACATGAGTCGTGGGGCCCTGAGAGCTGGCATTCCAGCCTTTGTCCTTGTGCTTTGCCAGTTCCCAGCCCTGGGTTCCCGCGCCGACTCTGGGTGACCATGAGCAAGCCTCTCAGCCTCTTTGGACCTCGTCCATAAAGAGAGGACCCCCCCCCAGGACCTCCCCACACCCCCCACCCCACCTTGCCTGGATGCTTGTGAGGATTACAGGGGGCAGTGATGAGCCCGGAGCCCGGAGCTGGGCTCTCTGTTGTTGGTGGCCACCCTGCAGGGATGGGGATGAGCTGGCCCACCTGGTCTGAGCGCAACCTAGAGGACTCTCTGGGCGCATGAGAGGGCTGGGGGGAGCCTGGGGCCCTGCTGAAGGGGACACAGATGTCAAGGCCATCCCAAGGGCTTATGCCCGCTTGACCACAGGGCTAATCGGCAGTATCTAATGCAGGCCCCACCTCCCGCAATGAGCAGACGTCAAAAATCGCCGCCAATGGTTCCTGCTACCACGGACCTGGGGGCACATCCACGCCCACCAGGGGGCAGCACCCTTTCTCCCCAACACTAAGTCACTGAGCCGCGGACTGGAACAGAGTGGAAGCTGCAGCTCAGAGAGGGAAGGGACTGGCCCAGGAGCATAGAGCTTGGTGGGCAGCCAGAGCCCCTGCGGAATCGTTATCACGATGGCAGCGGAACCAATGCCTGAGTCTGGAAGCCAAGAGGTTTCTGTGCAGCCCTCTGGAGGCCCATGACCTGCAGCCACAGCAAGAGAACTGACGGGGCTGGGATTCAGACACCTGGTTTGGCTTTCGGCTCCCTCTAACTTGTCGTGTGACCTTGAACAAGTCAGTTCCTCTCTCAAGGTTTTCACTTTCTCCCTGTCCCCCTTTCTGGGCTGTTGCTTTGCTCCCCATCAAGCTGCCAGTTTCGATGTGCTGGGGAGTCAAGTCACCGTGATTATTCTTGGCTGAGTCTTATGGGGTGGAAAGGAACCAGGTCAGGGAAAGGGCACTGGTGGAGCAGGGTGGCCTCTCTCCTCCTCCTGGGCTCTGTGCTTTGGCCTGGCTCCTCTGTGATCCTGTCTCCAGCCTCTCCTGGCTCCAACTGTGTGACCTTGAGTAAGTCACTTAACCTCTTTGAGCCTCCGTGTCCTCCATTATAAGTAGCCCTGGGTCCAGTAGCCTCCAGGCTCTTGCCCTGTATCTCCTTGTTTTCTTCCAGAGCCTCCCCACTTCCCTCTCCCTGGCAGCTCCCCCAGCTCCCTCACCTGTGTGTCTACCCACTTGGCCCCCTGGTTGGTGTGTTCCACTCGGCCATAGAAGTGCACCGGCAGCGTGAACTCGGGGCGGCCCTTCTCCCAGGGGTTTCCATAGCGAAGCCAGTCATCAGCCTCCTCCATCTGAGCCCAGGGCAGGGCGGGGAGAAAGGAAGGCAGCGTCAGACCCAGGCTCAGACCCAGACGTACACCACAGGGGGCAGTGGGTAGGGCAGGAGCCAGAGCCTTGGTATGCCCTCTCTAGAGTGTAATTTAAGGGCCCTAGGGTGGGTCCCTGGTCTGGTGGGGTATCCAATGGGACATGGCATGTGTATATGGGAGTCTGAGAGGTTCCATAGGCGTGGACCACCTGTTCCAAGAGTGACCAGCAGGTTTTGGGGCCAGGGGGAAGGGACAAGGATGCTTTCTGTCAAAGCTGAGGCTGGTTCTGGATCTATCCAGAGGTGGATGACCCAATGGGGGTCCTCTCCATCATGCCTGGGTCCCCACAAGGCCAGGGCCCAAGGTTGCTCACCTGCCAGCCCCCGCAGATCTTCTGGTTAAAAATCCCAAATTCATAGCGGATCCCATAGCCATAGGCAGCCAGGCCCAGTGTTGCCATGGAGTCCAGAAAGCAGGCTAGGGGTTTGCAGGGAGGTGGGTGTCAGGGACCTGGCAGAAAGGAACCCTACTGCCCACCCCACCCCTGCCACCCTGCCCACTTACCGGCCAGCCGACCCAGGCCCCCGTTGCCCAGCCCCGCATCCTCCTCGATCTCCTCCAGCTCCTCCATGTCCAGGCCCAGCTGGAGGGGGGAGGGTGTGGCAGTGGTCAAGGCCAAGGTCCAGCAGGTGAATCCCCCAATTCCTCAGCTTGCCCCACTCCCTGCCCCGCTCCCAGCCCCCTCCACACCTGGTAGGTAGCCTCATCACAAGCATTCTCCAAGGCCAGGTTCACCATGGTGTTTTGTAGTGTCCGTCCCATGTAGAACTCCAGAGACAGGTAGTAGATCCTCTGGCCGGAGAGACAAGTGCAGGGGAGGGGTCAGGGCTGCCCAGCAGCATTTGGCCAGGCCTCTCACACCTCCTGTCCCACTCCTCGGGCCCGGCACGTGCCAGCCCTGTCTCCATTTATTTTCTCCCCATCTCAGGCTTCCGGACCCATCGGGAAGGTTCCGGCCCAGCATTTCCTCTGACTTTGGACACACGGCTTTTCTTCTCTGGGCCTCAGTCTCCACATCTGGGAAATGGGGCTGCCCTATCTACCTCGGGGATTGAGGTGCTTAGGAGAGGTGAGAACCCCTGCCATCTCACACGAGCCTCCCGACGGCCCACCAGGGAGTCAGGACGTGGAGAAGCCCCTCCAAGTACTCCCCCAGAGGGGAAGGCCAAGGTAGCGGAGAAACCAGTCATTTGCTCAAGGTCACCATGACTCACGGCTAGAGTTGGCCACCTCCTGTCCTTGTGGTGCCCAGTCCCCCTTGGTCCTCAAGCCTCAGCCCCAAGAAGAGGACAGAGGATGCTGACGGTACCTGGCCTCCTGGTTTCCTAGGTTCCCCTCCCTGGCCCACTCGCCTGCCCCTCCCCCTCCCCTGCCCACGAGTGTCAGGTTGCTGACATTTACCATGACCCCAGCAGACACTTGATCCCACTACCCCAGCTGTCCCGGCCGCACACCAGCACCACCCACTCCACGGAGACACCACGCTCATATTGAATGACCCGGCCTTCCACTTCAGGTCCAACCCAGGCCGCAGGGGTCTTCCCGACCACCAGAAGCCCCTCTGCTCTCTGAATGGGCACTTGCCTTTGCAACCAGCCTGCCTGATCTGAGCCCTGCAACCTGCCCGCCACCCTGCCCCTGGGTTTCTCTGCCCGGGGTTGTCCCTGCCCCAGCTGCACTTGGCACTCCTGCTCCTCCAACCTCAGCAACCTGGAAGGACCCTTTATTCGAAGGACCCCCCACGAAGGGCCGCCACTTCGTCAGGATCTCCCGGGTGGGGGCCCCAGCCCATTTCCCACCCGGGGCGCCCCAAGCAGCACCTTGGGGTCCTTCTCGTAGTAGTGCTGCTGCGTGCGGATCCAGCGACCCACGAGGTGGTCGCGCACGGTGTGGGCCAGCGCAAAGTAGTAGTCCCTCGGGGTGGCCACATTGCGGTCCTTCACGAGTGTGAAATGGAGGTGCCGGTTGAAGTTCTTCTTGAGGTCGGTCACATTCTCCACGCCAGCCAGGCCACGCACGCTGATTTGCTTTCTCTTCTCCTGGTCTGACAGGGGCCGGGACATGGTTGCGGGAGGGCAGGCCTGACTGATGGGTGGACAAGCAGCCTCGAGCAGTGCCTCTAGCCAGGGAGTGGAGATTCCCCCCCTGGCTGCCTGGGGTTTTAAAGCCTGGCTCCGGGCGGCTTGCCCCGCCTCCCCCTGCAATGGGAGGGTCTTGGCCTGGCAGCTCAGGGAGCTATTTTGGGGGCAAAGGAGGAGGGGGAGAGGGGAGAGGGGCAGGGAGAGCAGGCCCAGCCTGGCTCATTCACAGCCTGGGGCTGACCCACTTCCTCCAGGCCTCGCGCACTGGGGTCTTCTGTGCCTGCCTCAGAGACAAGATGCCGGCATGTCGAGTGCTGCCTGAGAGGCCTGAGGCTTCACTGGAGCTCAGGGGCTGTGCCTTTGGCGAAGAGGTTGCCCTGATCCGGGCCCTTTCCCTGGGGGTTGTGGATGAAGGGTGGGGCCAGATTTTGGCCTCATTCAGGGCTCCTGGAGAAGCCAAGGAGGGCTGTCAGGGGGCAGGTGTCAGGAGGCTCAGCCTTCATCAGAGCAGCTGGGCTTCTGTTTTAGACATTTGCCCAAAGACCACCAACCACCAGCTGGAAGACCTCTGGTCAAGCTTCCATGGTGGCCCTCCCCGGGGACGGGGCAGGGGACTGGGCCTAGGTGGGGAGGTCATATGCTGTGGCAACAGGGGCCAGGACACCCCCATGCAGGCTTAAGGGCCAGGAGCCGAGGGTCAGCTGAACAGAAGAGGTGTAGCCAACAAAGGACACTGGGTGCCCGAGAAAAGGGGGACCAGGACTCTGGGTTCCAGGGGGTGGTATGGAGGAAGGAGGTCGCCTGAGGCAGGGCTACTGCCCCCCCCCAAAGCTGAGCCACCCTGAGTTCCCCCTGTTGCTGTCCTTCAAGGAGCTCTGAAGTGACCTTTTGAGAGGGATGGTGGTCAGATTACAGGCCAGCTTTGGCTAGGGACTGCCAGCCTAGAGCAGGGGCCTCTGGGAACTGTAGTCCTGGGCCCACAGTGGTGGAATAGACAAGCATCCCCCACTGACTCATAGTACTGGCCAGTGGTATTAGGTCTCCCTGTGACACAGCTGCCAGGTGACTGGAGCCCTCCTCCCCTTTGTTCCTCCCACCCGGGCCACATACGGGACCGGAATTCAGTGGGCCCAGGGATCACAGCTGTGACCTTACCCGTAAACTGGGAGCCTCTGCACCCAGAGCTGGACACCACTCACTCGTCTTCACGGCTGGGCAGCTACGGGACTGTCCCCAATCCACTGCTCATGCCCTGGCCCCAGCACTGATTGCTGTGCGACCTTTAGCTGGTTGCTTTACTTTTCTGAGCCGTTGAATTCCTTCATCCAGTTTATACTCTCAAATGAGAATATAAATTCCTGCCTCCTCCAGCTGCTGCCTCCTACTCTTGTGGAGGCAACTTTGGATCCTGCTTTGTTCTTTGAGCAAAAGGAGCCCAGGGCTTTGTGCTATTTCAAAGGATGCCTGGGCCTCCCAGGGCAGTGGGCTGGTAGAGAGGGGCTGGGTGTTCTGGTCTGAGGGCCAAGGAAGCAGGTCAGAGGCCTGGACCAGCTGCAGGGTGCTACTGAGAGCCTGGTTTGGGGGAAGGCTGAGCTGTCTTCGAGGACATTCTGAGCCACGGCAGACCCAGGCCTGGAGGTACAAGCTTAGCATGGGGTCTAAACTCCGAGTCTTCCAATTCCCGAGCCCTGCTCTCCCCTGCCCCCAAACAGCATTACGGTGTTGATCTCCCATAGCTGCCATGCTTCAAAGTGAGAAAAAAGATCAGGAAACACCCAAATGTGCCTACAGATGTAGTGGGAATATAGAAAACTTCCTTACATTTCACGGTATTTTCCAGTTTCTCCTTTTGGTCTTTTGTATGCTCTAGTTCAATAGGGTGCTTGGTGGCTCCGTGGTCTCTTCTGAGCCCCCATCCCCAAGGCTCCCCGCCAGGGCTGTGCCTCTGCAGGGGTCACCCACCCTCCAAGAACCTGGTCTCCAGCCTTGGCTCGCATCTGGGGCTGCTGGGCCCGGGCTTGCTCTCAAGAGGCTGCTCTGAGTCAAGCTCAGAAGGCTCCTTGGTGCTTAGTGCTCCCTGGAGAAAGCCACCCGTTATCTGTGCTGTCACCTCACACCCCTGTTGTGGCAGCGTCCTGGCCACACAGCTCTTCTACTGACCCCTAGTTGCCTACCAGTTTCTTTTCCTGCCACTAAGGACATGCTCCCAAACCATTCCCAAATTCTCCTACTCCCCAGTTGAATCCAGTGCTCTTCCAGCCGACTGGTTCTGATGCCCCGCTCTGCATCAGCGCTGTGCTCGCCCTTCTTCGGGGCTCAAGGCACTTGCTCAACTGGGACTTGGCCTGTTTCTACTAGGAAACAAATTCCTTTTTTAAAGTAGGCTCCGTGCCCAACGTGGGACTTGAACTCACAACCCTGAGATCGAGAGTCCCACGCTCTACCGACTGAGCCAGCCAGGCACCCAGAAATTACTTTTGATTTCTCCACCTTCCTTCCTTGTGGGTCCCTTCCATCTTTGCTGTCTGTGCCCCCCCCCAAACTGTTTCCAGGCTTTTTCCAGGGGTGACCCCACCCTGGGGCCCCTCCGTTTATTTTGCAAGCCCCAGCCCAGCATGAGACCTTGAAGGCTCAAACTGACCCACTTCATGTCCTAATGTCCTCTGCAATTCCTCACTCCCCCGTGCTGCGGGTGCAGATCAAGCTGGAACCCTGGAAGCACTTAATCAACTTGAATAACCCAAGGTTGTTTATGTCTTACTAGGTTTCTAACCAGAAATCCTGCCTCCTTTTCAGACCAATCTTGGGTTTCTCCAGAGCCCTAACGCTGACCTTTCCCAACTGGTATTCCTTTCACCAACCCAGCTGGGGGGAGGGGGGGCGGTGCAGACGGGAACAGACCTGGTGGAGCTAAGGTTTTTTCCTCCACCCGAGGTGGTCTGAAGGTGGGTGGGAAAGCATTTCTCCTCTCTGCCCACTCTGCCACAAAGGCAGGTGCTCCCTGCACTTCTGAGGGCCAAGCCTTCCTGCTGTCTTCCATCTCAAGGTCTGGAGCTCCTTGGAGAAAGGCCTGAGCCCGATGCCTTAGTTAGCCACTTTGTTCCTCTCCAAAACCTTAACAAAAGCTGACAGCAGGGAGCCGGGAGGGAGCTAGCACAGGAATGGAGCTGGCCCCGGGGGAGGGGGGGGGAGACGGAGGAGATAGCTAGGCTGCGGTTAAGTCATTTATTGATTTTATTTCTAAAACCCACATAGCGCCACTTTGCCTCTTCCAGAGCTTCAAAGAGCTAATTAACCGCCCAATGAGCCCACCAGGGAAACCAACCTTGTGGGGGAAGCAATGAGGTGAAGCCAAGGTCAAAGAGGGTTGCTAGGCCCCAAGCCCTGCCCCCATTCTGTCAGTTAAGGACAGAAAAAAGATCATTCTCTCCTTTTAGTCAAGTGAAGTTTCAGTCTTGGTTAGGGAAACCCACTAAACTTGCCTTGCTTCCGAGGCTTTGTTAACTCTACTGGCCTATAGCCAAGTAGTCCAGACATCCCGGACAGGGGGCCCACACAACCCGCTTCTGCTCCAAAGAGCTGTGGTCAGATCCAACTTGAAGGTAGAAAGCAGCCCAGGCCAGAGGTGTCCCCACTGCCAGGTGCTGGGGGCAGCAGAAGAGTGCTGTCCCTTAACCTCCCCGAAGGAAGGAAAGGCAATCAGGGAAGGGCAGGCTCAGCACGGCAACAGCTGGGTAAGGACCTCATGCCTTGTGGAGCCCTGACGTGGATTCTTCGGGTGCCACAACCAGCACTGCCCACTGCCCCAGATGTGAAAGAACAAGACAACCTGAGACCCCCGCTGCGAAGTGCTTACAAAGCACAAGACAGGGCATTTTTTTTTTTTGCCCCCAGCCATCCCCAAAGCCTGCAGTGCCGGCAGGCTGCAAGTCACCAGCAGAGAAAGAAAAAGCCACTTGACGGTTTTAATTTTAGCTGCTCTGTGCCTCACAGGCAGGATTAGTTAGCTTGACCTTTAGTGCTGATGCCTCCCTAGGCCCAGGGCCTTCCGTCAGGTGGTAGCTTCCAGGCAGAGATCGCAACCAGAGCTCAGCAAATATCGGGGTCCAAGCCCCAGGGAAAGGCCTTCAAAACAACAGGGACCAGGGGATTGAGGGGTGATGGGGGTGGGTGGTGGTGGTGAAGAACCTGGTTCTCAGCTGTGAACCAGTAAACAAGGGGGAGATGGTGGGACCACCCACATACTCAGCTTCCACCAGCAAAGCCACACATAGGGATGCAGGCAAGAGGCTCCCTAATGAAGGTCCCAGGGGTTCCCCAGAGAGAATGGGATGGCTGGGGCCAAGTGCTGAACGTGGGCAGGTGAGGTAACTTTGGAGCTGCTGCTAAGGGTACAGGGGGTTTGATGAGAAAAGAAAAATGAAGAAACAGACCCAGAAAACCACACTGCTCTTTTATTCAATGGAACATCCCCCTTTTAACGCAGTGTTGAATCATACACCGAAAAAAAAGCCCAGAGAAATTTCTGCAGATAAACCAGTGAAGAGAACGCGCATTATACATTATTGTCAACATAATCACTCCATGAAGGGGGAAGGGGAGAAAAAAGTAGAATGAAAAACAAGGGGCTTAAACCCCTAGACACTGCAAAACATTCAGACGTTTGGGATTAAAATAAAATTTGAAAGGAAACCTTCCAGGAAGGAGAGGAACAAATGGAATCTGAGGCAGCTCAGGTGCTCAGGGAGCAAGGAAAGGACTCTCCAGGGTGGCAGACAAGACCAAGGTAGCTTGGGTGGCCCCACCTACCACTGGCAGGGGTGCCAGGATGGGTGTCGGCCCGGAATCTGGAAATTAACCCACTACTACTCTACCAAGGTGGCAAAAACAAAATGTCACACTACAAAAAAACAAACAACAAAACTGGGGTGGTCATGGCAACCTTGAAAATCTTAGAACCAAAAGTAACCCCCCCTTCCAAATAGCCTGACATTAATGGCCAAAGTTTGCGCCTAAAACCATTTGCTCCCTCCTCTCCTTGGGAAGAGAAGAACAAGGAATGGAGAAAAAGGAAAGGAATCTAATTGCAGCAGAAGATCGGGGAAGAGCATCTCCTTGGACGGAGTCTGAAGAAAGGAAGAGATACGGAAATAACAAAGGAAAAAGAAAAAATTAATAAAAATTTCACGATATGGAGCCAGCGTGTTCCGATTCCGTCCACAAAAATAACTCAGGCTGCTTTGCCGAACCATCCTGTCCACCAGGGGCGCTGCTGAGGCTGTCTGCCTGGAAGGGTCACCAATGGGCGCGGAAAGTCCTCACTCTCATGGCTCGGGCCATCGCCGCCGCGGGGAGGGATCCTGGCGGCCCGGTTTGGGGAGAGGCAAAGGGAGTTGGGTGAGGAGAGAAAGAAGACAAAGAAGACACTCGATGCTACGGGGCGCCAGGAGAGCCCAAGCTGGCGCCCCTACTATCGCCTGCCCGTTCCCAAGCGAGTCCTCAGTCGCTTGGCCCAGCCCGGTGCGTGCACACACACACATGCGTGCACACAAATCACATGCGTGCATCCCAATGTCTGGCTCCATATGGTGAGGTTCGGCGTGTGTTTAAACGAGACCAATTCTCTCTCTCTATAATATATATTTTCTTAAAAAAAACCGAGTCTAGTTCTGTGGTGGAGGCGGTGGGGGAGCTGGAGGCATCCCGAAGGGCGGCATGCCCGCCACCCCCATGCCCATCATGGTGACAAAGTTAGAAGGGTCCATGGGAGGCGGAGGAGGAGGGGGCGGGGCATACATCATGCCGGCGGAACCAGGCGGCGGAGGCGGCGGAGGGGGAGGGGCCCCGGGCGGCAGAGGCGGCTGGACCCCGGGGGGCAGGGGCACCATAGTGGGGTTGCCTTGCATCTGAGGGGCTCCTGGAGAAGCTGCGGCAGCCGCCTGCTGCTGTTGCCATGGCGGGATGGACCCTGTGCCAGCGCTCGTGGTGGTAGTCGTCGTATCTGGGGTGGTAAAGAAGCCCAAGGTCACACGCGCGGGGGCACACCGCGGCTCTCTGCGGCTGCTGCCTTGGGATGGGGGGGCGAGGGGCGCCTGCTCCTTGCTTGGCATGCGGTACGGTGGTGGGGGGCGGGCGGGCGGGGCTGTCCTGGCGATGGGGAGTGGAGGGGTGGGCAGGACTACCCTGGGGTCAGCCTCGAGGTCTCTGGGCTTAGCAGAGCAAGCCCTTTGTCACCAGTGCCCCTAGAAGGGCTGAGGGGAAGGTACCAGACACAAGAACCGGCTCTGACATCCCTCCGCCCATCCGCCGCCACCACCGAACGGCACATTCAACCTCAAGGCCACAGCTACTCTCCCCACAGCCCGGTCCCAGCCCTGCCGTCTCTCAGGCCCCAATCACGTCCCTGTGCGCAGCATGCAAGCACCCTCCCCACCCCAGCCTTACACACAGGCTCGGGCCAGCCAGCAGCCGGCAGCTCTCGCAGCCCAGCCCAGCCCGTGACAGCCTGGATTTCTGGCACCCTACCTACGATGGCAGGTTCCCTCCAAGTCCCCCAAAACCGCTCCCCAGACACAACCACGCCAAACATCAGCTCTCTTCCCCAAGACCCCCAGGGGCCACGAGGCCCTTTCTGCTTACACCCCCAGCAGAGAACGGCGTCTCCTCCCTGGCTGTCTGCCTGCCTCTGTGAGCCCCACCTCCCCATCCCACCCACCCCCACAAGCCCCAAATAGTCCACTCACTTTGCTGCCATGGCAAGGGGGTACTGGAAGCCATACTGCTGCTGGGCGGAGGGGGTGGCGGAGGCTGCTGCTGCTGCTGCTGCCATGGGGGAAGAGGGCCAGAGGGAGGGGGCGGGGGCTGCCCACTGGGCGGCGGCGGCGGCGGCGGCATCATGCCCATAGGCGGCGGCGGCATCATACCTGCAGGAAGGCGGACGCGAGGATGAGGCCTCAGGGGAGGAGAGGGACTCGGGACGGAGACCCTACTCCCAGGCCCAGGGCATACCCCAGAGTAAGCAGATGACAGGCCGTATTACCTTTTCCTTGATGCAGGCGATAGACCCCAGAGCCCACAGGCGTACTTCCCAGGTACTGATCTTGATGGAAGGAAAGAGCAGGGACTTAGCAGGACATTTGAACTGGCCAGGGAAGATGCCCCCACCGACAGCTTATTTGGTTCACACAGCTCGCAACCACTACCCTTATAAGAACCATTCTGTCGGGCGCCTGGGTGGCTCAGTTGGTTGGGTGACTGCCTTCGGCTCAGGTCATGGTCCCGGGATCCCGGAGTCCCGGGATCAAGTCCCACATCGGGTTCCCTTGCTCAGCAGGGAGTCTGCTTCTCCCTCTGACCCTCTTCCCTCTAGTACTATCTCTCATTCTCTCTCTCTCAAATAAATAAATAAAAATCTTAAAAAAAAAAAAAACGTTCTGTCAAAAGCTCATGATTTAATGTATGGTGATTAACATAACAATAAAAAATTTTAAGAAAAAAAAAAAAGAACCGTTCTGCAATCTGGAACCTTGCCTTTAAGACGTAGGTCTGTGTCTACCCCACACACAAACCACTTCCTAAACCAGGATGAAGTCTTGCTCCTTCTGGAGCCCCAGCCTTGGCAGGAGACCCAATGTAATACCCAGCCACTTTTGAGAGCTGCTTCTGGTTCGCAGCAACCTGACGTCACCCTTGCTTATCCCAAAGCCCCAAGGTTTCTGGTCTGACACTTACTTACCCATTGGAGGAGGGCCATGATGCCCAGGTGGGTGGGGGCCCTGGTTCATCGGTGGTGGTGGCGGCTGCATCCAAGGGGGTGGGGGTCCGTTAGGGTTGTGCTGCATGGGATGTCCACCATGCCCACCTGTCAGGCTGGGTAATGGGTGTGGGAAGCTGTGGGGGCCACCTCCAGGCCCACCAGGACCACCTCCATGCATGCCATGGTAGGGCCGACTCTCTGAAGGGCCAGAATTCATCCAAGGTGGGCGGCTCTGGGTGGTAGACATGAGAGACTATGTGAGAGCATTTCCCGCCAACGTCCCCGCCTGCTCCCCCTGGTGGCAACACTGTTCTTTCGGCTGTGCCAAGAGGACCAAAAACACAGGAGGACAGGACCTTCCTCAAGTGAAAGATCCCCAAACATCCTGACACCCGGAAGAACAATGTTGCCAGCCATGTCTGTCAACGTGCTCTACCCAAAGCACCTGGTCACAGCCCTCAGTCTCTGAGGAAGAGAATGGGGGCGGCCAGACCACAAGAACCAGCCCCTGAAACTCACCGGTGGAGGTGGGTTGTTGGCGGGAGCAGCAGGTCGAGGTGCACTGGCCAGGGGCGTGGTGGCGGGCCCAGAGGTGGAGCCCACAGATGCCGGCACCGGTGCTTCGCCCAGTTCAGCCATAAGAGACAAATATTCTTTATCCATCCGTGCTTTATCCTGAGCTGACTGGGGGTCACCAGGCCTGAAGACAGGATAAGGAACACAGAGAAAGAGAGAGAGAAGAGAGAAAAAAATTCATTAAGAAGTAAAGTTCTATCCTGTAGAAGAACTGACTTAAGAGTTTTTTGAGGAAACCAATCATCCTTTCTAACCGTTCCTCAAAATAGTCTCATCAAGTCCTCAGTTCTGTGCCCAGCTCTGCATCTGGGAGACCACATGGATTTCTGCCACAACAGAAAAGATCGAGAGCACCCAGCCAGCCACACGAGCCAGGAAAGCACAGGCTCTTCCAAAGAGCAAACCTTCATCAAATCCTACATTCCCAGTTTGAGGGAAGGAAGGCCTATGCAAGACTAGAGCACCTGCCAGGTTTTCCAAAGGAGAACAAAGTAGAAAAATGTTGCTATCAAGTGCTGGTTCAAAACTGGTCAAAAATCCAGATGGCTTCTGAAACCGATCCTAAGCAGCAAAAAGTAGTTAATACTGAGCCACAGTGGAAACATTTACACTCAGGATGGAAATTTCTAGTTTTCCTGAATTGAAGATGAGGCACAAAATACTGGCGTTCGCACAAGCTGCTTCTCATCATCCCAGGCTTTAACATCACACCAATACAGACCACATTCACAGAAAGGAAGCTTCTCCAGAGTCCAAAGGTTAACAGCAACCAACCAACACACTCAAGAAATGTCTTGAACACCGCGGCTACAAAGAAGCCATAATCCCAGGCCCTCACCTTTGGAATTTGCAATCGGAAGCAATGTGTCCAGCCCCACCACACTTGGTACACACTGTGGTATTGGTAATGCTGCGTGTCTCTGAGCTCTGCCAGGGTCTTAAGATCCTGTCGAGGACCAAGGGGGGGAAAAAAAAGTCACGTTAAGGGCTACGGCCAAGCTTCCTACTTCCACAGGTTCTTCAGCTTTGCACACTTTCCACTCTAAACTGATCACAGACCTGTTATCATCTTCCCGAAGGGTCCCATTCAAGCGAGCCAACTCCCGAAGCTGCATCTTCCGTAGATCATTCTGGTCCTCAGGGGTCTCAATACCCTGCTTCAGGATGTTTCTTATCTAGTGGAGATGCAAGGGGCACAGTTACATAAAGCGCTGGGGCCACCACTAGATTTCTAGCAAGAAGCTTCCTTTCTGGCTGCCTCACCTGTTCCACAGCTTTCTTCACATTCTCCATGGTGTTGGCGGTAACTAGGGCATGAAGTGGCTCATCCTCTCCAGGGAGCATCTGGCCATCTTTGCGGCCAACTTTCCCTTCTTTAACAGACCCTTTCCCCCGGATCATAATCTTGGCATTACATTCCTTCTCTATGTTCTTCAAGGTGTTCCCTCTATCAGGGGCAGAAAAAGTTGAATTATTAGATTTGATAGGCAAGTTCCCGTGCCAGAGGGGACAGAGTGGGCAGATCACACCGGCAGGAAACCATGAGTGCAAGAGTTGGATTTTCCCACCAAGAGCTCCATGATCTCTTTTGAGTTAAGGGCAGCCACACCAAATCCACAAGATTTGAGTTCTCTGCAGTAAAATGGGGTTGAAGAGATTTTCTCACAGAAAAGTGTGAACTCCCACCAAAAACAGGAAGGGAAGCCATCAATGGCACCCAGCTGGGCCTCAGACCCACACGGCTCACGGTTTCGGAACACTCCTGTAGCCCACAGGGTAGCAGTTACTCACCTGGGCCCAATCAGCAGACCCACAAAGTTGATTTCTGGATACTCGTCTTGTGGAATCATTACTTTATCGCTCACGCGCGTTGCTGGAGGTCTAAAAAAGAAAAGACTCATAGACTCTGCATGTTTCTGAACAGGACACAACCCACAGCTTTTAGAACTAACCCTGCTACCATGTATTAACTATACACGATTTCAGGACAAGAGGTATGACGTTAGTACCAAAATAGTTCCACCAGATCACACATGATCTGTACGTGTCCTTGGCCTGGACAACCTAGCCCCTCTGCTTACTTGTAATCTGCAGGTGGCTTGAAATCAGGGTTGAGGGCAACCATCTCCGTGATGAGGTTATGCCGCTCCTCTTCAAGCTTTTTGCGTGTGCGGAACTCGCGGGTGTTAAGCCGCTTCCCCTCGCTATTGTAGATGGGCTCAGGGGAAGGGGACCTGTGGGAAACAGATCACCGTTACTGCTCTGCCTTCACTCTTCTCATCCCACATGGGCTAAAATTAGTCTTCCCCAGCCCCTCTGCCTCTCAGACCCTAACACAACACTCTTCGGAGGAACCGACCGTAACGTGTGCTACTCAAGATCGTGTGGAATGGGGAGATGAAAGCTGGCTTAGCATTAGGGGGACTGGGGTGTGTGTGAGAAAGAAAAAAAAGGTCTTGCTTCTAAGTGTTGAGAAGAAAAAAGTCTGTCCTTCTGGGGGAAAATCTTTGGACTGTAAATGGCAAGGACAGTATCATCCTCTGGAGTCTTCTTGCCAAATATGGATTTTTCATTTTAAAAAACTGTACATTATTACAACTTTATGAACCACGGAAACCCAAAAGTTTAGGTAAAATGTGAACTCTTGCAGAGCTCGTGCCCTATCAGGAAGAGTGTCTGCACCCCTGCCACATAGTATGAGCTCTTTAACCCAATGCAACTGGGACTCAAGGCTGCTGCAGCTACTTGGCCCCACAATGGAGAGAGATGGTTCAAGGCTTCGTCTCTGCTTTTCCTTCAATGGCCTGGCTGGCTGTGTCCAAGGCCCAGGAGTCAACCTGTTTTCTGGCTGTTCGAGGTTGGGGAGTCTGGGTAGAGAAAAACGTTAACGTGCTAAAGCAGCTTCTGCTAGAGGCTGCAAATGCAGATTTGGTCAAGTACTTGTCTAGGGTCTGGACCTGCAAACGGCAAGGGGAAAACCTAGGATTCTCCACCAGAGTTTACAAGTCCAGAAAGCAGATTTTCTCTCTCTCATTTTTTTAAGGAGTAAAATGCTGTTGCTACAAGTAAAAAATAGTAATGATAAAATGGTCAGTTTACCACAGCTGGATTTTGCGGTAATAAAAAAAGAGAAGTTACACTCCTAGAATTCTGAGTTGAGATTACAAAAAGGACCATAGCTTGATATTCTGAATGAAAATTTAGTAGCAGCTGCAAGAAGGGAAGAGACCATGTGGATCAGGTTATTAAAAAAACATCCTGAAAGTAGTCAAGACTCCTATACCCTTGGTTTAGTTGAGAGAACCTTGCCTAGTTGGAGAGCAAGGACTGAACTCGGCTGCTCCCACTGTCTTCAGCCTAAAGGGAACCATGTCATACCACGTTACACACACGATGGAATAAAAGGTCAGGTTTGTTCATGGCTAATGACGGCTAAATGACACCTCCGTTTCTAGCGTTTATATAAACTGTTAACACAATCCAATAATAATGAACAAAAGCAAACATACCCCAGCTCATTAGACTATCATCTTATACATTTAAGTCTACAAGAGATTTTTAAAACATTTTTAAGTGTGCAACTTAAGCAACATCAAAATAGCATAGTGGCTTAATATTGAGAATACACCTTCTTAGGAAATAACCTCAGTAAGGTAAGAAACTCATGCAGTTCCCTCCAACCTGGGCTCAAAAGCAAAACCAGTCAGGCATTAGGCCCTCTTTCAAACTGAATACAAGGGAGGAAAAAACTGCTCTGGTTTTATTTCTAACGTGCTTGACGTTTCTAATTCCCACCCCGTAGCTGTCTAGAATTAAGCGTTTCTGGCTAATCAACAAAACAAGGTTTACCAGTACCAAATTGGTCATTTAAAAGCCTCACAACAGTTTAATCTCTTCCCAAATTGTGGATGTGAAAAGGCAAAAGCTAATATTCTAGAGATTAGACTGGCCCAACTTCTTCACTTCAAAGAGGCATCGTATAAATCAACTAAACTCTAATCCCATTTCTCCAGGAAGCAAAGGTTTGTTAAAAATTCAACCTTTTGAGGAATTGCCTGGTAACCTGTTAGACGTATTATAAAGGGAAAAAGGCCAAAAAAGCACTCAACAGTTGTGGTCTACAACCTACAATGCAAATCTTTAAAAAAAAAAAAAAAAAAAATATATATATATATATGTATATATAAAACACAACACAACCCTCCAACCAAAATCTGCAGGTAAAAAAATAATAAATTTCATTAAGTAAAATTAAAGAGCCCATGTGGAGAGATTAAGTTAATTTGTTCCCTGGCAAAGGGCAGCAGAAAGATGCGTAAGTGAGTGGCTTCTAAAATCATTACATCATCTTCCTGATTTAACAAGCCATTAATTGGGTAATAAAAGCTAAAAACACTACTTTTTAAAGTGAAGTGTTTTCAACTATGCCGCATGCACTAAGAGCAATTTCACGGAGAGGGAGGCATACTGCCCTTCTATTAAATGGACCAGATTTAGCTGTTCAAAGTTCAACCAGCCAATAAAATTCCTGGTTAAAAAGTTCATTTCCCTCAGACTTTTTACTTTTCAAAGGTGAGAGAAATTGTAAACTGAAAGGACATGACCACAGGTGTTTGAAGACCACACTCTTAAAAAATAAAGGTGATTTAGGGTTGGTTGCTAGCCTTCCCAAAACAGGCGAGAATATTCTGGCCCCTCCCAATAACCCCAGGCAATGGCCAAGGCGGAAAATTCACTGGCAGTGAAGGAAGCTGGTTAGAAATCTCATCTATTTTAAAACCATCTCAAAACCATGAGCAGGAAGACTGCAGCAATGAGCTAACCAGACTGAGCTTCTGGTCTGCTCAAATTCAGTGATGCTCAAAAATATTCTTAATCCCTGCACCGTGTACCTGTGAGAAAAGCTCTACACCCTCGGCTTTCAACCAAAGCAGTTACTGAAAGGCTGGTTAACGGGCCACCTCACTGTCCCTACGGGTGGGTAAATCAGGTTAAAATCTACGTGCTTACCAATTGGAAACCAGATGTCCATTTTCCCGTAACTTTTTATTCTGCTAGTAATTAAGTTTCATTCCAATTTTCTAACTGACGACGACTGACCATACGGATTGCTAATTAAACCCTAGGCCCCAAAATGGTCAGAGTATTATCACAGTCGTCTTACTAGGATTTCATTGAACTGACACAATATGTTGCCACCAGTAAAACGTATTGAGAAAAAGGTAAAAGCGTTACTGTCAGCTGGTTAAAACTGTTTCCCAACCTGTCCTCAGGGTTAGGGGGGATGCCCAGGTCTCCTGTGCGCAGTTTACGAGTCAGGTCTTCTATCTGCAGTTGCACTGGAAGAAACCAGGTTAGGAAAGAAAAAAAAAGGATGGAAAAAAGACAATGTTACCAAAAAACATCTCAAATCTCAACAACAAGCATGAAGAACTCGGAGACTTTGAAAGGGACGATTGATCAGTGAACACATTGAGGCAAAAACCCCCAACCACCTATCGGCAGGAGTCCATTTACATCTATAGGTATTTTTCACTTCAAAATGGTTATCACTTAAGGAAGCAAACAGTTTGTTGGAAGAGGGGTTAGCAGTATAGACTGTTCACTAAGGCTAACATCAAAGCAATTATTAGGTGTTTCACCTCTCCCTCCCCTCCAAGGCTTGCTATACAATTGGCACCCAGAACAAACCATGTTATGTTATCACCAATACCCTGTTCCCAACCAAATTACTTCGAGGGCAAGACTCTTGAGAGTTTATTTTTCTTCATTAAATATTAAGCATAGCCCAAAATGAAATCCAATTAACGTGGGACAAGGAAAAATACCAGTTGAGCAAAGATCATTTTCATTGATACCAGGTTCAAAATTCCTTCAACATGTAAGACATTTAATAACCAATTCAACACCTCATAAAAAGCCCATTATACATACTCAACCAGATCCGTACTAATAAGGATCTCCCAAAA
Source organism: Eumetopias jubatus (assembly GCF_037043125.1). NCBI lineage: Eukaryota > Metazoa > Chordata > Mammalia > Carnivora > Otariidae > Eumetopias > Eumetopias jubatus. The sequence continues at coordinate 7,635,636 of NW_028274819.1, read as the reverse complement.
CCTGTTGCTTTTATTCAAGTCTTAGGTAACAATCCATATACCTTAATCAACCAGTAACCATAAGACGTTAAGAAGTCTGTTCTCAGACTTGCTCCTCATGAGGGGAGTAAAAGTAGGGGATGTAGAAAATATAAAGTGTGGGTCAAGGAGAATGTGCGTGGCCCTCAGATCTTGACAAAATGAGGCTGTACATAAAAAGGAGAGGAAGGTTTCACAAAAGTTCAATGATTCCAGGGAAATGTTACCCGGGTGACTTCTCAAGATAATGGCCAACTGTAGAGCCAGATCACGGTCTTCAGCGTGCTGAAGAACCACCTGTTTCTTACCTTTGCGGCATCTGAGAGTTGCGAGCAGGCATCTCTAATAAGGACAAGTCTTAGTGGGTTGGGTTAAAGTTGAGCTGGCTCCAAAACAGGATTAATGCATGTCTTAACCCAAGATAACCTTCTAATTTTAAATACACCCCACAGGGCTATACCACATACCCATTCCAACTCCAAAAAACTGAAAACCCACATTCACATCAAGAGAAGATATTGGGGGCATTGTACAAAGCAATGTGTACCCTGAGAGACAGAAGATGAATTAAGATACATAGATTCCCTAAGCTCTTCTATGCCAGAAAACTTCTGACTTGACAGTCAAGTATTTAGCTCAAGAACTCAAGGTGAAAGTCAGCTTCATGGAGGCAGGCAGCCCTCCTAATTGAACTGTAGGGGTGTGGGGTCTGACCTGAGGAAAACTGGAACTTACATCAGAAGTTTGTGATCTTTCTTGGAGCTGAGATCTACACTGGCCTCTGCTTTGGCTCTATCCATTTTCATTAGAGCTATAAATACCCTCAGGGCTCAGTGCCTTAACTCCCTGCACAGGAAGAGAACTGGAGATGTAGAGAGTAAGTCTGTTTCCCCCTCTTTCTAAGTCTGCTTGTGTCCTTGGAATGTCATTCCACTAAGGACATTTCCACAAGGTTGTAAAGACCCAGGCCGATCTAATGAGACAAGCGGGTGGGTGGAAGTAAATTGAACAGTGGGGAAAGAAGAAATATTAGTACTGTGAAAACAAGGTACAATTCCAACACCTCAAAACTCTCAGCAGTTAAAAAAGGTAAGATATAACGATCCTCAAGAATAACACATGCCAGCCTTGAAGCTTTTGCTCTGTGTACAGCCTCATAGGCCTAGGCGGCCTTTGCCCTAATTTACTCCAAAGGGGATGTTTATTTGGTTAGTAGGAAATGTTCATCGAGTGAACTTTTTGGAGACAGCTGCAGATACATGAATAAAGATGAAACTCGCATTAAAAACCTTATATTTAAAAAAAAGTAATTTTGAGATTAACTTCATTTACACTGTGGACAATTATTGTTAATTCCTGAAATTTCCCCACAGATAAGATCTTTTATCCTACCACCTCGTTCCATATCCAAGTAGTACCCCTTTCCCAGCAGAGTTCTTTGATAGTAAATAATAAAAGAGCCCTCGTTTTAAGACAGCTCTCCAAAGACCAAACCAGAAAAGATGCTGAAGGAAAGGTTAAATTCAACAAAATGGTAAAAAGGGGTGCACTGTTCAACACTTTCAGGACCACTCTTTGATTAAACTGAGTTTTTCTTTTCAGAAAGTACCTATAAAAAGTAAAAGACCACATTTGAAGGGGAGGGAGAAATATGAAAATGGTGAAAGGCCATGCTGTGAAAAAGGTACTTAGTTTATAATACCTGCAGTGTTCTCCACTGGGGCCGTGTCCAGAGAGGCAGAAGACACTCACCTCACCAAATGGCAATGACAGCAGCTGAAAAGGGTGGGGTGGGGTGCTGGACTGGGACTACCCTCACTCCTAAGTGGGTCCCTCTACCTTCCTGGCACTCATGGAGAACACTGCTGTTACAAACAGACCAAAACAAGGAGCTTCAAATGCAAGACTTACAGAGTAAAAACTGATGGGTTACGTCAAAGTCACGAAAGTACACCTGACCGTACCTCATCTCAAAAGAACAAGACTTTAAGGTCTCAACTTATAACATGTAAAATGTTGCTCAGAATAAATCGTATCAATCTAACAACGTATTTGGATGCAGAACGTGTATTTACCTATATACGCTCTCTCTTGCTCCCTCGTCAGTCCGGGGGGGATGACCGTAGGCATTCCCGGAATCACCGTCTTCTGTTCCATTGTATCCTGGTTCCAGCGGCTCCTCTTCCGCTTCTTACTTGGGAAGTCTGAAGGCAGATAAAGTCCATCAAATGCAAATATAAACCAGCAAACTAATTACCAACAGGCAGTTCAGGATACTTATGATACTAGACACGACCTCGGCAGACTGGGAAACTGAGAACTCGACCTAAAATGTATATGGCAAAAAAATGAACACAAACCCGAGAATTCAGAGACACACGGCCACCACAAGGGTACCTGGCTCTGGATACGAAAAGGTAACATTTCACATTTATAATACGTATCCAAAAAAACCGTGAAGTATGTAAACAAGCAAACACATCTTTCAGATATGCGACATCAACCATGAGTGTTTTAAAAGCCCCAGGGGAGACAAGGTATACTGAATAATCATACCTTGGTAAAGCAAGATTGGGGAAACTGCTGATTCTTCTCACCTCCACTCCCCACCAGTCACCTTTCTAAATGGGCCGAACACAACCAAACCTAGAATTTACTAAACGAAAAAGCCCAGTTCTTCAACAAGATCACTTTTTTCTTCAGAAATTTAGCCAAGATAAGGATTCAATTTTCCTGGCCAACTAGACACTTAACATCTGAACTCCTAGAGGGTGTATCAAAGTCTGACAAAAAAAAAAAAAGCTATACAACAGCAGCCAAATCCTCCTCCTCTGATACAAAGGTATAAACTCCATACACTTTGGTACACGTAAGTCAGTTCTACTTCCCAGGGGAAAGCCCCAATAACTAAGGGGAGGCATACCAGACTTCTCTAAGATAAATGGAAATTAGGAAAAAATTCCTTCCTCCCAGACCCAACCACAGTCTAAGGATTTTTGACCTCTTCTTTCACTGTAGTGAAAACCTCGCCCTACTACAGAAAGAAAAACTACTCTTGCTACTTTTCTGCCTTTTGAACTTCTCTAGAACCAGGAAGGAGGAGCTCCACATTATCAGCTGACCCTTTCATGCCCTCCTGACATGCACACCCAATACCCCGTCCACCAAATCAACCTACTCGACACCGCTCTCCTATACCAGGGTCTAGAATACGACAGAGACACCCCCCCCCCCACACCGACCAGATTATAGTCGGGCCACAAAGCCCGGCCGCCACACTGCGCCTGCGCACAGCAACCCTCCGCTCTCCCCCACCCTTCCAGCGCGCGTGCGCACTCGGGGCCCGAGAACCGGGCCGCGCGCCCCGTGGCGCCTCCGCCCGGGGCCTCCCCGTGCGCGCGCGCGCCCCTGCCGCGTGCAGCCTCCGTCGCCGCCGCCGCGCGCCCCTCAGGCGGCCGGGCCCGTCCGCGCGACGCCTCTCGCGCTCTCTCGGCCCGACTCACCTCCTCCGCCGCCGGCCGGGCCCGGCTGCTGGTCCTGACGGGGCGGTTGGGGTGGCGGCGGCTGCGGCGGCGACACGCGCTGGTAGAGCGGCGGCGGAGGGGGAGGCTGCGGCGGCGGGTACGAGGAGCCCGGGGAGGGCGGCGGCGGCGGCGGCTGCTGGGGAGGCGGGGGCGGCGGCGGTGGCGGCGGCGGCAGCGCCGCGAAGGGGAAGGCCGCGGTCAGGGCCCCCACCGAGCCCACGGGCGGGGGCGGCGGCGGCCCGGGCACCAGGAGCCCCGCCCCAGGCCCGGGAGCAGGCGGCGGCCCCGGCTCGAAGCCCCCTTTGGGCCCGGAAAGGGGGGGAAGGCCGGGGGGGCCCAGCTTACCCAGCGGCGTGGCGTTCGCTCCGGTCGCCATGGCGCCCCCGGGGACCGGCACCGGCGGCTCCTTTTAGGCGGCGGTGGCGGCTTCCTTTTCACGAACCTTCCGGGGGGAGGGGACCCGACTGCGCTGCCGCGGAGCGCGTCCTCTCACGCGGCGGGCGGCGGCGGCGCGAGACGCACAAAGAGGGAGGAGAGAGGGCGCCGCGGGGGCGGGCCGGGGGCGACGGGTCCGAGGCCTGGATTGGGCCGAGCCGAGGCAAGGGGGTCGAAATCGGCGGCCTCCAATTGGTGGAGCCTTAGCCCTCCTCGATGCACGCTGGGATTGGCCGGACCGTTAGGCCAGGCGAAGAAATGGCGGCCGAGCCTGGCGAGCTGGGAGGTGTCGCAGCGCGCACTTCATTTGTTACTGCGCGAGCTGAGCTCGGAGTCCAGAAAGGAGGGGATAGGGTGGGGTAAACTCTGTGACGTAGGGGCAAAGGGCTTTCTCATTGGTTGAAGTTGGTTGAGTCAATCATTCTCAGTTGCGTCGTAGTGTCGTGGGATTGGCTGTCGCTTGTTCGATTCTTTTTCTACTCCCCTCCCACGGGGAGCAGCTTCGCTGGGATTAAGCGAGAGGTCGCGGCTGTACCCCGGCTGAACGAGATTTGCCGCCGGGGAGGAGTGGAGCAGGAGCGCGCATGCGTAGACGGGGCAAAGCTACCTCTCCGCCCTACGCTTCAGGGTCGACCCCGGGGTCCGGCGCGGAAGCCCTAAGTGACGTCAATTCTCGATTCCCATGGTAACCCGGAACCGAGGGACGGGGAAGGGGCCGGCGCGCGCCCGTAAACCGGATCCGTTGACGCGCCTCAGGTAAAAAGGGACTTCCTGTTTTCTTAAAAAAAAAAAAAAACGTATAAAATAGTCTTTTTGAAGGATCAAAGCAGTATCTGGGCGTATGGAAGGACACGTAATCTTAGGCGGAAAACAATATAAAGTCAATTCCAAGATTAATTTACAAGCACATTGCATTTCCATTAGAATCTCAACTGGGTTGGGGGTCGATTACATCATCTTAAAATATAATTTTGAAAATAGTGGGGAAACTTGAAAACGAGGTTGAAGAGGAACTTGCTTTTCAGACAATAGGAACAGCACACAAGACAGGGTAATGAAACAGTGATTTTGTAGGAAAGACAGATTAGTGCTACAGAATAGAGACTGGAAATAGATTGATTCCCCATATGTAAGTAGACTCAGTAAAGAAAAAATTTAGCTAACAGATTGTGTAGGGTCCTAAATTAAACAATAAAACAGACCTAGAATACAATACAGGCGACTACCACGGTCATCTAAAGGTAGAGACTTTTAGGGAAACAAAAACTCAGACCAATAAAAGATACAGTTGATCACCAAAGAAATTAAAACTGATGAAAGTCAACAGACAGTTACACATTAGGAAGATATACTTGCCAGACATGATAAAGAGCTAATAAGCAAAGAAGTCTCAAAAACTAATTACAAAATAAGACAAAAACAATAGAAAATGAGCAAAGATTGTAATAGGCAAGTCTCAGAAGAGCAAATCCAAATAGCAAAAAAAAAAAAAAAAGGAAAAGGCACCAGTACCCACCCTCTGCAGGAAAATGCAAATTAAGGTGATAAGAAGGAATCTCTTTATATAACCATCAAAATAGCAAACAACCAATGTGCTAACACTACTGAGAATTTATTTTTTGGAAAGCATTCGTTATCTCTTAAAATTGTACCCCTTTCAAGAAAAATTAAAAATAAGCCTTTTTAATGTATCAGTCCCACTCCTGGGAATCTGCCCCAAAGCAAGGCGTGTGATTATATAATGTAATGTGTTCGTGGTCTTCTACTGCATTTACTGCAGCACTGTCTGTAATAGTGAAAACCTGGAAACAAAGTGAGTTTCTTTTAATAAGTGAAGGGTTCAATAAACTGGAATCCCTAACCTATTTTAACAGGCAGACTTGAAAATCAGTTAATTCATACCAACTGATTTAGAGGGACGTCTGTGCTGTTACTAAATAAGAAAAGCAGAGAGATATTACATGATCTTGTTTTTGTAAAACCCTGTACATGTGTGCATGTGCCTGTCCGCGTTTGATTATGCGAGGACAGAGAAAGCTATAGAAGGGTATACGCAGCATGTTATTAGTGAAGACATTGGAGAGGAAAACAGGTTACCTGGAAATTGTTCCATACGTTTCAAGAACTCAACGTATTTTTAAAATATGCCTCATGGGGGGCACCTGGGTGGCTCAGTTGGTTAAGCGTCTGCCTTCGGCTCAGGTCATGATCCCAGGGTCCTGGGATGGAGCCCCGCGTTGGGCTCCCTGCTCAGCGGGAAACCTGCTTCTCCCTCTCCCACTCCCCCGGCTTGTGTTCCCTCTCTCACCGTGTCTCTCTTTAAAAAAAATATATGCTTCTTGGGACACCTGGGTGGCTCAGTCATTAAGCGTCTGCCTTTGGCTCAGGTCATAGTCCCAGGGTCCTGGGATCGAGCCCCACATCGGGCTCCCTGCTCCGCGGGAAGCCTGCTTTTCCCTCTCCCACTCCCCCTGCTTGTGTTCCCTCTCTCACTGTCAAATAAATAAAATCTTAAAAAAAAAAAAAAGACTTTAATAAAATCTTGGTGCACCTGGGTGGCTCAGTGGGTTACGTGTCCAACTCTTGATTTCTGCTCAGGTCATGATCTCAGGGCCATGCGATCAAACCCCCCCGCCCCTCCCCCACTGGGCTCTGCTCTCAGCAGGGAGTCTGCTTGAGGCTTCTCTCTCCCTCTGCTCCTCCCCCTGCTTTACAAGTTTTTCACTCTCAATAAACAAATAAATAAAAATCTTAACTAATATTACACTATATGTTAACTAGAATTTAAGTTAAAAATTGGAAAAAAAACATTGCAATAAAAATAAACTGTGCTTCATTCTTTTTAAAAATTTATGACAATCCCATTTTTTAAACATATAACTATGAACATAAATGCATTGATAGGAAAACACCAAATTTCTTATTTTTTTTTTTTTAAGATTTATTTATTTGAGAAAGAGTGAGCAGGGGGAGGAGCAGAGGGGGAGAGAGAATCCTGAAGCAGACTCTCCACATAGTATGGAGCCCGACATGGGGGTCGATCCCAGGACCCTGGGATCATGACCTGAGTGGAAATCAAGAGTCGGATGCTTAACCAACTACACCACCCTGGTGCCCCAGAAAAATCACCAAATTTCTAATGGTGGTGGGATCTCAGCTAATTTTCTACTTTTTTTCTCCTATTTCTATATGTTCTATATTCTACTTTAATTTTCTTATAGTGAGAAAGTATTAATAAAAATGAAGCTAATATGGACAAGAAAAAAAATATAAGCTGTTTAAATCATCTGTTTGAAAATGAAAGAAAGTTAATTTCTTCAGTAAATACAAATTCTCTGGAGGAAGAGAGAAAAGAGTCATTCCATGTGTGAGCAGCTGTTGAGTGCAAGACAGGTTGGATACCAGAGTAAATGAAACACAGTTCCTGCCTTCCAGAAAATCAGTCTAATAAAGGAGAAAGACAAATGCACAAATGAAAATGTACTTTTTTTTTTAAGATTTTATTTATTTGACGCAGAGAGAGAGAGAGTGAGCACAAGTAGGGGGAGTGGCAGGCAGAGGCAGAGGGAGAAGCAGGCTCCCCACAGAGAAGGGGGAGCCCAATGTGGAACCGGGATCATGACCTGAGCCAAAGGCAGTCGCTTAACCAACTGAACCACCCAGGTGCCCCGAAAATGTACTATTTTTTTTTAAGATTATTTTTTTAAGTAATCTCTACAACCCTCATGGGGCTCAAACCTACAACCCCAAGGTCAAGAGTCGCATGCTCTACTGGCTAAGCCAGCATTATAATGATGCTCCTGGGGCGCCTGGGTGGCTCAGTTGTTCAGCGTCTGCCTTGGGCTCAGGTCATGAACCCAGGGTCCTGGGATCAAGCCCCACATCAAGCTCCCTGCTCCGCAGGAAGCCTGCTTCTCCCTCTTCCACTCCCCCCTGCTTGTGTTCCCTCTCTTGCTGTGTCTCTTTCTGTCAAATAAAATCTTAAAAAAAAATAATAATAATAATGATGCTACCATACTGATCTTGGTAAAGGCTACAACTCCGTCTGACGTCTGCTGGGCCAGTCCTTCTCACTGCCCTCTAGTCATTTCAGTTGCATTTCCTCTTTTATTTTTTTTAAGATTTTAATTATTTAAGAGAGCGAGAGAGCACAAGGAGGGGGGAGGGGAAGAGAGAGAGGGAGAAACAGACTCTCCCACTGAGCAGGGAGCCTGATGTGGGGCTTGATCCCAGGACCCTGGGATCATTACTTGAGCCAAAGGCAGACGCTTAACACCTGAGCCACCCAGGTGCCCTGTGATCAATTTTTATGTGTTCCAAGGGCAAATTTAAGAGCTAAGAGTTTAGATGTTGGCTACTCCAGGCACTGTTTTGGGTTTTCTACATAGAGTAGTAGTTTATTTCATCTTCACAACCACCTTCGGAGATGGTTATTATCTCTAATTTATAGATGAGAAAACAGGCACCGAGAGGTTAAGTCAACCAGCCCAAGGTCGCACAGTCTACCAGTATAGTCTACCAGTCCAAGACTCCTGTTTGGTCAGAACGGGATTGGAATACCGTCCACGCCACTTTCTGGCCGAGGACCATCAGGCTAACTCTTCCCAGTTTTGAGGCAAGTTGGAGCCTTACAGACCCAGGCCAGCCATCCACCAGCTGGCAACTAGGGAAGTAATTTAATCTCTCCATGCCTTAGTTTCTTTGTCTGCAGAGTGCAGACATTGACACTACCCCTACAGGGTACTGTGCTCCTTCACTGAGATCAGAGAGCACTGTTGGTTTGAATAGGATACCTCTTGAGTTGCAGGGGCAAGAACTACACACAGATTTCAGACACAGATGCCTCCAGATTTTCTACAAGGCTGCAGTACAATAAAAAAATAATATATATTGCTTTGTCCCAAGATCCTGGCACAGAGCTTCAAATACCTTTAGGATTTCCTGAGTGATAAGACACTCCTTCCTTGGGCGCCTGGGTGGCTCAGTCGGTTAAGTGTCTGCCTTCGGCTCAGGTCATGATCTCAGGGTCCTGGGATCGAGTCCTGCATCAGGCTCCCCGCTCAGCCAGGGAGTCTGCTTCTCACTCTGCCTCTGTCTGCCGCTCTGCCTACTTGTGCTCTCTCTGTCAAATAAAATCTTAAAAAAAAAAAGACTGTCCTTCCTTATTCATAACAGGCCCCTTTGGACCATACCAGACTTTAAGCTAACAGGTGACACATTGCCATCTCCGAGAGCCCTGGGATAGCTTGAGGGTGCTGGCTGATCAGAAAAACCAGCCAACTTTCAGCCCCACTTCTGGGGAGGGGAAGGGGGCTGGAGATTGCATTCAGTCACATGGCCAGTGATTTCATCAACCATGACTGTATAATAAAACCTCAATTTAAAACTCTGAACAGGGGGGCGCCTGGGTGGCTCAGTCGTTAGGCGTCTGCCTTCAGCTCAGGTCATGATCCCGGGGACCTGGGATCGAGCCCCACATTGGACTCCCCTGCTTGGCGGGAAGCCCGCTTCTCCCTCTCTCACTACACTGCTTGTGTTCCTGCTCTCTCTGTCTCTCTCTGTCAAATAAATAAAATTTTAAAAAATAAAATAAAAAAACTCTGAACAGGGCCTCCGGGGTGGCTCAGTTAAGCATCTGCCTTTAGCTCAGGTCATGATCTCAAGGTCCTGGGATCAAACCCCACATTGGGCTCCCTACTCAGCAGGAGAGTCTGCTTCTCCACTTCCCTCTGCCTCTTACCCCCATTCGTGCTCTCTCTCAAATAAAAAAATAAAATATTTAAAAAAAAATAAAAACTCTGAGCAATGAGGTTTGAAGAGCTTCTCTTCAACATACTGATGTAACAGGAGGTGGTACATACCCTGACTCCGCAGGGTCATAATAAGCTCTTGGGCTCAGGACCCTTCCACACCTTATTGCATTTCTTCATCTAGCTAGTCATTTGTGTTCTCTGCAATAAAACAGTAGTCATAAATGTAGTGCTTTCCTGAGTTGTGTGTGTCCTCCTGGCAAATATTTGAACCTGAAGGGGCATTGTGGGAACCCTGAATTTGCAACCAGGTTGGACAGAGGTGTGGGTAACATGGAGACCCAGGACTTAAGGCTGAACTCCTTAACCTGTGGTGTCTTCACCAACTCGGGGTAATTCGTGTCAGAATTGAATCGAATTGTAGGACGTCCAGTTGGTGTCAGAGAATTGTCGCTGGAATGTAAAAGGTAAAAAGTTCCAGCCCTTCGTACTAATCTTTGGTGTTTTCGGTCTTTTAACTCTGTATCTTATAGTTCAGAAACCCCAGCCCTTGGTGAGATTGATTGGTAGTATCTTGGAGCTAGCTAACACTATAGAAGGAGCAAGTCCATGGCTGTTTGCCTCTGTGTCCACCCTTTGGAGAGCCCCACCTGCAATTCCATTACCTGAATTAGGAATAATATCTACCATGGAGTGAGGGATTCACTGTGCACTAAGAACTTTTAATAATTTTGTCTTTCCTGGAAAATGAGGTTTCTTTACCACTTCCTATTATTAAAGGTAATTTGAACCGGGGGGAGATAGGTAGTGGAATTTGTGCCTTAGGCACAGACTAGAAATAACAGCATAATAGGTACGTGCAGATCACTTATCTGATAAAGGACTTGTATCCAGACTCTCAAAAACTCAACAAGAAGACAACCTTACTTCTTAAAAGGAGCCAAAGATTTGAACACTCTTCTCTTTTTCTTCTTTCTTTTTTTAAAAAGACTTTATTTTTAAGTACTCTCTACACCCAATGTGGGGCTCAGACTCACACCCCTGAGATCAAGAGTCACATGCTCTGCCAACTGAGCCAGCCAGGCGCCCCTGAACAGACTCTCTTCCAAAGAAGTCCTATAGATGGTAAATAAGGACAGGAAAAGATGCTCAACATCAGTCATGAATGAAATGCAAATGAAAACCACCATGAGGGGCGCCTGGGTGGCTCAGTCGTTAAGCGTCCGCCTTCAGCTCAGGTCATGAGCCCAGGGTCCTGGGATTGAGTCCTGCATCAGGCTCCCTGCTCCGTGGGAAGCCTGCTTCTCCCTCTCCTACTCCCCTTGCTTGTGCTCTCTCTCTCGCCGTGTCTCTCTCTGTCAAATAAATAAATAAAATCTTAAAAAAAAAAAAAACCCACCATGAGATTCTACTACACATCTGTTTGAGGGGCTAAAACGAACCAAGACCGACCATACTGAGTGTTGCCGAGGAAGTGGAGAGGTTAGAACTCTCCCTATCTTGCTGCTGGGAATGCAAAATGAAAATGGTACAACCACTCTGGAACAGTTTTGCAGTTTCTTTTTCTCTTTTAAAAGATTTTACTTATTTCACAGAGACGAGACACGGAGAGAGGGAACACAAGCAGGGGGAGTGGGAGAGGGAGAGACAGGCTTCCCGCGGAGCAGGGAGCCCGATGCGGGGCTCAATCCCAGGACCCCGGGATCATGACCTGAGCTGAAGGCAGCCACCTAATGACTGAGCCACCCAGGCGCCCGGTTTCACAGGTTCTTAAAAAGTTCATCAACACTCACCACACGATCCAGGCCTTGTACTCCGAAGTATTTATCCAAGAGAAATGAAAGTATACGTCCACACACAAGACACACATACATGAATGTTCATAGCAGTTTTATTTGTAATAGTCCAAAACTGGAAATAGCCCAAATGTCCAACAGGTGACTAGCCAAACAAACTGTGGTACATCTATGAAATGGAATAGTACTTGGAAATGAAAAGGAACAGCTATGAATACACGCAACAACATGGGTGAATCTCAGATAATCTGCTCAGAGAGGCAGAGAAAAAGTGCATACTGTACGATTCTATATAAGTTCTGAAAAATGCAAATTCATCTATAGTGATGGAAAGCAGTTCAGTGGGTACTAATGAGGAGCAGGAGGGCATGATTACAAAGGGGCAGGGGAAATGGGGTGGGGGTGGTTTCCCATGTGTAACGTGTCATCATCAGCACATTTTCAACACATGCAGGGTATTGGATGCCAATTTTCCTTCAATAAAGCTGTTTTTTTAAGATTTCGTTTTTATTAAAGATTTATTTCCGTGAGAGAGAGTGTGTGCTCCTGCGTGCAGAGGGGAGGGGCAGAGAGGAAGAGAGAGAAACTCAAGCGGATTCCGTGCTGAGCAGAGCCTGACCCGACCCAGGGCTCAGTCTCACGACCCTGAGATCACAACCTGAGCCCAAACCAGGAGTCGACGCTTAACCAACTATGCCACCCATAGTTGTGCCCTTTTTAAGATTTAATTTTTTTCTAATGTCCTTTTTTTTTTTTTTTTTTAAGATTTATTTGCCAGAGAGAGAGCACACAAGCAGGGGGAGCGGCAGGCAGAGGGAGAAGCAGGCTCCCCCCTGAGCAAGGACCCCGGGATCATGACCTGAGCCGAAGGCAGATGCTTAACTGACTAAGCCACCCAGGCGCACCTCAGTTTTTATTTTTAAGTAATCTCTACACCCAATGTGGGGCTCAAACTCACAACCCTGAAATCAAGAGTTGCATACTCTTCTGACTGAGCCAGCCAGTCCCCCTCAATAAAGCGGTCTTAAAAAACAACAGAAGAAACTAGAGAGAGAGATCTGCCCGTAGTTCTACTCACAATGCTGATTTCATAACCTAGGAAAGGATTATCCTGGCTTTTTTTTTTAACCCATTACAAGGTTTTATTTTTTGAGTGATTATATTTAAACTTACATTTTATTACATAGTATTTGATACATACAAAAGGATGTGTGGCACCTTGTCTGAGTTAGGGACTGTCATACCTCGAATGCCCACGAACCCACCACCCAACCTGAGAACCAAGATTTGACCAAAACCCTTGCAAACTCCTGGGGTCCTTCCTCATCGCTCCTCCACTCTCCTCTCCGAGACCATCGTCTTGAATTTTGTTCTTTTTCTTCCCCTGATCGAATAGGGTTTTATCACATGTGCCTGTCTCACCAGACAATAAATGGTTTCCTTTTGCTGGTTTTTTTGAGCTTTTGAAAATGCGACCGTACTGTGTAGTTTCATGTGATTTGCTGTTTTGAGTTCAGTATTCAATCTCTGAGGCTCCTCCGTGTTGTTGCATTTTGTATATTACAGGATTTTCAATCCTCCCCATGGCCCTGCAGGCCGATTTAGGATTTGCTATACGGGGAAAACACAGCTCAGCATTTGACAGTAGCTCTCACAAGAACAAACACGGCCACTCTGACGCAGCAATGTCGCTTCCAGAAAGTCACCCTACAGGACACTTGAATGGCCAGAGTGGCATGGGCATGGTATTTATTGCACAAGGATATTTATTGCAGTGTCCCTCGTAATATCAAAGTCGTAGAAACACAGTTAACATCAGTAGGGATCTAATCGCAGTGAGTGAACAGGAGTTGTGGGAAAGTTATACAATGGAACACCACTAGCTATGAAAACAAGGGGAGGGGAGCACTGATGATGGAAAGCTCTCCAGGACAGATTTTAAAAGGGTAAGAGCAGAACAGTGGAATGTGTTACCGCACATTTAAAAAGGGGAGAAGAATAAATCATACGGAACTGCTTAAATACTTCCAGAAGGGTTCAGAAGTAACTGAGACCTAGGTGGGACACTTTTCATTGTATCCATTTTGTATTCTTTTAAAAAATAGCAGACCTTGGACAAGGGCTACCTATTTAAAAATACATAAAATAACACTTTCAGTCTTTTCAGTGCAAATTCCCAGCTTCCTGGTCTTTCTTTGGCTTGTAGCCAGCCTGTGCTGCCAGTGAATATTTTATCAGAAGCCCTTGCTTCCCCCCCCCCGTGCTTCCCCCCCCCCCGCCCCCGCGACCTCCCACTTTTTGGCATGTTACACTCTCAACTCCCCCAAAGCCCCTTTGCCGACCCGGGTGGCAGCCACGGGCCGGGGGGCAGCCTGCCACAAGGTGGCGCTCTTTGCGGGCCGCTGCTTTGTAGGAGGGAAGGTCGTCCTCTCCCTGGCACCTGGGGCGAGGGTCAGGGGCCTCTTCTGAGTGGGAGCTCACCTCCCCGCCCCCGGCACTCCTCAGCTTAGTCCTACACCTCCACCAGGAAATCTGGAAAATGGGAAGTTAGGAATCATATCATGTCACTCCACCATTTGGCCCATCAAACGTCCTCCAGGCAGGTGCAGACTTCGAGAACTTGGGAGGTGCCTGTCACCCTCTTTTGGGTCTCAGGGAGAGGGCAGGTGTGAGTGCCAATGTACAGCTCTCTCTCCCTCCCCGTCTGACAATCTATTTCAGCCAAAAAACCTTAGGAGTCAGAGCAGTCAGGGCTCTGCGGGGCGGCAGACAAGGGGACAACAGAAGAACCGGGGATGGCCGGGGCCCCTGGCAGGGGCAGTAGGGACTGGGCCGCTGCAGGCTCTTCACCTAAGCTGCCATCTGTCCACCACCCACCCACCCATTTGCATCCATTTATCAAATACCAACAACCCACCAGGTGGAGAGAAATTCTTAATTCAAACAGTTGCCTTGAATATCAGAAGAAAGGTAACTGGGCCACATTCGAGACCTGAGCCCTGGGCCTTTGCTCAAGCTCTTCCCCCAGACCCAGGGCCTTCCCACCCTATGCAGCCATGTGTGTGCACCCGACCTGTGTGTGCACCTGACCTCTCCTTCAAGGCTAGCAGTCATCCTACCTCTTTGGCCTCACCTGCCCAAAGGCTCTGGTCCAGAGCAGCCTGGTCAGTGCCTGGGGCAATGGAGGGGGGGCTTCCTGGCCTGAGGATATGGAGCCCTCTAAGAGGGAAAAAGTGCAAGAATGACAATGCAAAGCAAAAGGTCAGCCGCGGGCAGACAGATGTACCCTCGAGATGCAGGCTCCAGCAAGGATTGCTGCCTTCACTGGGGGCTGGTCCACATCTTGGTACTGACCCCTCTGTGAGCCCAGGGTCTGGCACTGAGGAGGCTGTCTGGGAATACTTGTTAAATGGACACAGGCTAATCTTCCCAGAGTCTAGCCTGATGACGGAGCCCATGCTCTGCCGTCTTGGCCTGATGGAGCACACTGATACCTAGGCAGCAGCTGGGAGGCAGGGAGGCAGCCCCAGGCTTGGGCAGGGGACACAGGTCATAGCAGGCTGTGTCCACAGACCAAAGCCCCACTGGCAGTGGGTGGCGCAGCCAGTGGCTGGCCCCTCCTAGGCCCTGGCTGCCTGGTGAGACCCTGAACAGGGCAGGGGTGCCCTGGATGAGAGTCCCTTTGTTCAGCTTGGCCTCCCCCCCATCTGCATGGTTCCTTGGCCACAAAAGAGCCTCACACTTCAAAGCTGAGGGCCCATCCTGAGCAGGAGAGCCCGGGAAGACAGTGCCCCTGAGATGTCTTTGGGCCTCTCCATCAGCTCTGCCAGGCTCCCCCATCACCTGAACACTGGGCCCCCCCCCTTCCCTGGTGCCACAGAGAGATGTGCTGGAGGGAAGGAGGGAGATGAGACAGTGGGCTCAGCTCCCCCGGACAAAGAGGGATCAGTGGAGTAAAATCAAACCAGCTTTTAATACCAATATAGTCTCTCTTTTAAATACCACGTTCCCCAGGACAGGGTGCAGGGGCAGGCTCTTGGCAGGAAGAATGGAAAGGAAATGTGGAACAAAATGGAATGGGTCACCTGGGCCTGCCCCCACCCTGCCCGGGGACCCTTGCCGCAGGGCCTGAGCTGCCCACAGGGGAGGGGGAGGTGACAGCAGCTTCCTCTGGTCCAGTTTTGTGGGGGGCCTGGGGTGGGCTTCCCCCCACCCCCAGCCTGCAAAACTCTTCTCAGGATTATTTCTGCCCTTCAGACCAGCAGAGCCTGGGCTCCTCTGACCTGGGAGGGGCCCCTTTTGCCTAAAAGGGAATGCAGCTAAGGCCTGGGGGCAGCGTAGAGGGGGATGCCCCTGGCCACGCCCGGCCCTCTCAGTAACTGCTCTGGTGGCCTGTGAGGATGTAGAGGTTGCTGTGAGCCCCTGGGTTGTCAGTGGGAATGCTCTCGAGGATGATATCCCTGGAGGGGAGAGAGAACCGGAGGTGAGGCGGGCAGGGAAGACCTGTGGGCACATCCATATGGCCTCAGGGGCTTCTGAAGGGGCGGTCGGGGCACCGCGTCCTACCTGTGGGCCCCAAGCACTCGGAAGATCCTTGTCTCGTCTGTGATCTCCTGGGTCACCTGGGAAGAAAAGGGGCACTGAGGCCACCCCAGTGGCTCTTCTCCCAGGAGGTGGCGCCCACCAGGCCAGGGGCAGCGAGGGTCCAGAGTTCCACTCACCTCGTTGGTGTCCAAGCTACGGCCTTGCATCCCATGGCTCCAGAAGGCCAGCACACTGTCTTGCAGACACACTAGGAGGCATCAGGCTGCCTCAGCCCTGCACCTGCCCTGAGGATGCTGGCGCCCGCAGCCACACCCTGGGCCCAGGTCTGGGCCAACGAGGTCCTCACAGACCGCAGGTGACAGGTGTGTCACCTCTTGAGAGGGGCTGGGCACCTGCCTCCTTGTCCCACTGCCCACCCTGCCCCGGGCCACATCACATGCTCTGGGCTGGGGACCTTCCCGCCCCCCCCCCCCCATCCAGCTCACTCACCCACAGTCTCAATGGGAAAGTCAAAGGTCAGCACGGGCGCCAGTGTGGCCGTGGGCTCACCCAGCAGGTTGACCATCCTCACGCAGCCTGTACAGGGAGAGGGCTGGTGGGTGCAAATGGGGTGGTTCCCTTCTGGGGAGGCAGACCCACATGCACATGGCTTCCCTCAGCCTCCCCTTAGCCCCTCCACTGCCCTGAGCCCTGACCTCAGGGGCACTCACGGTCAAAGCAGACTAGGACTGTGTCCCTGTCCACCTGGATCACCTGCTGGGCGGTGCCCGGGAGCCCCTCTGCAGGCAGACAAGGGAGACACGGCCTGGCTGAGCCCCGAGAGGAAGACCTGTGGGCACGGCTACAGCCAGCCGTCCCCACAAGCGCCTTTCAGCCCCACAGCGGCCCGACTGATTCCCGCACAGCGCAGCTGGGGCGACTGAGGCTCAGAGCGGCTGAGTGAGCCGCCTGCAGGCGCACAGAGAGGCAGAGGTGAGTCCCAGGGAGCCGTGGGAGGGCAGGGTTTCTGGAGCCGGGAGAAGCACCACGTGCGACTCCACCACTGTGTGACCACAAGGCTCTGAGCCTCAGTTCCCTCACGTGTAACCCAGGCAGGACGATGCCGACCTTGCGCGGCTGTCGTGAGGAGTAAGAATGAAGGCCTGCGTGGGAGGCCCCTGGCTCAGGGCCTGGGGCACAGCTGGGCCTTAGTCCAGCGCACCCGTCCTTCTTGACCCACGGCCACTCGCTCTCCTCCCGAGCTGTCCCGACCCAGTGTCCTGCTTCCCTGCTCAGAATGAAGGCCCCCGGGCCCGCCCTGTCCAGTTTGCAGCACCCTAACAAAATCTTTTAGAGAAGCCCCGCTGAAGGGGGACTGGGAGCCAACAGCTGTGGTGAACACAGTCCCCTGCCCTCCCCCTCTCTGTGACACACACACACACACACACACACACACAGCCCTCTGGCTCACCAGGCGGTATGAGGACGTCAGGCGTAAGACCAGCCTCCAGGGGCAGGACGTGGAATAGGACTCGGCAGCCCGGCCCCTCGGGGCCCTCCGCCCCCACGCACACCTGCGGCAGCTCCTTCCCGTCCAGCACCAGGGGCTCCAGCATCCCCGCGGGGCTGGGCAAGGGGCTGGAGAAGTTCTGGGGGCAGCAGGGGTGCTCAGGCCTCCATTTCTCCCCCCAGGCCCACTGCCACCATCCAGGGCCCCCCTCCGGCTCCGCCCCTGGCCACCCCGCACCTTCAGCAGCAGGAACTTCTGTAGTGGCTCGTACCACTGCAGCAGGAGCAGGCTGGCAGGCAGGGCAGCCAGCAGGAAGGTGCTGCCCGTGTAGGGGTTCCGCACTGCAAGAGAGGCAGGCGGTGGGGACCCGGCCGCGCCCGTGACCCCAGCACCCCCACGCCCGGCTCTTACCCACACGACACTGCAGGCAGCCTTTGGTGTCTGGAATCTTGGCGGACAGGGCAAAGCGCCTGCAGGGGTGACGACCGGGGCGCATGTCATGGGTGCCATCCATGGTCAAGGCCCCACAGAGCCCTGAGATGGGCACTATCCCCTTCCCTGCCTGATGGGGGAGAGCCTGAGGCTCCAGCACCCACCTCCACAGCCTGCGGCCCAGGGGTGTGGGCACAGAAGTACCTTTACCTGTGCCACTTTGGGCAGCTCACTTAACCTGCCCCTGCCTCAATTGCCTCATCTGGAGAATGGGGGCAACCGTGGCACCGACCCCGTAGTGAGGAGAAGGGCTTCCGGCAGAGCCCGGCACGCTGCGTGCACTCACGCAGGGCTAGCTTCTCCCATTCCGAATGATTGCTGCCCGCCTACTGTCCGTCACTGAAAATCCTTCTGAGGCAAAGGCAAAGTCTAAAAGCAGACGTGAATGAAGAAACAAGGGCACGGAGGGGGCAGGAGCGGCTTCAGCCCCGCGAGCACTCACGGCAGCCCCCCCTCCGCCTGCCACATGGCACACGTCACAGAAGGGCAGGCGGGGCCCAGGAAGATTAAGACTTGCAAAAAAACCACGAACAAACGGCCTGCCCTCGCTGAAGTGACACCACAGGGAGCCGGCCGGTGGCTGGCTTCGGTGGCAGGGGGAAAGTGGGTAATGTCCTTGCTTTGGTTACTGGCTGTCCCCCAAGCCCTCAAGGAACCTCCTGAGCCTGTTTCCTCCTCTAGGGAGCAGGGTTACATGTCTGGAGGCCTGCCACCCCCTCCCCGCAACCCGGGCCGTCTGCTCCTGTCTCCTCTCTCCCTTTGTTTTGTCCACTCGCCCCCCCAATTGGCCTCTGGATGGGGCAGAAGCAGGTATTTTTGTATCTGTTTTTTTCTCCAAACAATTCTGGCTCTCTGCTTTTTATGTGCAAGGTGGACAGCGTGACTCCGTGACTTTCCGAACACACACCCGAGCTGGGGCTCTGACAGGCCTGTTTCCTGCAGGTCCTGGGACAAAGCAGAGGTTTGCTCGGGCACCGAGCTCAGGAAGCCCCAGGGCTGCAGGGCTCCAGATGCGGTACATGAGGAGCCCGCCGCAGGAAGGGCCTGGGCCCACAGCTCTCCAGCTGGGGTAGCCACTGGCCTGACCCCTCCCACCGCCCCTACCAGCCCCCACCACCGCCCTGGGCAGGGCAACATCTAAGCCTACTGCCCAGACCCCTCCTCGAATTCAGCCACACCTAGCCTACGGTCGATGGAGGTCCCACTTGCACATCTCAGACTCAATGTGACAACACTGAATTCTGCTCCACCCATACCTGATGACAGATCTATCCTTCCTGCTGCCCAGGCCAAAAACCCTGGAGTCATCGACTCCTCCTTTGCTCCCATCTACCAACTGTCAGGAAATCCTACTGGTTCAACTTGCAAAAGAAAACCAGAATTCAGCTGCTTTTCATCTCCTTCACTACTACCCTGGCCCACGCCGCCATCACCTCCCACCTGATGGTTACAAGAACCTCCTGACAGGTTTCCCTGCTTTCCCCTCACCCTTTCAGTCTGTTCTCAACACAGAGGCGACAGGGATGATCCCCTCAAAACCTCAGTCCCTGTCACTTTCCCCCCGGATATCGACAAGGCTTGCTCTAAGTCTTTACTCAAACAGCACCGTCTCAGAAAGGTCCTTCCTGACCACCTTGTTTAAAACCACCATCCAGGCCCCACCCCTCCTGGTCCTTCTCCCCACGCTTTAATTTACGTACCACGGTCCCCTCGGCACCTCACCACAGAATACCCTTTTTATGTTGGTTGTTGTCTGTCTCTCGTGACAAGAAAGTCTGGAGACTACGAGGGACTCTTTAGTTCACAGAGGCCCCCAGGCACGTACTAGGTACTGAGGAGATACTCTCTGAATGACTGAACAAGGGCCTCTATCTGGACAACTCCCCCCCTCCCCGCTGACGCCTCCTAAAACACACGACGGGATCCGCTCCCCCAAGGTCTCCCAGTCCCTCCCTTCTCCCTCCTGCTCACTCTGGTCAGGCCCCAGATCCTCTCAACCCCACTTCCTGAATATGGCTCAAGTCCGTTCATCTCTCACCACCCTGTAGCTTAACGCCCACCGCTTCAGGTCACTACACTGGCCTCCTTCCCAGGTGCCCGCTCACCAGCCTCCCCCTCCAAGTCTTCGTGACCACTCTCAGCACAGCCAGCCAGCAGATGCCTCTAGTCTTCATCTGTCTCTCTTGACGCCCCAGCTCTAGGAGAGGGCACGTGACCCAGGCCTGCCCCCCGCCCCCACCAAGCTCCTCATGCCGTGACCACAGTGACAGGCTCAGAGTGGGCAGGGACTTAAGCTAGACCATGAGAAATGGCCCCCGGGGTTTGTGGGAATTACTTGGAAGCAGAGGTTCTAGTACCACAAGCCTGTTAGCTAATGGAACGCTGGCCTGGAACCACTGCCCTCCCTCCCTGGACAGGAAAGCCTACCTGAGAACGAAGGTGATAGGGGAAAGCAAAGCCAAGAGATTCCTGATGAAGCCATTTAAGCCTGGATCCAGCTGGGCCTAAAGCTAACCCTACTCCTGAACTTGCAGTTACACGAACCACTAAATTCCCTTTTCTGCTAGTCAATCACTTGCATCGCCTGCAATAGGAAGAGTCCCGATTGGCATACTGAGGGATCCTTCTAAAATGCTCCCAGCACTGGGGCACCTGGGTGGCTCGGTCGTTAAGTGTCGGCCTTCGACTCAGGTCATGATCCCAGGGTCCTGGGATCGAGCCCCGCATCGGGCTCCCTGCTCCGCGGGAAGCCTGCTTCTCCCTCTCCCACTCCCCCTGCTTGTGTTCCCTCTCTCCATGCGTCTCTGTCAAATAACCCAGCACTGCTGCCAGTTGAACAAAACCCAGATCCTGGGCCTGGCATCAAAGGAAGGGCTCTGCCACTCATGCGTCTTCCCCTCAGGCTGCTCCGCCCTCTTCCCCCAGGCCAAATGCCTTACATCTCCCCAGATCACCCACAAGAATTTGCTGGTGCTCTTCCCCTTGCTGGAATGCCAACCCCAAATTCATCTGCCCGGAAGCCCACTGTGCACTTGCCAACTCCACGCCCTCAGGCGGCCAGCCTCTCAGAGGCCTCTGCGCCCCACCGCCCCACCCCGAACCCCCTGCTCTCCCCCAGGCTCACTTCAGGGCCAGGTTCTGATTGTCAAGGATGCATTTGATCTGCTGTCTCCAAGCCCAGCTTAGGACCAGGCCTACAGCTAGCGCTCAGTACCCTCACGACCAAAACTGCCTCACTACGGTCTCCTCGCTTACCTATGGGCCTGGTGGCCCAGGGCGGGGGCTACCAAAGCTCCGACAGATGAGGAAAGTAGGTTCAGAGAGTCAAAGCCACGTCTGAGATCACAAGCCCAGTCACAGGCAAGGCCATATTCCAACCCCGGCTTGGCCCCTCTGCCTCCCCCCTTCCCACCCCGCTGCACATCCAGGCTCCCCCAGGGTCCCTGACCTGGGGATGATGCGCTGAGTGAGGCGGTTGGTGGGGAGGGAGAGGGGAACCTGTTGCTGGAGTCTTCGCTGCTCAAACAGGCCTGGGAGGTCATGGGCCCAGATGTGCGTGGATTTCCCTGCCAGGGAGGGAGAGAGGGGCTCAGAGAGTGTGGGCCGGTGGGATGCAGGCCCTGGCCCCCCGCCTGCCCCAACCTGTACCTGAGAGTGACAGCAGCACATTATTCACGCAGTAGAGCCAGGTGCAGCGGTGTGAAATCAGCTGGAGGCCACAGAGTGGTTGATGGACAGGGAGTCAGCACACCAAGCCCCCCAGGACCCTCCCCACTCCAAAGCCAGCCGGGCCTCACCTTCTCCAGTGTATCTTCATGCAGTTCATGCAGGTTGAGGGTGTAGATGCCTTCCTCGGCCCCCACCACCAGGAACTGGTCTGCGGGGGTGGGAGGGTGGGGGGGTTTACGGGGTCAGAGGTCAGTCACACCCCCTGGCCCAAGCTGGGGATTCCGGGCTCCTGCTTCCTCCCTGCCCCGCCTACCCCGGGTGACAGGGTGAATCCAGGTGACAGCAGCGTGGATCCGCAGGGGGCAGCCATTGAAGACCTTGGAGAAGCAGGCACCCATCTGGGGAGAAGGCAAGAGGCCAGCGAGGAAGACAGAGGCGGGGGAAGGCAGTAGGCTGGGGTGGGCAACAGGAGGGCAGGGCTGTGGGACAAACACTTACATGCACTTTGGGGGTTGGGGGAAGCCCGTGACAGGACGATCTCTGGAAGGGTGGGAAAGAGTCAGGGCTGAGGTGGCACCCCCAGCCTCCCATCTTCCCAGCCCCTCTGGAGCAACCCCTCACCTCAGGATCCTCCCTGTGCTTCATGGTGGCCCAGGCAGTGGGGAGCAGTGGGGGGCTGTTAGGGCCTGGGGGAGGTGGAGGTGGGGTTCCTGCGGGCACAGACAGGCTGTGAATTCCAGCTCTAGCCCCACCCGCTCCTGCCTCCTGGTCCCCCAAGCCTGGACTCACCCAGGGGGCTGGACAGAGGGTCTTCAGCTGGAGGCTCAGGGGGGCACAGCCCCAAGAATGGGGCCCGCTTGATGGTTCCTATAGTATCGTCTGGAGAGTCCAGCTCCTGGCAGGAGAGTCAGGGGACTGAGCCTGGCTGTCAGCAGGACCCCATAACCTGGCCCTACCTACCCCAACCGCAGCCTCTGCAGCCCTCTCCCACTCCCTGCTCCAACTTCCCTGCACTCCACACCTGGAGTTCGGAGGCTGGCCGCATGGTCAGGCTCCTGCAGGGACAAACCAGAGGAACACGAGGTGTGAGATGTGACCGGGCCCCAGGCCCGGCTGCCCGCCCACCGCCTGCAGCCCCAGCCTGTCACCTTTCCTCCAGGGCCTCCTCAACGGACTGCAGCAGGCTCCTGGGCAGGAGGGGGTGAGGTCAGAGGTCAGCCTCTTCTGCCGCTCCCACCCTCCCCTGTAGCTTCCCTCTCCCTCCCCCACCCTCCCCTGTAGCCTCCCTCTCCCTCCCTCACCCTCCCCTGTAGCCTCCCTCTCCCTCCCTCACCCTCCCCTGTAGCCTCCCTCTCCCTCCCTCACCCTCCCCTGTAGCCTCCCTCTCCCTCCCCCACCCTCCCCTGTAGCTTCCCTCTCCCTCCCCCACCCTCCCCTGTAGCCTCCCTCTCCCTCCCCCACCCTCCCCTGTAGCCTCCCTCTCCCTCCCCCACCCTCCCCTGTAGCCTCCCTCTCCCTCCCTCACCCTCCCCTGTAGCCTCCCTCTCCCTCCCTCACCCCTCCCCTGTAGCTTCCCTCTCCCTCCCCCACCCTCCCCTGTAGCTTCCCTCTCCCTCCCCCACCCTCCCCTGTAGCCTCCCTCTCCCTCCCTCACCCCTCCCCTGTAGCTTCCCTCTGCCTCCCTCACCCCTCCCCTGTAGCTTCCCTCTCCCTCCCCTACCCTCCCCTGTAGCTTCCCTCTGCCTCACTCACCCACTCAGCTCCTCCTTTCCCAGCAGTGTCCACTCCTCCTCCCACTGCAGAAAAACCAAATCAGAAAGACCAAAAGAGAAGCAGAGAGAAGAGAAGCCACATAAGAGGGTGATCGAGAGACTGCGGGAGAGAGAGAACAGACAGATGAAAAATGACATGGTAACAAGCGAGAGAATTGTGAGAGGGACAAGAAGAGACAAAGAAACTATGAAAGAGGAGGACAGACAAACGGCAAGAGGGGACAGACGGGCAGCAAGAGCCAGAGCTGGTGGGTCAGACAACTGGGCGAAGACACAGAGCCAGCAGAGAGAACCGTGCTGAGCGCGTGGGATGGGGGCTCAAGTCCATGATAGGCCCATTTTTTAGAAAGGTGAGGTCACCATGCCCAGGAAGGAGCTCCCCCCTTTCAGTGTCACGGGCCTCAGGGATCTGAGGCGCTCCATCTCTAGTCCAGCTCCCTAGGCCGCCCTTGCACACCGCCCTTCCTGCACCACCAGCCCCCTCACCAGCTCATTTAGTGGGTCTGTTTCCTTCCTGCGTGGGGCGCCAAATTTCACCTGGTGAACTGGGGGGCCCAGGGTACACGAGTTAGCAAGGCGGTCTTCCGACTGACCCCCATACTCACACCAGATCCCCACACCTAGCCCCCTCCACCAGATTCAGACACACACAGCCTCTGCCATAGCCTCCCACCAGATCCCCCCCGACAGCACCCCCCACCAAATCCACATACACAGCCCCCCGAATCGACACATAGCCCCCCAAGTCCACACAGCTATGCTACCAAATCCACACACAACCCCCCACCAAATCCAAATACCAGCCCCCCACTCTACATACAGCCTCTCCCCAAATCCACACTCAGCACCCCCATCAAGTCCACACACCCCCCACCAAATTCATCTACACAGCCCCCAACCATAACCAAACACACAAGTCCCCACCAAATCCAAATCCACGCACACAGCCCATCAAATCCACACACACAGCACCCCGCCAACCACATCCACACACACAGCCCCCTCCACCAAATCCATACACACAGTCCCCACACCAGATCCACACACACAGCACCCCCCAACCAAATCCACACACACAGCCCCCACCCACCGAATCCACACACACACACACACACACATGCATATACACACACATAGGCCCCCACCGGATCCACACACACAGCCCCCCCTACCAAATCCACACACACAGCACCCCCACCGGATCCACACACACAGCACCCCCAGCCAAGTCCATATACACAGCCCCCCACCAGATCCACGTGCACTGCCCCCACCAGATACTCACACAGCCCCCCCCCACACACACACACAACCTCCCGAGCAGACTCACACTGGATCTCCGAGGGGGTCCTCTCGGCCGGGCCGTGCTGTCCCCGGGAGTGAATGGTGTCTGGAAACATGTCATAAGTCTAGGAAAGAACACAAACACGAACGGTTGACACACACCCGGCACTCGCCTTCCGCCAGGTATCACTGGAAGTGCTTTACCCACACTTTGTTTTTACAATAACTCTCTGAGATTATTTTAAGATTAAAGATGAGAAAACCAGCACAGAGAAGCAAATAACTGGCCAAAGATCACACAGAAACCAGAAGAAAGCTAAGCTAGCATCAGGTCAGCTTAAGCCAAGCACAGGAATTTACCAAGTGAGGGGTACGGTGGGGGCGGGGCAAGATGGGCCCAGGAAAGATCTCTAATGGGTGGGCTCGCCTGGAGGGAAGCTCCCAGTGCTGGAAATAGGCAAGTTAAAGGAACCTGATCCATATCACCTCTGCATTCCTTACCACCTGGCCAGGCCAAGATCCATTCCTCAGCTCCCCTCACTTACCTCCAGGTCACAGTCCTCTGGGGAGGGGGTTCCCAGGTGGGGGTCATTGGCTTTGTCCAACAGCTGCGTGAGGAGAGCCCGAGGGAGGTGCTGGGCTGTGAATGGATGCTAGAGGATTGGGGGGGAGGGGCACAGGTTGGTTCCTGGCCTCCAGGGCCCTGCTTGCAAACACCTAGGCTCCTGCCCTGCCCCCATCTCCCACCTGCAGAAGCTTCTCTGCTGTCGGCCTCTTCTTGGGGTTCTTGGTCAAGGCCAGCTTGAGGAAGTGGTGGAAATGCTGGGTCCTAGTGGGCACAGGAACCCCCGCCCCCAGACCCAGGTTAGCCCTCATGTGGGGCATCCTGTGAGCTCCAGAGGAGGGAGTCTGCTTCGGGAAGGAGCCAGACCAAAGCCAAGGGCAGCTGGCCTAAGCAATCCTGCTGTTGGGGCACAGCAGCTCCTCTACTATAACCATCTGCCCTTCCTCCCTGCCCACACCAGTCCCCGGGCCGAGGGGCAGGGCTCAGGCCCCTCCCACAGATGGTCCACAAAGGCTGAGAGTGCGGGGCTCCTCAGGTTGCACCCTGGGAGTTGGCAGAAGGTTCTCCACCCCCATGGAGACTGCTGGAAAGGAGGCCCCAGTGGGGGATGTAGGCCCTCACCAGCGAGTCTTGTCTCTCAGCCTGGGCGGCTGGAAGCTACTCTTCGACATGAGCATCAAGGCCCTGTGGAGAGCACAAGGTCAGGGGACAAGGTCAGCAGTGCCCTGGAGGTCAGGCAAGGGGCAAATAAGTGTTCAGCGGACCTCATGGGGTGCAGGTGGAATAGAGGGGGCTGCAGCTCGCCCAGCTCGATGGCGGTGATGCCCAGGGCCCAGACATCACAGAGCTCGTTGTAGCCTCCTTTGCGTTCCACAGCGGCCACCTCTGGGGCCATCCTAGAGAGGGGGTCACAGATGGGATGGCCAGGTGCCCGACCTGTGCCCCCCCTCCCCCCTCAGCCCAAGGCACAGCCTCACCAGTATGGAGTCCCAATGAAAGACCTCCTCTTAGCCACAGATGCCGTCAGCTCACCTGATACCCCAAAGTCAGCTGCAGGGAGAAAGAGCTGCTCCCACCCGCCCTCTGGCTACCACTCCCCACCCACCTCCAGGGCTGAGGCTCGGAATGCACCTGAAGGGTTCAGAGAGCAGGCGGCCCAGGTTCAGCCACAACTGCCACACGTTCTGAGGCAAGGCCAGGGCCCCCTCCGGGAGGGGTCGACTACCTTCTATCCCTGACCAAGGGTGTAGTCCCAGGTTAGACTCCATACAGACCCAACCACATCCAACTTCTAGCGGGAAGGAGGACGCTTCCACTTTCTCAATGGGGAAACTGAGGGTTAGGTGGTAAAGTGACTTGCTCACGGACACCCAGAACTTAAAGGCAGACCCTAAGACTCCATAAGCTCCCACGGAACCCTCACCCTGATTGTGTCCCCGGGGTACTGACCCAGTTTGACATCTCCCTGGAGGGTGAGGAGAAGATTGGCTCCCTGTGGGGATGGAGGAGAGAGAATCCCATCTGGTGCTCCCCAAGAGCCTCCCCCTCCCTCCCGGGATGTCCTCGGCCAGACCCCTACCTTGATGTCTCTGTGGATCTTCCCCTGAGAATGTAAGTGGTGCAGCCCCTGGGGACAAAGAGGAGCTCCTCAGAACAGCCACCCAGGACTATCTCCCCTTTCCTGAGCCCCCTCTAGCAACTGGGGCCCCCCACCCAAGCAGCTTCCTCCTCCCCTCTCCCCAAACAGGAAGTGACTGAGCCAAGAGGGAAATGTGCTGCTTCCGGCAACAGGGCTGGGGCCCCTTCCCCCCTAGGACCCACAGCCCCTCAGGCCAGCCCTGCCTGAGGCACTCCACCCACCCCCCAACACACACACACACACACACACACACACACACACACACACACGCACACGCACGCGCTGGCCAGGCCAGCTGGGCTCCCTGAACCACAGCTCCTGGGGACTGGGGGTGTGAACAGCCGTACGGGCCCAGCTACCTTCAGTGCCTCTCGGCAGACATAGGCAATCTGCCGTTCCTCCAGGGGCCCGGTGGCTGAAACGGAAGGGGTGAAGACTGGCATGGAGGTCAGGAGGATATGCTGACCTTCCCAGGCCACCCTGTGTGGGGGGAAGCAGCAGGCACTGCTAGATGAAAGAGGTGTTGGCCACATCCCCTCCCTGCACAGCCTGGGATAGAGCCCAGAGAAGGACACCAATGTCTCAAGGTCACACAGCCAGTGAGGAGTGGAGAAGGGCCCAAGCCCAGGACCTCAGCTCTCCTCTCCTGCCCCATGCTGGGGAAGGGTGGGTTGGGAAAAGGCTGTGGCCCTCTGGGGCCTGGAATCCTGGCCCTCACCGTGGTAAATCTCCTGCAGGGACCCCCCTCCGCAGAACTCCATGCAGATCCACAATCGGTCATTCCTGGGGGGGGTGCACAGAACTGGGGTGGGCACATGGCAGGGCCACATGGGGGCTGCCTGGGGGTAGGCAAGGGGATGAAGCAGCCTCACCTGAGGTAGCTGCCAATGTAGGCCACCACATTGGGGTGACGGCACTCACGCAGGATGGTGATTTCCTGCTGGAGGGAGCTGGTGTCGTCCCCTGGGGAGCACAGGGCATCATGGAGGGGGTGCATAGGGATTGCTCTAACTCAGTGCCCCCATCTGCAAAATGGGCACATCCGCGCCAGAAAGATCCCAAGTGACAATACCCTGGGGCCTTCCTCTCAGGGGGCCAACTCTCAGCGCCCGTCCGGCGCTGTGCCCTCCCTCCAGCGCAGAGGCCCTGGCCCCGGGCCCTCACCTGGGTCTAGCTTGACTATCTTGACCGCGGCCAGTTCGGACGTGACCGTGTCGCGGGCCTGCAGGGGCGGAGGAGGTGAAGCAGGATGAGGAGGGGCGGGGCTGGGGGCTGGATGCGCGGTAGGGCGCAGAGCCGGCACCCTCCCCGCCGCTCTCCCGCGCGTCCGGCCGCCTGGCGCACCTTGTAGACGTCGCCATAGGTCCCGGCCCCCACACGCTGCAGCAGCTCGAAGCGGTCGCGCGGATCCTGCAGCGACACGTCCCGCAGCAGCGCCATTGCCCGGCGCCGGGCGGGCCGGCGGGCGGGCGGTCGTGAGCTGAGGAGCCGCGGAGCCGGCGCGGGGCGGTGCGGGGCGGGGCGGTGCGGGGCGGTGCGGGGCGGGGCAGGACCGCCGGGGCGGGCGCGGGTGGCTCCGAGGCCGCGGAGGCGGGGCCGGGGCCCGGGGCGGGGCCGGGAGGGGGATGCCCCGCCGCCCGGCCGGGAGGAGGCGCCCGCGGGACAGGCCCTCGGCGGGGAGGGGAAGCCCCGAGGCCGGGCGGAGCCGACCCGGCAGAGGCCGTTTGGCCAGCCACCCGTTCCCTGCGCCCTACAGGTGGAGAGCCCGAAGGCCAGAAAGCAGGGGTAAGAGGGGGCCCCTCTCCCTCGTCCTGCCCACCTCTCCCGCAATTTCCCCGATGAAACACGGACGTGTATTTTTTTTTTTTTACAAAATGTATTCATCTTCCTTGGAACTGAAAAATAAATCTATGTACAAAACAGGAAGAGATCAGGCTCCCCTCACCCACTCGCAAACCCCTGCAGATTTCCTCCGGAGTCCCCTGAGACGGGCTGGACCTCGGGGAGGTTCCCAGAAGGTCGGAAAGAGGTCTGCTCTGATCTGGGGCCAGTTTGGTCAGGAAGGGGGCGGGGCTCAGGATTCACAGGCCGGAGACTGCGTTTCGTGTCCCAGACTCGCAGGACAGAGAAGGGAAGAAGCTAGGATTTCCCCAAACTCTGGAAGTTTAAGTTCTTTGGGGTAGGGGGCTTGGATTCCCAAGGGATGGAATTCTGAAGTGCGAAAATGTACTCCTAGGGGTTGAGCGGAGTCCCAGGTTCCCGGGTTGGAGACGGGACCTGTGCTTCCGGGGTGTAGGGCGAAACCTCAGCCCCACGGGCCCGGGAGCAACCGTGAGCAGCCCCGGTCTGGCCCAAGGTTAGAGCCTCGGTTCTGAGGTGGGGCCCTGTTTCCAGTGCTTGGACCTTTAAAGATTAATGATGGCGCTCAAAATGAGGTTTCCATTGGCCGGCTGGGCTTCTGGGGCATGGGACCTAAATTCAATGACCGACAGAGCCCTGGAGTAGCCTGTACTCCAGCAACTTGCAGCCTGGGTTCCGGGTTGGGGTGGGGCCTGGAGGAGGGGCTTAGGCCCCCTTGGCCCAGGGGAGGGGCTGAGGCTCGAGGGGCGGGCGGGGGAGTGGGGGTGACTGGGGTGGCGCCCTCCTCCCCACACCACAAGGGCTGACAGGTAGTTCAGAGGCCCTTGCGCTGACGCTTGAGAAAGGAAAGAGTGTAGTCGCTAGGTGTGGACACCTTCTGCTTCTTCATCTGCACTTGAGACTGCGCCGTGAGCTGCAGCTTGATGGCGCTCGAGTTGATCTTGGTGGCCACCAGCAGCTCCTTCATGCCCTTCATCTTCTCGCTCTGGAAAGTGAGCACCGGACCCTCCGGTGGCGGCGACGCTGCGGGTGCTGGCGCCGGAGCCGTGCTGCCTCCTTCAGGGCCTCGCGCAGTGCCGGGGACGGTCCCTGGGGGCTTCCGAGGGGGTCCCGACATCGCCCCCTGGCCTCCGCCAGGGCCCTTGTCCAGCGCCGGCTTCTTAGGCGGCGGCGGCTCCTCGGGCTTGGACTCACGCCGCGGGCCTCGCCGCCGTCCCTCCCGGGCTTCCTCGCCCCACAGCTCCTCAGCCTCGGCCGCCTCGGCCTCGCGGCTCACAATGCGCACCTTCTGCCGCACCTGGACAGGGAGGAAAAGTGGAGGAGAGGCTGCAGGCCGGCGGCTGGAACCCCAGGACCAGCCTCGGCCGCCGCGTCCCAGGGCCTCAAGTCTTATCTGCACTCAAAGGGGACAAGCCAACACTCTTCAGGACCACAAAGGTTCTGCCTCGGCAGCTGCCATCACCCCCTGGCCCCCCCCACAAGCCACCCTGCACAGCTGCCCCTCACCTGCCCCTCAAAGCGGCCTAGGGACTGCACGAGGAAGGTGGCCCAGCCCACGTGCAGCACCGGGGTGGGGCTGCCCTCTTCCCACTTGCAGATGCCGTCATAGAACCGCAGCAGGTGGGCGAAGCACTCTGGGTCCTGGAGGGCAGAACCCTGGCTCTGGGTCCCCTGGGCAAGAGGAAATGAGGGCGCAGGTTAGAACCCCCTCCCATCACAGGGCACAGTCCAAGCCCCTTGCCTAGGCAGACAGCCCTGGCTTCAAAAGAGGTGAGCACAGCGGCGCCTGGGTGGCTCAGTCGGTTGAGCGACTGCCTTCGGCTCAGGTCATGATCCTGGAGTCCCAGGATCGAGTCCCGCATTGGGCTCCCTGCTCAGCGGGGAGTCTGCTTCTCCCTCTGACCCTCCTGCCTCTCATGCTCTATCTCACTCTCTCTCAAATAAGTAAATAAAAATATTAAAAAAAAAAAAGAGGTGAGCACAGGGGAAAAGATCACTTAGAACCTCTTTCCTTTTATAAAACCAGTCCTTAGCCAGGACTTGGGGGGAAAGCAGAAGCCATCTCTTACCTACACCCCATCCCCTCAACTGAATGAGGGGTATGCACCATGAGAGAGATGGGCTTCCACCCCCTTTACCTGAAGGCACAGGGTAGAAACCCCTAAAATAGCCTCAACTCCCTCAGAGCCAGGCCGGGGACCCCCTACTGCAGCAGAGAATGTAGCTCTCCGCGCAGAACCACCTTCCCCCGGCAGGCCCCAGTCCTGCACAGTAGCCCCCAGTCCTACACAGCAGTCCCTGTGTCCTGGGATGGGGAGCCCTGCTGGGGGTGGGGGGGGTGGGCAAGGTGAACACAGGCTGCAGCTCCAGCTCTTCACCTGGGTCTGCTCCCCTGGCCGCTCCTCGCCGGCCTCCAGCAGGCTAGCTGCCTCCTTCAGCAAGTTGGGGATGACATCATTGGCTACTTCAAAGA
The DNA here is from genome assembly GCF_037043125.1 of Eumetopias jubatus. Lineage (NCBI taxonomy): Eukaryota > Metazoa > Chordata > Mammalia > Carnivora > Otariidae > Eumetopias > Eumetopias jubatus. Next base: position 7,604,325 of record NW_028274819.1, on the reverse strand, counting down.
ACTCCTTGTAGATCTCCTCATCTTCACGGCAGTAGTTGTAGCTGTGAGAGCAGTAGGGCGCTGTGAGGTCCGGGCCATGGCAGGGATCCCCAGGGACCTGGTGAGCGGGTGGGGTCTTCACTTGGAAATGACGGGTCTGAGCAAGGGGGGCGGCGTGGGGCAAGGCATGCGGATTCTACTGCTGGATGTCAGTGGTTGGAAACTGGGAGGCCAGGGGAACCAGGGAAAGGTGTGAGGCCCTCATCAAGGGGTCCCAACCTCCTGCGTGATGGTGGCCTTGGCTGCCTAGGGACTGGATGGAAAGGGGATAGGGCTAGGGACCTAGGCCTCACGCCTGGATGAGGGTGGTTGGGAATTAGGTAGAATGGGAAGAAAGGCCGGCCTGAGGCCCTAGTGGGGGGATCCTCACTCCTGGATGACAGTGGCCGTGTCAGCCCAGGCCTGGAGGGCTTCGCGCACATTGCGGTTGCGGCAGTGGTAGCCAGCCAGGTACATGTAGGGGTAGATGTGCTCATCCCGGTAGTAGGTCTTGGCTGAGGCAATGCCCTGGGGATAGAGCAGAGGGACCTCAGGGAGCAGCCCCAGTGGCCCTGGATGGCACAAATCCAATTGGGTCACACCCATGAGGCGCAGTAGGCAGATCCCAGCGGGTCCTGCCTCCAATCTCACCTCCACTCCCTTCTATCCTCTCTGCCAGGTGCTCCTCCCCAGGGTCTGCACAACTCCCTGCTGAGGCCTGGGCCATGCTGCAGGGGGCAGGGACCCCCAGAGAACAAGGGCTAGGAAAGGGAAGGGACCCATCCTCCAAGCTTGGGGCATATCCATTTCCCTGGCTTTCTGACACACTCCTACCCAAACACCAAAGCCTTCTAAGCCCAGCCCAATGTCCCTCCTACCCCACCCCCCACAAACTTAACAACCCCTCCTCAGTGCTCCCGCCACATGTGACCTCTGTTATACTCTAGGACAGTAAGAGGCAACAGAAAAAGCAGGGCTGAGGGGACAAATTCAGGCCCCACCCCTCCCAGGCTGGGGAACCCAGAACATCCCTCTTCAGACAGCCCGGACTACACTGAACATGCATATGCTAAATACAAAATGGGAAATGGAAGGGCAATACCCCCCAATACACATAAAGTTCCTCTCTCCTCACCTGCCCCCTCCCAGTCCCCAGGTAGAAGGGGACCCCAGCTACTGTTGGGCCTCCCTTCTGTACCCTCCTGAGATGTCCCCACCTTGTGGTAGAGGGTGAGGGGGTCTGGCCGGCCAGGGGTGGGCTCCAGTTCCTCCAGATCTGCCAGGTTCCCCAGTGCCATGGGGTACCTAGGAAGGGGTCATGAGTCCAGGCTGCCCCCCCAGCCCCGAGGCCCAGCCTGGCCACTTCCCCCTACTGACCTTTCCAGATGTCCCAGGTCGTAGAGCAGCCAGAGCAGCTTCTGGGGGGGGGGCCGAAGGAGAGAGATATGAGCTGGGGGGAGGTGAGGAGGGTCTCAGTCTACCAGGCAGATGTGAGTGGCATACCAGCAGGGACCTCCCACCAGGTGGGTGGGGCCAAAATTCAGGAACCAGCCCCTTATGGGAGTCAAAGCCCTTTTGCATCTCAATTCTACTTTCCCAAGAACCCTGGGAAAGGCCAGGCCAAGAATGAGTAACCCCTGTTACCAAAGGGGAAGCTGAAGCTCAGGAAGGGAAAGTGCCCCCGCCCATGGTCCCACAGGCACCTCTCACCTGCTGCAGCTGCAGCAGCTCCAGGGAGTCGGTGTGCAGGTCAATGGAAGGGTTGATGGCACACACCATAAATGCCACCTCCATCTTTCGGTCACAGCGCATGTATGATCCTTTCAGGTACAGCCAGCTCTTGGGAGAGGACAAGACCAGATGTCTCAGGATGGCCCCACCTGTGCCTGCTCCAGGGAATGACAGCCAGGAAAGGGGCACTCCCCCTTCTCGGCACAGGAAGGTGGTGCCAGGAAGAGGGGAGGTGGCTCAGACTAGAAGAGGAGAGTGTGAAATGCACAAGGTAGTGGGAGGGGGCATACCCGCTCAGCCACACCCGCGTTGACTGTCTGGCCCCTGCGATCTTCGTTGCCCTTGCCATGCCAAGTGACCTCAGCTGTCTGTTCTCCGTTGGGCCCAAACACTACCCAGGCGTGGTCCTCAGACAGGGCCAGGTGGACATCCCGGAGACCCAGAGCCTGGCAGGCCCCCACTACGGCAAAGGCCACACCAGAGCTGTCCAGTTTAGTGCCTGTGGACGGGAAGGGCATGGAAGAGAGTCCTCTGAGCACTGATCTGGGGAAAGGGGCCAGGTGGTGATGGGCCATGCTCCCTCCCACCCTCACCTCCAAGCCTGTACCCAAACCTTAGATGGTCCTGCCCATCAACGCTCAATCCCTTTCCTCCTATGTGTTCGAAGCCTCTCCCTCCCCCTTGACATGCTGCAGCGAAAGACCTTCTTGGCTCTTCCACAGCTCCACCCAGCCTTTGACCCTGTCCCTTCTCTTTCTCTGCAACCGTACTGTTTTATTGTGCCTATTAGGTTATAACAGGGACAGCAAAAATGGGACCCTCTGGCCAACACTCTTTCTTCACACACCCACTGGTAGATACTCCTAATTTATCTCTGTACTCTTTTCCTGCTAGGCGCAGAAGCAGCCTGATTCCTTCTCAACGTGGCTCTCCAGGACCTGACTGCCAGTCAACTGGGCTTGGAGCAAAGAAGAAAGTTCTTTGCAAGCCCTGAGTCTTAAGCTCCTTGACACGAAGCCCCTCCCTCATCCGTTCACTTTCATTTAAGTGTCTCAAATGTAGCCAGATTTTGGCTCCTCTCTCCCCAGATGTGCTCCTGCCTTTAGTGCTTCATACTGGGCTGAGGGTCTCCTGTAGCTGCTCAATGGCAGGGATGGGGGTGCTGAGGAGGCAGAGTCAAGTGACTGAGGTGCAGGCCCAGCCCTGCCATTCTGTGCCTTTGGCATGTCACTTCCCTTCTCTGTGCTTCAGTTTCCCTAGCTGCAAAGAGGGTAATAACACTTGCCCCACTTCACAAGGCTTACAGATCTTAAAGGGCTCTGCAAACCATACAGTGTTGTGAAGAGGTGGGCCAAGGTTCCCAGGTGAGACAGGATTCTCCCCCTTTGCCACCTGTCAGGCTCCAACCTGTGATGAAGCTGAAGAGGGATTGGATGTGGGCCCGATCCTTGAAGTAGGAGCGGCTGAGGCTGTTCCAGATGACATCGGAGACCTTCTTCACCAGTTCTCGGCTGGAGACACCCCCCTCTCGCGGGTAGAGAGACAGGTCGACGGCGCCACGGATCTGGGCGGTGAAGCGGGCATACAGCGCGGCGATGATGGATAGGTCGGCCACCGGGAAGTAGGTAAGCCCGCCGGGTGGGTCGGGCGCGGGGCTGGGCTGGAAGGTGAGCTCGGGCACATTGGTGGGGATGACGCGGTTGACAGCTAGGAAATGCTCCACGAAGCCCAGTACCAAGGATAGGAGCACCAGGTCCGGTTCCTCTCGGCCCAGCTCGGCAGCAAACAGGCGCACCACGTCGTCGATGGAGCGCAGCGGGAACAGCGTCTTCTGAGCGGCCTTCAGCCCCATGGCGGCGGGCCTCGGCCTGCGGGCGAGCCGGAGGAGGGAGGGTCGGGCGGGCACGACCGGGGAGCCCCCTCCCAGGCTCGGCTAAGGTTCTACACGCCTATTCCCTACATTCTCTTGCTTCCCCGCCCCCCTGGCCCTCCGCTCATCTGTTCCCCCTCTTCCGTCGGAGACCCCTCAGCCGAGGCTGTAAGGGCCTCCTCGTCCCCCACAACCCCAGGAGCCGCGGCCCCGATGGGGGTCCGCCTCTAGGACCCCGCTGGGGAACCCTCCATGGCCGCTCCGCCCCCTCTCTACGACCGTACCCCCGGACACCTAGAGTCCGTCCGGAAGGCGCCCCTAGGCCATGCCCCCCAAATCCCAAGGAGAGTCCTGGCCTGGGTCCCCCGCGCCCACCTCCGCGCTTACATCCCACACAAGGCACCGCGGCACCCGCCGCCTGGAGCCTGCTGGGAAATGGAGTTCCGCCCCTTGGGCAGCACTGCCTGCCGGGAAGTGCAGTCCCGGGCCCTCTCCTGCCCTTGCCGCGTCTTGAAATGGTGGTCGGCCGACTGTCCGCGGTGGCTGATGGGAGTGGTAGTCCGCTGCTCTGGGCTCCCCGGCGGTAGGTGAGGAGTGGAGGCTGCACCACCTTCCTGAGATCCTCGGGGATTGGTCACGCCATTTCACGCCCCCCAGGTAGGCCGTGAACCGCGGTGCATTCAGGGAGATGTAGTCCGGGGAGTGACCCAGACATTCCTCAGGCGGTCCCTGCGCTTAGGCTGTCACGTGAGGTCAAGATGTGAGGAAAACTGGGGCGCCTGGGTGGCTCAGTCGTTAAGCGTCTGCCTTGGCTGAGGTCATGATCCCAGGTCTTGGGCTCCGTGCTCCTCGGGAAGCCTGTTTCTCCCTCTCCCTCTGCCTCTGCTGTGTTCCCTTTCTCACTGTGTCTCTGTCAAATAAATAAATAAAATCTTTAAAAAAAAATGTGAAGAAAACGGGTACTTTCAAACACTGCCAGAGTACTGTAAGTGCGTTCAAACACTTGAATTGGATATTTATCAGTATCCGTTAACATGTAAACGTGTCTGCTGTATGTCTAGCAATTCTTCCCTAGTTCTGCTCTTGAGAAAATTTAATATATGTGCAAAGATGAACATCTGAAGAATCATTATTGTTATTTGTAATAGGGTAAGAGCATGTTGTTGGAGGGAAAAAAGCTTCAGAACGATATGTATGGTAAGATACTATCTATATTAAGAACATTTTTATTTTTTTAAAAAGAGGCTTTTTTAAAAAAAAGATTTTATTTATTTATTTGCCAGAGAAAATACAAGCTTGGGAGTGGCAGGCAGAGGGAGAAGCAGGCTCCCCACTGAGTGGGGAGCCTGATGTGGGGCTCTATCCCAGGACCCCGGGATCATGACCTGAGCTGAAGGCAGATGCTTAACCAACTGAGCCACCCAGGCACCCCTATTAAGAACATTTCAAAACTTCAAAATAATACTAAATAATTTCTACAGAATCATCCATTCACCTTCCTTATTCATTCAACAAACAGATTTTTGGTGCCTGTGGGCCAGGCACTCAGTCCTAGGCACTGGATATATAGCAGTGAGTAAAGTATCAAATTTCTGCCCTTCTTCACGTCTGTGGGTATTTTCCCCCCAATCCATAAGCCTAGTCTAATCATGAGAAAACATCTGGCAAGCCCAAACTGAGGAACATTCTACCAAACACTTGACCAGTACTCTTCAAAAGTGTCAAGGTCATAAAAGATGAGGAAAGACAGAAACTTTTGCAGATTAAAACAGAGTAAGAAGACAGGACAACTAAATGCAACATGGTGTTCTGGGTTGAATTCTGGGACAGAAAAAGGACATCAGTAGAAAAAAATGGTCAATAGGGTGGCTGACCGTCATAGCCAGGACTGAGGGCACTTCGAGTATGGGACTTTTAGTCTTAACACCAAACTAGTCAGGGCACCTGGGAACCCTCCTTGTGAAATTCAAATAAAGTCTGTGGCTTCGTTCGTAGTTTTCATCAGTTAGGTTTGATAAATGTATCACTATTAGGTCAGATGTTAACATTAGGGGAACCTGGGCGAAGAGTATATGGGGGATGAGATCACCAATGACCTAGTTCTGGGGTACTTCTTCGCATAGAGATTAGGAGACCAGGAGGAATGAGCAAATGAGACTGCCGGAGAGACAGGAAGAGAACCAGACGAGCATTTGTGCAGAAGAAGATGGACCACCGAGACAGGGGTGTTACTGATAGTGTCAGACGCTGTTCATAGGTCAGCAAACTGAGCATGGAAGACTGACTGGATTTGGTTCAGGGGGAATGCCTGGTGACCACATTAAGAGCAGTTTGGGAGCAAAAGCCTGAAGTTCCTTGGCTCAAGAAAAATGAGAGGAAAGAAATTGGAGACAGTGCTAATACTCAACTCTTTCAGGGAGCTTTGCGGCAAAGACAGGAGAAAAATAAGATGGCAGCTGGTGGGTGGGGCGGGGGAGGGGGAAAGAAGGTCAAAGGAGGTTGTGGTGGTGGTGTTTAATAGGGGAGAATTGCAGGACTGATGGCCTTGAATGCGTGGAGGGAATGGGAGTTCCTGAGTGGCAGGTTTGGCCTTTGTTAGGAGCATGAACAGTTTCTCTGCAATAATTGGAGAGAAGGCAGAATACATGGGAACATGTCCTGGTACTTTAATTTTTTCAATGAAAACAGGAAACCCAGTTGGTTATCTCTTTTCCTCCACACCTTTGCTCAGATGTCACCTTCTCAATGAGGCTGACCCAGACCTGACCAGCTTACTTGAGATCACACTCTGTGGGGCGCCTGGGTGGCTCAGTCGGTTAAGCATCTCTTTCTTTTTTTTTTTTTTTAAGATTTTATTTACTTATTCATGAGAGACAGAGAAAGAGAGAGAGAGGCAGAGGGAGAAGCGGGCTCCCAAGGAGCAGGGAACCCGATGTGGGGCTCGATCCCAGGACCCTGGGATCACGACCAGAGCCGAAGGCAGACGCTTAACCATCTGAGCCACCCAGGCTCCTCTCTTTCTTTTTTTTTAAAGATTTTTTATTTATTTGAGAGAGAGAGACACAGAGAGAGAGGGAACACAAGCAGGGGGAGTGGGTGAGGGAGAAGCAGGCTTCCGGCTGAGCAGGGAGCCCGATGCGGGGCTGGATCCCAGGACCCTAGGATCCTGACCCGAGCCGAAGGCAGACGCTTAACAAATGAGCCACCCAGGCGCCCCAAGCATCTGACTCTTGATTTTGGCTCCGGTCATGATCTCAGGGTCCTGGGATTGAAGCCCCCCTCCTCCCCTGGGCTCTGCACTCAGGAGGGAGTCTGCTTGTCCTTCTGCCCCTCCCCCCATGCTCTTTCTCTCTCAAATAAATAAAATCTTAAAAAAAAAAAAAGATCATACTCTCCAACACAAAATTCTCCTTCAGTCCCTCCACCCTGCTCTACTTTTCTCCCCCCTAAATTACTCACATCTTCTAGAAGAGAGTTTCTCAACCATGTTACTATTGACATTTGGGGCTGGATAATTGTAGTTGGGGACCGCCCTCTGTGCTGTAGGATGTTTAGCAGCATCCTTGGCTTCTACCAACCAGATGCGAGTAGCACTTCTTCCCCCGTTGTGACAACTAGTAATGTCTCCAGACATTGCCAAATGTCCCCTGAGGGGGAGGGGGGCCAAAATTACCCCCAATTGAGCATATTATATAACCATTCCAGCATGTTATATAACTTACTTATTTGTTTATTGTTTGTCTCCTACCACCAAAATATAAGCTCCACAAGGACAAGATATTGTCTGTTTTGTTTATTGATGTGTCCCATATGCCCAGAATAGAGTCTGGCATATAATTGGTCTTCAGCAAAGATTTGCTGAGTAAATAGATGCATTATGCAAAAGAGTAACTATAGTGATTGACCTGGAATTTATGCTGCGTGAGGAGAGACGTAAGGACACATGAGGGATGAGGGACAGCAAAAGTGTGGCAAAATCCGTGGATTGTAGGTTCCGGTGGGGTCAAAAGTTTACCGGAGTTGGGGTGATAGAGCTGGACAGATAGGCGTGTTGGTTAGAGATGCTTGAGATAGGGATGCTTGGGACTGAGATTACGGGGAGAGAGCTGCTGTTATTGGCAATGAAAAGACCTAGCCCAGTACTTCCAGTAGAAATATAACATGAGCTATATATATAACTTTAAAATTCCTAGTAGCTATTGGGGCGCCTGGGTGGCTCAGTCGTTGGGTGTCTGCCTTCGGCTCAGGTCACGATCCCAGGGTCCTGGGATCGAGCCCCGCATCGGGCTCCCTGCTCCACGGGAAGCCTGCTTCTCCCTCTGCCTGCTACTCTCCCTGCTTGTGTACTCTTCTCTCTCTTTTGCTCTATCCCTGGCAAATAAACAAATAAAATCTTAAAAAAAAATAACGTCTGAAATGTTATTTCAACTTGTAATCGGTATAAAAATTATTAATGATAATTTATATATATATTTCCACACTAAGTTTTTGAAATCTGCTATGTATTTTATACTCAGAGCACATCTCACTTCAGGCTAGTCACTTGTCAGCGGCTCCACAGCCCATGGAATTGGTGGCTCTCGTGCAGGTCTGGAGCAGCTTTCCAGGATGGCTACAGGAGTGTGTGGCTTGGGCAGAGTGGAAGACACGGTCACGGGACCCAGGGCTGGATCATCTGTTTGTTATGGCACAGTCTCTAAGAATGAAAACCGGAGCAGGAGGGAGAGAGTGACAGGAAGCCAGGAGCTAGAAATGGTCAAAAAAGGAACGATCCATGGGTTGGGAGATGTCAGAAACAAACTGGAGTGCACGCCAACTTGAGTTTTTGAAAGGAGGGAGGAGGATGTCTGTAAGCATCAATGAGAATCATGGAGAGCACCTACCCCACCTCCAGGCCCAGTGATAGAAGGTGGGGGGCAGTAGTGACCTCAGGGTTCCTGCTAGAGCAGGGGGTTAAGGACCATCTACAAAAGGGGATAAGGACATGGGGGATTTTGCTGAAGACGGACCAGGAGCCCGGAGGGCACCGTGGAGAGCTATTAGGAGCTGAGCATAGAGATGAGGTCAGAAAAGGGGACGGCCAGAGTATGGAGAACCTAGGACGCCTGAGTCCCTTGCCGTGAAGCTGAGGGTGAGGGAACCTGCCAAGAGTAAGGAAGGCCTTGAAGCTCTGACTTGATTCCCGCTGATGGAAGCAAGGAAGCTGCAGGAGGGTGACCCCTCTTGATGTCTGGCTTATATGGCAACACATAGACATAAACTCATCTCATGGGGGGAGGGAAGAGAGTCACAGGGGAATTCACCCTCTAATTTACCTCTCCTCTAATTGCCTCTCCCCCCTACTTGAGTTCTTGTTCACTCTGCTCTCTCTTTCTCCCTCTCAAATAAACAAACAAATAACAGGGAAAAAAGACCAAAAGAAAAGATTTTATTTATTCGAGAGAGAGTGAGCATGCACACATGAGCAGAAGTAGGGGGGGTTGCAGAGAGAGGAGAAGTAGACTCCCTACTGAGCAGGGAGCCCACTGTGGGGGCCCCATCCCAGGACCCTGAGATCATGACCTGAGCCCAAGGCAGATGCTTACCAACTGAGCCACCCAGGTGCCCCAGCTACGTAATATTCTTGACAAAAACGTTAATGGGGAAACCATCAGAAAAATGTAAATTGCAGTCCATTCAACAAAATAACAAGCCTGGACCCTTAAAAAATGTTAATATCATGGAGACAACAAAAACGGGAGGCCAAAAGAATTGTTCCAGGCTAATGGGAGACTAGAGAGCCTAGACCAAATGCAACATTTGATCCATAATTAGATACCCGATTTTTAAAAAATGGTATAAAGAACATTTTGGACACAGTTGTACCATGAACTGGGCAGCTTAAACAACAGAAAAAAATAGAAATGTCTTGTCTCCCCATCTGGCATTTGGAAGGCTGAGGTCAGGGTGTCAGTGGGGCTGATTCCCTCTGAGGCCATGAGGAAGAATCTGGTTCAGACCTCTCCCCAGCTGCTGGGGGTTTGCTGACAATCTTTGGTGGTCCATGGCTTGTAGAAGCATCACCCCGATCTCTGCCTAAAGCTTCACATGGTCTTCTCCCCGAGTGTGTGTCTCTGCATCCAAGTTTCCCCCTTCTTTAATTAAAAAAAATTGGGGGGGTGCCTGGGTGGTTCAGTTGGTTAAGTGTCTGACTTTGGCTCGGGCCTTGATCTCAGGGTCCTGGGATCGAGCCCCGCGTCAGGCTCCGAGCTCAGCACAGAGTCGCCTTGTCCCTCTGCCCCTCCCCGTTTGTACTCTGTCTCTCAAATAAATAAAATCTTAAAAAAAAAAAGGTAAAAAAAAAGTTTTTAAAGTAAACTCTAACCCCCATGTGAGGCATGAACTCACAACCCCAAGATCAAGAATCACACGTTCTATCGACTGAGCCAGCCAGGCGCACCCAAGTTTCCCTTTGGAAAAGGAACCGGTCATATTGGATCAGGGCCCACCTTAATGAACTCATTTTAACTATTTCTGCAATGGTTCTCTTTCTTAGTAAGGTTATACACTGAGCTATTTGGGGTTAGGACTTCAACAAACAAATTTGGGGGGATCACAGTATATCCCATAACAGATTGTCATTAAATAATATTGTTGCATCAGTGTTAAATCTCTTGAGACAGTAACAGTAACTTCTGGTGGCTCCTTATTTATTTATTTATTTATTTATTTATTTATTTATTTATTGCCAGAGAGAGAGAGAGAGAGAGAGAGAGAGAGAGTGAGAGAGCACAAGGAGGGGGAGTCGCAGGCAGTGGGAGAAGCAGGCTCCCCGCTGAGCAAGGAGCCCGACGAGGGACTGGGGCCCTGGGATCATGACCTGAGCCAAAGGCAGAGGCTTAACCGACTGAGCCACCCAGGCGTCCCCACCTTTCTTTGGATCTACTTATTTAGAGAGAGAGCGCGATGGGGGAGGAGGGGGCAGAGAATCTCAAGCAGACTCCCTGCTGAGCACGGAGCTAGACCCTATGCTCGAGCCCAGGACCCCGAGATCATGACCCAAGCCGAAATTAAGAGTCGGACACTTAACCAACTGAGCCACCCAGGCGCTGCACAGTCGCTCCTTATTCTTAAGGGATGCCCAGTGAAGTATTTAGGTGCTCAGTTCAAGACGTCTGCAACTTACTTTCAAATGGTAGCAGGATACACGCTATGTACACATGCAGGTATTGACAGATATGGAGGCAAGGCAGAGGCAGCAAAATGTTAACAGTTGGTGAGTATAGGTGGAGAATCCAAGGAGTTCTTATTTTCTCGATCATTCTGTAGGTTTGAAATTTGTCCACATAAAACATTGGGAGAAAATTAATTATATTTCTTTATTTTTAAGATTTTATTTTTAAGTAACCTCTACGCCCAGCATGGGGCTTGAACTCATAACCCCGAGATCAAGAGTCGCCTGCGCCACTGACTGAGCCAACCAGGTGCCCTGGGAGAAAATTAATTTTTTAAAAATGTGGAAATCTTTTGGCTAAATCATTGCTGGGTATCTGGGAAGCAGCATTTCCCCAACTTGGAGAGGATGGCTGCGGGCCTTAGCTTGCAAGAGGTCTCGGTGTCCCTGCCCCCTCTCTGGGGTTCTCCATCTCAGTGGGTGGAAGCAAACATTTCCAGAATGGGCTGAAGGCATTTTACACTCATTGCACCAAAGTCTCGCCAGAACCTCCCATGAAGTGGGTTTTAGGATCCCCCATTTACAGATGGGGAAACGGAGGCTTAGAGAGGTCAGATAACTTGTTCATGACTGCACAGCTAGACTAGAATTCAGGTTGTGTGACTCTCGAGGCTGGAATTCCCTGGGCACCCTCCAACTCCCATCCCCAAGCAGATGTGACACTGGGGTCCCTTTCCTGGTACTTTCCCCAGTTTAGGGCTGGCCATGAGTCTCAGGGCATAGCCCTCAGCTCCCCAGGCCTGCCCCGGTTCCAGGGTCACAGGCTGTACGCTCCTTCCTCACGCGCCTCTTGGGTCCTGTCAGTCAGGGAGCCTTGAGCTAGGAACCAATGAGAGTCCTCCCACGCCTACCAGCCTGGGTGGGGCAACAGGGTGCTGGCACCCCTGGTGTGCCCTACAGATCCCGTTCTACCTTGCTCCACCCAGCTCCGTGCCCCCAAGGCTGCGCTGTTTCCGCTGTTCCCGGAGCTGCAGGGAACAGGCTCTAGTGTCCTTTGGCTGCTGCTTGTGTTTGGAACGAAGGGAGGCGGGAGGTGGAGGGAGGGAGTCAAGGGAGGTATGAGGAATTTATTCCTGGGCTGGCTGCCTTTCTGCTCAACCACAGCCAAGTCCTACTGAGAGCCACAGTGACTATCAGGGGACACCACTGCCTCTTCCTGCCTGTGGGGGCTAACAGCTTCCCACCCGCTAGGGCTCAGGAGCACCGCCTCTCCTTGGTGGGCTCTACGACCACTGCCCACACTTTTGTAAACCGTCCCTTTGCTGTTGAACTGTCCTCACCCCCATCTGCATGTGTCACATGACTCCTGAAAGTATGGGGGAGACAACTCAGTCTGTAACTGTCCCTGACATCCCTGTTCCTCCCTCCATCTCTGATCTTCCCCCTCCCCCCGCCCCCATTTTGAGCCCCACGGGGACAGATCCAGGCAGGGAGGCCAGCAGCTTAAAAAGTCGTCTTTATTGGTTTCTTACTGCCTCACAGAGCATCAGGGTCAATCCCTCCTGGGAATATGGCGTTTGAAGAGATAAATACTTATTTTGCCCCCAACTTGTCAGTAGAGGGAAGTTTAATAAAAATAGTAATATAATAACAATAATAATGACTATGATCAATAATAAAACGCCCCCTATGATCCCCTAATACACAGGTGGTTGAAGCTTTGAGAAGAAGGACCACCCCCCTTTCTGGGAGGGGCCAAAATGTACCTGGAGACCCTCCAGCGGCCCCCATCAGGTGCCATCTCCCACCACGTAGCCTTTATAAATACCCTCCCCATCCCATCCCTGTCTAGGAATGATCTCCCCCGTGGGCGGATCAGATGCAAGGTCAGTTGGTTCTCAGGGCCCCTCTCTGTTCCCAACCCCGCCAAGCTCCTCCCCAGAGAGAGAGGGCCCCTATCAGTAGTGCTCTCCTCCCGGGCCCCCCTTGGCTCTCTGCTCTTCACTGCTCCTCCTTTATCCCCCTCCTCCTCTGGATGCCTCTTCCCTCCTGCCTCTCCCACTTCCTTCCCTGCCCCTTCCCTCTCCTACTTCCTTCACCTACATCTTCCTTCACTTACAGCCTCCCTGCTCCTTGTCTATCCTCCTTTCCTTTGAAAAAAAAAAATATATATATATATGTATTTTTTTATTTTGTAAGTAATCTCTACACCCAACGTGGGGTTGAACTCACAACCCTGAGATCAAGAGCCACATGGTCTACTGACTGAGCCAGCCAGGGGCCCCACTCTCCTCTCCTTTGGATCAGACTCTGCCTTTCCTACCTTGACCCCGAGCGGAGACGGCAATATGCCCCAACTTGGCCTCACCTAGAGGCTAGACGGTCCACAGCCAAGAGACCCCACATTGTTCCCAGGGACCCAGTCCTTCTCCATCCCTCACCCCAACTCTTGCTTGCAGGCCTTCTGAGGCTTGGCACTGGAAAGGAGAGCTTTGGCACAATCGCCCCTGGACTCCAGGGCAGATGGGCCCCCAGGGCAGAAAGGGGGCCATCCTATTCCCAGTAGCTAGCACAGACAGGGGCTGGGAGCAGAGGGGAAAGGCCGGATAAGGGCTGGGAGTCAGGGCCCCCAGGTCCTGGGTACCCAGACCAGCCTCCGAGTCGCTCTCCAACCCAGGCCCTCCCTGAGTCCGAATTTCCACACATCCCGGGCCAGCCGGAGCATGGCATTCCTCAAGCTCTTTGCTCGTTTCTGTCTCTCGGTCCTGGGATCGGGGTGGGCCCTGCCAGAGGGTGTCAAGGGGAGCCCTCTGACTCAGGGGCTGGGGGGAGGCTCCGGGGCCGTTCTGACACCTGGAGGGGAAACAGAAGGAAGGACTCTTTTCTCACCAGACCAGTGGCCCCCAGGGGCCTTCCCAGGACCCATCACCTCCTGCATCCAGACCCTTGGAGGAGGCCAGATGTGAGGTGGGAGTGGGGCTGTAGGAGAAAAACCCTGGAGCCCAAATCAAAGTCCCTCTGTTCATTTACTCTATTCTTCCTCAGTCAACAGACACGCTTTACTCTGGGCAGGCAGAAGACAAACCTGACCTTCGCTATCAGGGAGCCCACAGTTGAGGGAGGAGGACTGGCTTCGGAGGAAGACCATAGCACAGAAGGACTGACAAGGAGGGGTGGAGGGAGCAGGGCACGGGCCCTAGGGAGGCTGGTGGCTGCCAGGCAACCAGGTGATTTTTGGAAAGGGTGCTATTAGTGCAGAGCTTTGAAGGTGGCCTGGATGTTAATGAAAGGGCCTTCAAAGAGGGTGGACGTCAGGGACAAGAGCCGGAAGGTGTGAAAGAATATGGCAAATCCCAGAGCTCTGAGTGGCCTGGTGCGGCTCCACTGGGGGTGGCAATGGAGAAGTGGCCTGAGGGTGAATGGGAGCCTTCCCAGCTCCCCTTATGTCTTCCCCTGTCCCCAGCCAGAGTGGACTCTCCTCTGATCCTTCCACCTCAGGTTGGGCCTCTAAAGAGTTGCCCTTCTGTGGCACTCTCCCCATGTGTCAGGCACCCTGCTGAAATCATCATCACCTCATACGGTTACCACTTCTAGAATAATCTCAAATAATAACCTCATTTATAAGTGAAAGAAGCTGGACATCTCGCCCAGGGCCACACTCCTGGGACAGTCAGGGCCAAGATTCCCACCTAGGCCGACCTGCCTCCAGGTCTCTGTTGGGGCCCACTGTGGGGAGAGTCTGCTTCTCGTAGGATCCAGGGCAGGGATGGGCTCAGCTTGTTCTCTGGCTTCAGGTCCCAGCACAGGGTCTAGCACAGAACAGAACTACCTGTGTTTTTACATGGGAGGGGAAAACCCCCATCAGCTCACCTGTATCAGGGAGTCTGCGGGGCTCAGAGATCCCTGGGGGCAGGACACGGACTCGCTGGACAGAGATGTCCAAGGCTTCCTCTTCACTGCTCCAGGAGCAGGGTGGGGGCGGGGCGGGGGAGACACAAAAATCCAAGGTCAAATATGAGGGGTCCAAAGGGCGTGGAAACTTTGGGGAGGGAAATGGGAGGCAGTGGAAGCAGCGGGGTTGTCCTTACCGGCGTCCGCGTCTCCAGCGAGCCCGTCGCTGCCCACGGAGGCTGGGCGGCGCGAAGCCTCCGAGAAGCTATGGGGACGCTGGGGGCCGAAGCCGCGGGTACCTCGGCCCTTCCCTTCTGGAGCCTGTTGGGGGACAATGCAGAAGGGCTGAGGCCGGGCGGCGCACCATCCCAGGGCAAATGAACCGCAGTGGGGCCCCCAGCCTGGACGTGCTGAAGTCCCGGGTCCGAGGTAAGCAGAGGGCTGCGATCGGCTCAAGCGCGTCAGGAAGGCCCGTGATTGGCTGAGCCTCACTAGGGAAGCTCGTGATTGGCCCCGGAGAACTCACCCGGGGCAGGTCCCTGGCGCTGGGCTTCCCGTCCGTGGGGCCCACGTGCACCAGGTGGTTGAAGTTGGTGGGCGGTGAGATGAGCTTGGAGCGCACAAAGGGGTCCTTCAGCATCTCCCTGCGGGTGGAGGGAATATGGGGGGGAGGGGCGGCGCAAGAGATCTCCTCGGCCCTCTGCCGAAACGCCCCCGCCCCTGGAACCGGCCGGGGCTTCGCCCCGCCCCCAAGCCTGGGGGGGGCCCCGCCCAGCCGCCGCGTCGCGCACGCGCACCTGCGCCGCTGCTGCCGCTGCTCCTCAGACACTCGGAAGAAGAAGTGGCGCTTGCTCTTGGTGCGGAGCAGCTGGCGCCGGCTGTTGTCAGTGAGGTCGGGGATGTCGAACTCGTCCTTCTCTGTGGGAGTAGCAGAGAGCCGGACGGTGCTCCCAAGTCCCCAGGGCCCGTCCGCTGGAGCTCAGGGTCACACATCCACACGTGAACGCACACACTCCGCACTCGCTTGCACACGCACGTCCTCACCTGCCAGCCGGTTCCTGAGGTAGGTCAGGCGGACCTTCTCCGTGCCAAAGAGGAACAGGGAGCCCTCCGGGTTTAGGGGTCGCACCTGAGGCAGCAGGCACAGAGGTCAGCCGTGCTCCCCAACTGCACCCCGGTCCAGGGCCAGGGAGGGGTCTGGGCAGGCCCTCACCTTCTTGAGTGGCACCGTCTGGACCCATTCTGCTTTCCTTACATCAAACACATCGATGGAGTTCTCGCTGAACACTGTCAGGTAGGGGGCTGCATAACCTGCGGGGCAGGAGACCGCGCTCGTCAGGCACCTCTGGGGGCTTGTTTCCTCGGCTGTGGCCTGGGGAACACCCCCCTGTGTCCTCCGCCCTACAGTAACTTCCACGCCCAACCAGAGGTCCTTTTGAAGACTCCAGGTTGCCCCACCCAAGGTCCATAAGGAATCAGAGATTACAGCCATGGAGCACTCGCTCCCTATCTGGCATGCCAGGCAAAGTTCCAACCACTTGGCAGACTTTTTTTTCCTTCACTTCTTAAACAACTCTGGGCAGGTCGTATTATCACCCCTAACTTACAGATGACAGAATGGAACCCCAGAGCTAAGTAAGGGCCACGGTCACCCAGTGGTGAGTGAGAGCTGGGAATTAGCCCTGGGCAGTCTGATTCCAACTCCCACAGACGAAGTCTGGGCTGCACCCAACCCACAGGCCCAACCCCAGAAGAGCCACTGCTTGTGAAGGGAGCTCTGTCCCTGTCTTCTAGCCTGGACACCATCTCACAGTTACCTCCTCCACTGCCCTGTTCATTCGTTCATTCACTCATTAATTCCTCCAAACATTCATAGCCCCTAAGGTGTGCTTCCCTGGGCTGGGTGCAGGATGGGATGAAGAAACCAGCCCCAGCCCATTCCGTAGGCCCCCACTGTACCAAACCAGTCATTAGAAGAAGGTGCGAAAAGCAGTAGGGCAGAGGTCTGCACACAGAGGTGGGGGAGCAAAAAGGAACAAAGGACCAGCAATGGGGGAAGGCAGGGCAGGGAGCGTGAAAGCAGTAATGACAATGGCAGAAATCATGGTGGTCGTTTGCGGAGAGCCTACCAGCTCCAGGCCCAGAGCTGGCACTGCGGCTGGACTTGGTTAAGAGTTTGCCAGGTACAGGAAGAACAGTTCAGGCAAGGGGGGAAGAGCATGAGCAGAGGCCTGGGAGAGGAAGATCTGGGGCAGCCCACTGAGGGCAGAGCAGGGGGTGGTCAGGCAGGAGGACCCTCCACAGCCTGGCCCTCTGCAGGCCTTACCCCAGCCCGTGGGCACTGCTGGCCACAGCAACTCGTGGATGCGAGACTTGCGGCCGGCGCTGTCCACATAAACCCCCGCAGTGGTGAAGAGCAGCAGGAACTCACTAAGGCTGAGCTCCACGGCGCCCAGTGCCTCGCCCAGGCCCCCGCGGGACGGTGGCAGCTCCTCAGGCACCAGACCGGCCCCTAGCGCTAAGGGCGCAGCCTCGTTGAGCAGCGGGTAGAGGGCGAAGGCACCGGCGGCTCCCACGCACAGCCGGTCGCCCAGCAGCCCCAGGCTCTGCACAGGTGCGGGTGCCTGCAGCTCTCGGATGCGGCGCTGCCAGGGCCCTGGGCCTGGGCCCAGCTGGTAGCAGAGCACCTGGCGCTTGACGGCTACACAGAGAACGGGGGTGCGGGCCTGCAGGATGCGCCCGGCTGCCAGCACCTGGCAGCCTCGAGACTCGGGGATCTTGGCACCCACCACCTCCGTGCTCTCCAGCTTGGCCAGGGCGAAGAGGCGCACGCTGGGGCCACGGCCGCACAGCACAACCAGAAGGCCCGCCACAGGGCTCACAGCCAGCCGCTGCACCCGCCGGCACTCGCCCACCTGGAAGATGTCTTCAGGGTTGGCAAAGGAGAGTGTCACCAGCAGGTGGGTGAAGAACAGCCCCGTGCCCATCCTCCTCTGGCCCCTGGGGCTGACCCCCACCCAGCTCCACCCTGGCCTGTACCATTGCTATGCAGGTGGATCACAAACAGCCCGTCCTCGGTGCCCAGAGCAAGCCGGTCCTGGTCTAGTAGGGGGAGGGAGAGAATCAGGGGTCAGGGAGCCCATCTGCACCCTCCCTGTCCTTGCTGAGCCTCAGTTCCTCCTGAGGACATGGGGATGGCAATCACAGCTCTCTAGGGCAGGGGCTGGCTCAGGGCCGCGGCCAGCTGCCCGGGGAAGCCAGGAGGCACTGCTCCCTCACTTCCTCATGGAGGTTCCGCTGAGCGCCAGGCTCCTGGACAAACATAGCAGCTCCACAGGAGGTGGTGTGAGGCTCCCCTGTGGTCTCCCTGCTGCCAATAAGAAAGCCGGGACGGGAGCCCTCATTCGTCTCTTGCTAAAAGCCTTTGCTCTTTTCACTCACAAGATTCTTTGAGAAAAAGCAGAAACTGAGGCACAGAGAAATGGAGTGGCAGAAGCCAAGCCCCCGGCCCCCTGGCTCAGGCTGCCCACACAGCCATGCCCAGGGGAGGGTGACGTCCATAATGTGGAGCGTCCGCAGCTCATGGCTGTAGGGACTGGGCAGGGACCCTCCCAACAGGCCCAGACTTCTCCCCGGAGCCCGCCCAGGGCGATGCCCCTCAGCATGCGGCTCACCGATGATGGCGGCGCAGAGTGCATGGGGCAGCAGCGGCAGCCCATTGTCATAGGCTTCCTTCAGTGTGTACACCGGCCTCGGCCTTGGCCGCGTGTCCAGCAGCAGCCGCTGCAGCTCGCCCAGCACCTGCAGCCAGCGCTCCCGCTCGGCCTCGCTCTCGGCCAGCAGCAGCACGGTGCACACGGCGGGGGGCACGGTCAGCTGGGAGGCTGTCACCTGTGGGCAGGGACCCAGGCTGCAGGGCTGTGGGTCGACAGCCGGCCATCCCCTCCCTCCGCCCCAGTGCCTCTTAGCACCAGGTGAGCGGCCAGGTGCAGGGCCAGAAGCTGTCTTATAGTAGGTGATTCGCCAGACAGGACGGTCAGAGCGTCACACCAACAAGGCCACAACCCAGAGCCAGTGCCGTAGTCGGGGAGGGACAGGGCATCGTGGGAACACACAGCCCCAGGCCGACAGTGAAAGATGACCTCCCCGGGGAAGAGACATTTCTGCTGGAGCCCAGGGGGTGAGTGGAGTAACCAGGAATGGTCCAGGCTAAGGAGAGGCTCGGGGGCGGCCTGAGCCGAGCAGAGCAAACAGGATGGGAAGGGTCCGTGGTTATAGGGCACTTTTGGAACTGGAGAAAGCGAGCCGTGTTCCAAGCAGAGAGAGGCTCCAGAGGGAGGCCAGGGAGGCCCACAGGGTCAGAAATATGAGGCCTCAAGGCCACGGTCAGGAGCGCCCTGCGGGCGATGGGAAGCCACAGAAGGATCCTAAATGAGCAGAACATGGCCAGCTTCACAAACGGAAAGCACACTGCACTGTGGGATGGAGGGTACCGTAGCCATCCTTGTGGAGGTGGCGCGGGGGTGGGGTGGGTGGGGGTGGAGAGGGCAGCCACGGAGAAGGACACAGAGAAGGGTGGCTGGAGCAGGGCTGCATGGAGGCGGATGGTGGCCCGGCCCAGCCTGCCCGGCACTCACCCTAAAGATGCGGGGCAGGTCCCTGGACTGGGCGTGGATAACATCAGAGGCCAGGACCGGGGTGGCTGAGAACTGGGGGTCCCTGGGGAGGTCCATGGAGTTGGTCAGAGGTCACAGGGCCCCTGGCCGCCTCCCCCCACCACCATAGCCCTTCGCCCCTGCCAGGCACCCACCTCAGATCGAGGGCCTGCAGCAGGGCCCCACTGGCCGGGCTGAGCCGTGGGTCAGGGGCATCAAACAGGAGCAGGCGGGAGTCGCTGAGGGCTGCGAACACGCGCTGCCAGCCGCGCCGGACACCCGAGGGCCGCGGCACCTGCACGGGGGCGGGGGGGGGGGTAAGGCAAGCATGGGAGGGCCTGCTGGGCTCGGCCCCGCCCGTGCCAGCCACCCCTGCCCCCTCCCCGGCCAGCTGCCCCCTCCCCGGCCAGCCACCCGCTCACCGACAGGAAGCCCTCGTAGGCCGTGCCCGTGCCCGTTTCGGGGTGCACTCCCAGGGCTGCGCGGAGGAGGTCAGGGGGCACGGGGCAGGGCGGGGCCTGGGGGGCACACGCTGAGTGACAGAAGTAGCCACAGGCTGTGGGGAAATCAGGAGAAGCCGGTGGTGTGATGCTGGGTGGGGACAGCCCAGAACCAGGACTCTGAACTCTCACCAATTTTCCCATCACGTGAGAAGAGACAAAACAAGAGAGCAAAATGGAGCAGCGGAAACGAGCCGCGGAAAGTCAGGGTATGTCAAGATTAGGGCTGTCTCATTCCTTCCACCCAGGGACGGGAGGGGGGCGTGAAGGTGGGGGGGGGGGGCTCACCATCACAGCCCAGGCCCTGGCGGCCCAGGCCCAGCATCAGCGAAGTGCAGCGGAGACACTTGGTAGGGGATGGGAAGCTCCGGGGCCGCAGCACGTGTGAGCCAGGCTGGGAAGGTGGGACAGCCCGTTACCCTCGCCTGACCGTGGCCTCCCAGGGCCCTGCATCCCACCCCCAAGGCCAACCTGAGGGGTCAGGTGGGATGGGGGAATGGGCCCGTGGCAGTGTGAACCCAGCCCCAGTGAGTCTGTCACAGCGCTCAAACTCACTGCCACCGTCCCCCGTGGGCTCTACCAGCCATCATGCCCGTGGAGGGACCCAAGCAGGTCCTTGGAGACCTGGCAGAATGGCTTGGTGCCCCCAGCCTCCTCCACCCCTCCAGGTGCTGACCTTTGCAGGAGGACCTTCTGCAGGGGCAGTGGGAGCAGCAGGTGCCTTGGGGAGCACGGCCTGAGGGGAGGCAAGCAAACAGGTGAGGAGGGCACAGGCAGCCGGTGGGGCCCAGCCCCCCAGACATGGGACTCCCGCCTGTCCTCACCCCCAGGCGCAGGCTGCGGCGGCCCTCTGGCCTCAGCTCTGGCTCCACACCAGGCCTCAGGGCCTCCCCTGAGAGGCCAGGGTCCTTGGTGGAATCCTTCTGGGGAGTGAGATGGGGTGGGGGGTAGGGGGGAGTCAAGGCCCCTGTGCTTCTCCCCAGGACTCCTCCCAACCAGCCTGCATGCACAGTTCTTACCTCTGAGCTCCGGAGGGACAGGAAGGGAATCAGGGAGTTCGAGGGCTTAGAGTCTGCAAACAGAGAGCACAGGTCACTGGGGGTGGGTCCCTGGCCCAGGCCTAACACTCGTTCCTGAGGAACTGGGGGTCAGCAGGAGCCTCAGTTTCCACCTCGGTGAAATGGAGCAATGACTGCAGGCCGTGGTGGGCTCCGTAAGTGCCAGGCAACAGTGGGGTAAGCAGCAGAGTCTGGAACGAGCTCTTGTCTCCACAGTCCTGCAAGGCCATCGTGGGCCCCCCTTGGTCCCCACGAAGCTTGAGCGGGGGTCTCGCTCCCAGACAGGCAGGCAGACGAGCACTTACCCCCTGGGCCGCGGGCCGCTAGTCCTTCCCGCAGCGCAGCCAGTTCCTGCTGCAGGCCCTGGTTCTGCTTCTCGGCCTCCTGCAGGCGGCTGGGGGAGGGAGAGCTCGTCAGAGCCCCCCACAGACGTCTGGAGCCCCCTTTGCAGGGCCTGCCCGTGCTCTCACCTCTCGGCCTGCAGCTGGGCCTCTTGCATCTGTGTCAGCCGCTCCTGCAGGCTCTGCTTCGCCCGGATCTCAGCCTCCAGGGCCGACTGCAGCTCCAGCCTGGCAGAGGCCTCCATCTTCTGCAGCCGCCGGGCCTTCCACTGGTGGTCCTGGTGGCCAGGGGGCGTCCAGGTAAGACGCCCCCCAGGGCCTGGGCTGCCTCAGAGGCCCCTCCCACTCGAGCGCACTGCCGTCCATGCCACCTGGCCAGACTCAAAGCTCTAGACTGGCCACTGACCCACTGTGAGCTCAGGCAGTCACTGACCTTCCATGAGCTTGGTGTCCCCGCCTGCCAAGTGAGGCTCCTGGCACGCCCGCCCCCCAGGGTGTTTGCAGGGGCTCACCAGCGGCCGGGGAGGGAGCGTCTGGGTGCCCACGTTCCGCAAGGACTCCAGCTCCTCAGCCATCTTGGTGGCCAGGGCCTGCAGGTAGCCTCTTGAGACCTTCTCATCATTCACCCTGATTGGGAAGGCGGCTCAGGGTCCTGGCCTGGACCCTCGGCCCTGCCTGGGCCCAGCCCCTCCCCGCTAGCCCCTCGGCCCCCACCAGCTGAGGATGTCTGCGATCTGGGCCTCCCAGTTGCTCTCCGTCTCCCGCCGTTCGCCCTCCAGCTGCTGCTTGCTCTGTTGCTCCCGCTCCAGCTCTTCCACCAGCTGGGGGCCAGGCGGGAAGAGGGGTCAGTCCCCAGGGGCCCCCACATGCCCCGGAGCCCCATCCGTGTCCACCCTAGTTTACCCACCATAGCTCGCCTGCCAGCTGTGGGTGCCACTGGGCTGGGGAGACCGCCTGCTCTGGGACCCTGGCAGCTCGGACTGTCCACCCGGCCAGCTCCCCACCCCTGTCCCACTGCCTGTAGTTCTGTCCGCCCTCCGTCCGCCATGCTCACCCGCTCCTGCTCCAGGCTCAGCCGCCGGTTCTCTTCCTGTAGCCGGCACAGAGCCTCCTCCTTCCCACTCAGCCTGGGGAAGAGAGGATGACTCGATGACTCCCAGCACAGGCCCTCCTCCAGTCCCCCACCCGGCAGCCCAACTCACCCGCGGCCCCGGGCCTGCTCCAGCTGCACACGCAGGGCAGCCACCTCCTTCCTCAGCTGCGCTTCCTGAGGCCCGCCCTCAGGCAGCCCCGTGCCATTGGTCTCAGAGGCTGTGTGGATGGTCTTGAGGATACAGAGAGCGATCAGGGCAGGGGCCTGAGGAGCTATGGCCCACTCCACTCCAGGGACCCAGGTGGGGCCCTCAGGGCCCTGAGTAGGTCGGGCCAAAGGAAGTGTCCCTTGGAAGAGGGTAAGACCTCACTACCTTGACCCGGAAAGATTCCTTCTCAAGACTTCGCTCCCTCTGTCTCTGGAGCTGTGTCACCTCCCGGCAGAGGGCGGCCACCTGGGCCTGCAACTGTGACGAGGCGTGGGGGCAGCCACTGCTGACCGTGTCCACCCCAAGCCACTCCCCCGCCTTGCTACAGACTCTGGGGCCTGCCGGCCACAGCAGGAATGCAGGCAGTGAACCTCCAGCCGCCGCCCGCCCCCCCCCAAACGCATCCCCTGGCTCGGGCCTCAGTCAGCCACAGTGGGGCCACAGAGGCACGTGGTGTTGCCAGCACCGAGGCCTGAGCTCCCTAGGCTTCCTCCAGCCACCCTGGGGGGCCACGAGGGCAGGGCTCTGCCGCTGTCCCCACCTGCCCCCATCACTCACCCTTCTGCTGTTGTCCTGGGCTTCCTCCAGCTGGGAGCTCAGGGCCTGGGTCTGGCTGGCTGCGGCTGCCTCTCTCTCCTGGGCGTCCTGCAGCCTCTGGAGCAGGTCCTCCTGCCGCTCCCGGGCTCTGCGGAGCTCCTGTGCCTGCCCCCGCAGCCCTGCCTGAGCCTCGGCCAGCTCCTGGGCGGCCCGAGAGGAGGCGGGGAGGGCAAAGCCTGGAGTCAGCACACGGACCCCCTTAGCGTGGAGCCCTGGGCCGCGCCCCCACCTCACCAGGCCCTCACCCGGACGAGCCGGTCTCGCTCCTGCCGTAGGTTGCAGTCCTGGCCCAGGCTACCACCATCCATCTGGGCCTTGCTGTCCTTTGGTGTCTCTGCCAGGAATCGTCACTGAGGCCCACACGTCCTGATAGCCTCAGCCAGACACTCTGCATGCAGTGGCTCACAGAACCCCCACCACAGCCTGGGAAGTGGGTCTCCTTGGCCCATTTTCTACGTGTAGGCTCAGAGAGTTTAAAATACTTCTCTGAGATCACACCTCATATACAGGGTCAGGGCGGGACTGGAATCCAGGTTGGACTCAGGTGTGCTGGGGAAAGCCGCTCAGCCTCCAGGGCAAGCACGGGGGAAAGAGGTGGGGTGGCGGGGGGGGGGGGAGCGGGATACCTGACAGCCTGCCCTGTAGGGTCTGCACTTCCTTCCGTAGGCGCTCCAGCTCCCGGTGGTCTGAGGAGACCTGCAGGGCCTCTGCAGAGCAGGGGCACCCGTTGGTGAGTAGCTAGTCCAGCAGCAGCTCCCGGGTCAGACCCACCCGGCCCGGCTGGGGAGCCCGTACCTTGGAGCTTCTGGCTCAGCTCCATCTTCTCCTGCTCCAGACAACGGAGCTGCTCCTCGAGGCCAGCCAGCTGCTCAGAGCTGCTCTCAGGGCCCGGACTGGGGACAGCAGGGCGACCCGTGTTGGCAGAAAACCCTCCCCCCCAATAGCCCGCCATCTTCCCGCATCCAGTCGTCCGTTCATCCAAGAAACACCCTCTGTCCGCCAGCTCTGTACCCAGCCCTGGGCTCCGTGCTGGCAGAAACAGACCAGCCTGGACCAGACCCCAGCCCAGGGCTGTGCCCGAAGGTCCCCCAGACCCAGGTTCAAGCCCCAGCCCTGGCCCTTTTGAACAGTCACCTAACATATCTGAGGAACACCTCAGTTTCCTCACCGGCCCTCTCGCAGGGACTGGCACCAGGATGGGGTGTTTTGGGCCAGCTGGCCCCATGCCCAGCACACAGTGGCGCTCGGGGTGCGGGTCAGACGCCTTTGCTTGCACCTCAGAGTGCCTCCTCATCTCAGTCTCAGGCCAGCCCCTCGAAGGAACTCGATCACCCAACCCAGTGTAAAATTGGCATAAAGAGGCATAAAGTGCAGCTCAGGGACTTGGAGGGGCCCATCTAACTCTAGGCCTCTGGTTCTGAGTCCAGGACACTCTCCGCCTGCGTGGAGGGTCCTCTAAGGGCCAGATGCTGGGATGGGACCCATGGGGGGCATAGGCAGGGCTCCACCAGAACTTGAGGACATGGGAGATATCTTCCCGAGGGCTCAGAGCATACTCCCGGAGCACCTGTCACATGCAGGCACCAGGTAGGCCATTCAGCCTCTTTCCCGGGGTCCCAGCGGGCCACGTTCCCAGTGTCCTCCAGGCCGGGCCCCCCTCTAGGTATGTGAGGACGAGACTCACCTGCCCGAGGTGTAGGTGAAGCCCACGAATGGCAGGTGGTGGCCGGAGAAGGCTCCGTGGGAGGGTGGTGGGAGGGTCCCCTGCAGAAGGAGAAGCAGTGTCACACTCAACAGGCAGGCCTGGCTCCAGGCTGAGGCTCAAGACCCAGGGGACTCCCCTGGGACTGGGAGTGCCGACCTCCTCCTGCTCAGAGGGAACTGAGAAGGGTGACGTGGCCCCCGCCTAAACAGACCACGATTCCCATAAGCCTTTACGGCCATGGCCTCCCACGTGCCGCTAGAGTCTTCTCCCTTACAAGACCTCTGGTTAACAGGATGACACTTGAGGTCCGAGGACCTTCAGCCGTTACAACCCACCGTGGCACAGGTGAACCCGCTCAGGTGAACCATAACGCCCGTGAGCCTCTGGAGTGCGAGGGCCTCATCCTCCACCCAGCAGCTGCTCTGGAGAACTTCTGGGGGCTCCCCACAGCCAGCAAGGGTCCAGGCAGTGGGACCCACTACTCACCGGATGGTTGAGGGTGTCGTCGTCCACGTCAAAGTTGGAAGTGTCCACGGGCCCACGAAGCTCAGGGATGTAGGGAGCAGTGCTGGTTGCCAGTCGCTCCCAGTCCACGCCTTCAAAGAAGGGGTGGTTCCGGAAGTCGTCCAGCCCCCCGCGACCCAGCCGCCCCTCCTGGCGGCACAGCAACTGGCGGATCAGGTCCCGGGCAGTGGCCGGCACGTCAGGCACGTCCGAGGGAAACTGCAGATGGTCCTGCAAGCCAGGGGGAGGGAGGGGTGCAGGTGGGCGCCCAGGACCCCACCCCCACCTGCGGGCGTCCCAGCCGTGGGGGCTCAGGACTCCTGCTGCCCTCCCAGAGCCCCAGAGCCTGGCAGCCAGACCTCATGGTTCATGATCTTGCCGTAGGTTTCCACCAGGGATTCAGCATAGAAGGGCGTCTCCCCGAAGAGCAGCTCGTAGGCACAGACGCCCAGGGACCACCAGTCACACTGTGGGCCGTAGTGGCCTTTGCCTTCCTCCATGGCCTGCAGGATCTCAGGGGAGATGTAGTCCGGCGTCCCTACTGCCACTGACGAATCCACCTGGTGGGGGAAGGGAGGTGAGGATGCCATGAGGACAGCCTTGGGCTTGGCTAGGCCTGATGGCCCCTCACCAGAGCCCCTGGTCTGGCCCTGACACCACCACCGCCCCCCCTCAGGCTTAGCCAGCCTGCTGACCCCACCTGGGGCCTCGACTCAGTCCTTCCTTCCCCTGGAAGCTCTCTGGGCCGGGTGCCCCTGCCCTCACCCTGGGGCCTTACCATACCACTGTTGTTGAGACGGAGGCACGAGCCGAAGTCAGCCAAGCGGATGTGACCGTTCATGTCCAGTAGGACATTGTCCGGCTTGACATCCCTGGGGGAGCGCAGGGGAAGAGGGGCTTGACATCAACCGCATGTGTAGGTGTGTGTTCAGGCGCATGCCTGGATGTGAGTACATGGGCACATGCAAACCCCAGCGCGTATCTGCTCACACGTATTCCCGTGAGCACACAAGAACGGTGTGTATGCATGCATACGGTGGGGGGGCCGGTGGGGGGGGTGGAGGCTGGTGGCGAGGGCTCCTGGCTCTCAAGAAGGAAGAAGGTGGTTAGATGGGGAAAAGCCGACCCGTAAGGATGATCTCTGGCAGCAGCAGGGCACGCTGTGGGGGATGCAGGAGTCAGACTTCCCGGGTGCAAACCGCTAGCTGAGTCACCTCGAGCCAGGTGCTTACCTAGGCTAAGCCCTGACTTTCTCACCTGTAAAGTAGGGACAAGGGCAGCCCCCATCACATAAGCTTTTTAGCATGAGGATTCAAAGGCGTCATGTGTACGAAGCACCCAGCATAGGGCTTGGCATGTGGGGGTGCTCAGCAACTGTCAGCTGTCCCCAGGGCAGTCAGCAGGTGGGTTGGGGGCCCTACCTGTGGACGTAGCCCAGCTGGTGCAAAGAGTGGATGGCCAGCACCATCTCAGCCAGGTAGAACTGGGCCAGCTCGGGCGGGAGGCGGTCCTCAAAGCGGCTCAGCAGAGTGAGGAGGTCCCCACCTGCATAGTAGTCCATCACCAGGTACTGGATGGTGGTGGAAAGGGGGATGGGCAAGAATCAGACAGGGAGGGTAGGGGGGTACCTGTCCCAGGGCCCTGCCTCCTGCCCACCTCCCCATGGTCCTGAGGGGTTCTGGGAAGGCGAGAGTGTCTCCCAGCAGCTCTAGGGTCGCCAGCTTCCAGCCAGAGCTCAGGCAGGGGCTCCAGGCCCAGCAGCTGGTGGGGAGTGGAAGCCTCGTGGTTCCCACAGGAGGGGTCTCTCTCTCCTCAGACCCAGCATCTCCTTTGTCCCCAGGCAACACCCTCCAACCTTGCCGAGTCTCCTCACCAGGTACTCGTCATCTTGGAAGGCATAATGCAGAGCAGTCACCCAGCGGCTGTCCCCCTTCACCAGAACGTCCCGCTCCTCCCGGAAACAGGCAGTCTGCAGCAGGTTTGGGGAGCGGGGGAAGCGTAGGATCAGGGCCCAGGAAACCCTCCTCCCCAGCTCACGGGATGAAGAATAAGTAAATCTAGGAGCTGGGACCGAGGTTGCCTGTGTGAGCCAGGGCCTGTGCTCTCTGGCTCTGGGTCTCAGTGTTACCATAAGGAAAATGGGAACTATGCTAGCTTCTAAGAAAGGCTTATCGTGGGGAAGCAATGGGGGAGGTTGGCAGTTGTTGGGGTGGGTCCTCTGCGGGCTCAGCAGCCTCGCCTGCCCCATCCCCAGCATGCCCTGTATGCCCCAGGGGCAGCACACCCGCCCCCGCCCCCTGCCCCTTGGTGGGGTGCCCAAGTCCCATCGGACCCCAAACTGACCTCAGCCCTCTTCAGCATCTCCCACTTGTGCAGCATTTTCATGGCAAAAATCTGCCCACTGTCCCTCTGCCTCACCACGGCGACCTGAGGCCATAGGGAGCACCGGGGTCAGCTCTGCCCAGGTGCGAACCCCATCTTCCCACCTACCCCATGCCTTTTGCTCACCTCCCCGAAGGCCCCTCGGCCGATCACCTTCAAGATCTCGAAGTCATCTCTCTGTAGCCTCAGCTCTTTCACCTTCGCTACAAAGGGGCTGGCTGAGGGGCACAGAGTGGGGCTCAGGGAACCCACAGGGAGGGCCCTGGCTCCCTCTCTTGCCTGGGGAAAACAGAAGCTGCAACCCCCAGGAGGCCAGAGCAGGGATGGCCTCCCCAGGGGCGGCCTCTGGCCAACTTGCTAAGAGGGACTGCAGACCCCTCATTCGTGAGTAGGAAGCACAGAAGGTGGGGTCTGGGCTTTGCCGACCAGCTGGCCCCCAGACCTCCTGAAATCCGTGGTTCCCTGGACCCACATCCCCAGACTCGAGGCATTCTCAGTCCCAGGGGCTGATGGAACTTGTAGTCCTTCCCAGTCTGGGGTTGACCCTGGCTGACCAGGTCACCCTGGGGAGGAAGGGGATACCGTTCTCACCCTCAGCTCACAGTTCTTGGCGCCTAGCAGGACCAGGCCTGGGCCTGTCTTGGGAAACTGGACGGACAACATTCCTTGTCCCCAGAGTCTTCCTTGCCACCGGGAGCTGTGAGCCCTGGTCTTGGGACCCTACAGGCACGGAGGTACCTGGCTGGGAGTGAGGCCTGAGGCAGCCCCAGAGGACAAGTCACACAGTGGTTCCGCAGGGCTCTGGGAGGACAGGCTTTGTGCTCCCCATGTGGGGCCTTCTCAGTCTGGAGGCATAAATAGGTCTGCCCACGTTCTCACAAGACTTAAAAACGGAGCCAAAAAACCTTTCCTGGCGCCTGATGCTGGCACCTGAGGGAGCGAACACTCAAGATCTTCTCCAGGCCTGACCAGCCCTACAACTCTAGGCCCTGCCTCCCTCTCTGGACTTGGCTTTCATCTGGGCAAGAGCCTCCTCTCCCAGTCCCTGATACTCCCTTGAGGGGCATCTCCAGCCACTCCCAGGCCTTTTCCAGGCCGGGAGAAGCCACGAGCCTGGGGAGGGAATTGGAGCCTGGAAACTCAAGGAGGCAAGAATGACTGGTGGGGGGTTGGGGGCAGCTGCAGTCTGGCTCCCTGCCTCAGTTTCCCCCTGCCAGCAGGTAAACTCCCTGCCAGCTGGGCGGGTCTGTGGGTGGGACAGAGAGCTGCTCCACAGGTTTATCAGGCAGAACCCCCACAGCAAGGGTGGTGTGGAAACTTCTTTACAGAAATTAATTGTCTCCTTCCCAGGTCTGTGTGTGCCGCTGGGGAGGAGCAGCCCGAGGCTTCCAAGGGGGAACTAAGGCCAGCGTGGCTACCTATCAGCCAGACAGGAGCCAAAGCCTGGGGCCCATAGCCAGGAGGATCACGGTCCCCAGGACAGGCTGCCCAGTCCTCTGGCCTTGCCGCAGGGGACAGGGGCTCTGGGCAGGAGCAGGGACGAGGTGGGGCAGGAGCAGAGTGAGTCACTGCCCTGCTGGTTACCTCGGGAGATGTCAACAGACAGGTCCCCATGCTGGGGTCCCAGGCGGAGACGCCAGAGGCTGGCAGGGAGGAGCACATGTGTGTGCAAACACACACACACACACACACACACACGTGTGCATGGGCATCACAGCAGGTGATGACAGCACGGTCAGATACACATGAGTAAGGTGCAGAAGTGACAGGGAGAGTGGCAGGCACCGGAGGCAGGGGCTTCCTGGCTGCCCTCACCCTGGAGGACAGGGCTGGGCTGGGGGCTAGCTCACTGGAATGTCTTGCAGGCCCCCAACCAGGCCAGGCCAGGCCTCGTGCCGGCCCAGAGCTAAGGAGTGCCAGGAACGCTAGTCACCCACTGGACAAACACCAGCCTCACCCCACCCTCCGGGCCGGGCCCCTATGCCCTCCCCGCCACGGCCTGGCCTGACATAACCAGGGAGGCCTGGGGCTCGTGCCAGGCCGGTGTCCACACCGGGTTGAGGGTTGCCCCAGGTCAGCCACTTCCGGTGACTCAGAGGAGTCAACCACGAAGGGGTGCAGACCCACCTCCAGCCAAGCCCCCCTCCCCGGCCCTGGGGAATAGACCTCAGGAAGTCTGGCCAGCGACCTGCACAGGGAAAGGAGCTGAGGTTAGTTCCTGTGTCCAGTTTGGGGTGGCCTTGTATGCCGAGAGATGGAAGTGTGTGTGTGGGAATGTCTGCAAGTGTGCAATCCCTGTGGATCTGGGAGTGGAAGTAGGCAAGTGTGTAACAGCCAGTGCAGTTGGGGTGGTGTTCAGGGTGAAGTGTGGGGCTCCCCAGGTCTCTCCTTGAGCTGTGAGTATCTCAGCGTGTCCGTGTGGTATGGGGGAGACTGAGAAAGCGGGTGTCGGTGCGGGAGACACACAGGGGTCTGCGTGTGTGCCTGTTTGTTCTCCAGGCTCATGAAGTATGATGTGTGAGCGAGGAATCCCGGATGTGACTCTGTAGCCATGTATTGTGTACCTGAGTCTGAAGTCTACACTTGGGACCAAACTTGCGTTGTGTCTGTGTAAGTTGTGTGTTGTGTACACGCGCCAGCTTCTGTGAGCGGGAAGGAGTGTGTGTGTGTCTGAGAGAGGGTAAGGTGTGCAGCTAACCGAGAGGGCCCAAGGGGTCGGGCGGCACGAATCGGGGCCGGTGCGGGCTCCGCGCGGGGAGCCCGTGGGGGTGCCGCTCCCTGCGGGAGGGTCTGTGGGCGCAGGGCGCGGGGGGGGGTGGAGAGGGTCCCGGCACGGTATCCCTCGGGCCGCCCCACCTTGGCCCCACCCCGGTCCCGCCCGGGTCACTCACCCCAGCTCAGGAACTGCGCCACGTTGCGCTCCCGCCGGAGGGGGGCGCTGCTGAGCTCGTGGTGCAGCCCCAGCAGCAGATCCAGGAGGCCGTCGAGCCCGGGGCCACCGCCGGCCTCGCCCCGCGCCAGCCGCTCCAGCGCGCGCAGCCGCCGCTCCATGGCTGCGGCCGGAGCCCCGCGCCCGGGCTAGAGCCGGGCCTCCCGCATGCCCGCCCGTCGGCCCGTCCGTCTGTAGGTCCGCGGGTCGTCCGCGAGTCCTCCCCCCACCCCTCCCGCCCTCCCCGCTGTCACCTTCCTCCGCTGCCGCCTGCGCGCCCACACCTGGGCGCCGCGCCCCGCCCTCTGCCCCGCCCCTCGACGGACGGGCAGGTGAGCGCCGGCCAATGGGAGACGCGACTGGAGGTGAAGGTGGGAGGGCGGAGGCGCGCGGGGGCGGGGCCAACCCTTGGCCAGGAAGTGGGGGGGCGGGCCCCGAAGAGTAAACTCCTGGCTGGGCTGGACAAGGGGGTCTTCCCGTAGGGGCCGGGAAGGCTGCCTGGATTTCCGCGCGGCCCCAGACGCAGCCGTACCCGGCCCTTCGCCGGCCCCTAACCTAGGTAGGGGATGCCCGGGGCAGTTCGGCTTCCCTCGCCCCCCTGGGACAGCGACTGCCTCTCCCTCAGCTCAGGGAGAGGGGGCTGGAGACGCCCGCGGCCCCGGAGCCGGATGGGAGTTGTAGTCCCCTCAGTCCTCGGGATGCCCAGAGCGCTTGGCACTCCCCCCCCGCCCCGACTCCCAAGGGCTGGCGGGGAGAACCTCGGTAGTTTCAGATTTCATTCTATTTGGATCGTTACAGCCGACCTGGGAGACAGGTAGGTGAGGCGGGGATGGTTACACCCATTTGGCAGATGGACACACTGAGGCTTGAGAAGGACGAAGGTGAATGGAGAGGCTGAGGGTGAGGAGGCCCCGCAGCTAGACCCTGGAGTGGGGCTGGGCTGGCAACTCCACCACAGGCTTTTCAAGCCTAGGCGGGAGCAAGGCCTGCGGCCGGCCTGGGACATAAGGACCAAGAAGAGGTGGAAGCTGGGCTGGAGAAGGTGGGCGAGCGGAGGGACTGATTCTGTCCAGTGTCATTTCTGATTTTTGCCCAGCTGGAGACAGCTGGTCTGGACCGGACGCCATGGGACTGTGGGTCTGTCCAAGAGGCGGGAACAAGGGTGGGGCATTTTAGTGGCTTTAGACAACAAATTTTTCCATTAAA
The DNA here is from genome assembly GCF_037043125.1 of Eumetopias jubatus. Taxonomy (NCBI): domain Eukaryota; kingdom Metazoa; phylum Chordata; class Mammalia; order Carnivora; family Otariidae; genus Eumetopias; species Eumetopias jubatus. The sequence goes on along the minus strand of NW_028274819.1, from coordinate 7,572,484 downwards.
AGATCTCTTTGGGGTTTTTGCCTGCCCCCTCCGACGGGGACCTCCTCGAGTCCAGACAGGGTCATTGCCAGCGTTGGCGGAGGAGGCGCTCTGTGAATGTCTGCGGAGCTCAACTGAGCCTCTCTGGCAGTACGCAGGGGACTTTCTGTCAGGCCTCCACTATGCTGCCCTCTGAGACCTGCCCTGTGGCTTCCCTGTGCCCACCGTCAGCGAAGTGGGGAAATGGAGTCAGGCTGTCTCACTCACTTCCGGCAGGGAGTGGAAGCAGGAGTTCTGGTGTGTTCTCACCTGAAGCATTCTGGGTCCTCCTAATGGGGCAGGGTTGGGGTGGGGCCCACAGGAAGATTCCCTCCCACTACAGGCCACAGGGGGGCGCCAGAGACCAGAGGAGGGCCAGGTGCTCAGGCCAAGTCCAAGTGCCCGTCTCCTAAGGAACTCGGGTAGGGAAGGTGTCCTGGGTGGGAAGATGGGCCATTCCTCACAGCCCCTCTTGGCCACCCTGATTCCCTGCCCCCCAGCCGGCCACAGCCCCCAGGGGTCAGCAGTCACGGGCCAACCAGTGAGGCCTCTGGGTCCTGGATCACTCCAAGTGCGACCTCTGGCAAGTCCCTAGCCTCTCTGAATGCTGTTCTCAGACAAGGCTATCCTCTTGCTGAGAAGACTCCATCCCCACGGGGGGGCCTGGCTGGCTCAGCCCACCTTATGGTGACCTGAATGCCTGGAATTCCTGCCTTTTACTGGGGGCTCCCCCACTAAAAACCATCACAACACAAGCCCCCGGCTGAATCCGTCCGTAGAGCCTGGGACTCTTGATCTTGGGGTTTTAAGTTCAAGCCCCAGGGTATAGAGGTTACTTAAGAAAATTAAAAATCTTAAAAAGAAAAAAAGATTGCGGGCGCTTGGGTCGCTCAGTTGGTTAAGTGTCTGCCTTCGGCTCAGGTCATGATCTCAGGGTCCTGGGATCGAGTCCCACATCAGGCTCCTTGGTCAGTGGAGAGTCTGCTTCTCCCTCTGCCCCTCCCTCTCCCTCTTGTGCTCTCTCGCAAAAATAAATAAATAAAATCTTAAAAAAAAGAAAAGAAAAAAGATGCCATCTGCACGTAGGACGGCAGAAAGGAAACTGAGTCACAGGCAGCAAAAGCTGAGTACTGCTGAGGTCTGCTTGGACTCAGAAGGGACTGGCACTTGGCACTCCCCACCCATCCGGTGCTTGATTCTATTTGGTCCTGTATTTGTTTTGTTTTGTTTTGTTTTTATTAAAGATATTTTTTTTGTTTATTTGACACAGAGAGAGAGAGACACAGCGAGAGAGGGAACACAAGCAGGGGGAGTGGGAGAGGGAGAAGCAGGCTTCCCGCGGAGCAGGGAGCCCGATGCGGGGCTCGATCCCAGGTCCACTGGGATCATGACCCGAGCCGAAGGCAGACGCTTAACGACTGAGCCACCCAGGCGCCCCCTGTTTTCGTTTCTGTCACATCCTTGTTCCAAGCCTCAGTTTCCTTGTCTGTAAAGGGGGTTGGGTTCCCTGCCCACTCCTGTGCGGCCTCAAGGTCAGAAAGCCTCTCAGGACTCAGTCGGTGCCTGAACTCCTGCTCCAGCCTCCACAAGCAGCCCGTCCTCCAGCCCTGACGGCAGAAAGTTCTTGCGCACAGCACTGCTGTGCCTCAGTAGATCTGTTCTCTGAGCTTTTGTGAGCCAGACCTGTAGGGCCACAGGTCCTTGCTCCAGGGAGCCCTGGGTGGGAGGAGGATCCTGGCCCAGGCCAGCGGGTGCTCACCGGGTGAGTCTGAGCAGGAGACCGCCACCACCTCCCTCGTCCCCACTGGCCTCTTGGTGACTGCTTGTGGGAGGCCCGCCCAGCTGCAGGGGCTCCTGCTCCCCCATAACCTCTTCCCTCCTCTGAGTCCCTTTGGTATGGAGGTGCTGGCACCATCTCTCACCCAGCCCTGTAGGGAGCAGATCACCTGGATAACACCTTACATTCCATTCCTATGGTGCTGCTTCTGAGCACTTCAAAGTGACTGCAGATCTGTTATCTTCAGGAGGAGGGGGTTATTATTTCCTTCTCTTAATAGAGTAATACTTTGAGGCCGTGGAGGTGGGAAGTGGGCGGTGCCAGCTTGCCACCTGACCCAGGCTGCAGGTGTCTGCCAGTACCTGGCAGCAGGAGGGCAGCGTGTCGTGCCCAGATGCTGGCGACAGGGGTGAGGACATAGTCCTCGAGGACATAGTCCACAGTGGACTTGACATAGACTTCTGTCAAGGTCCTTAGATGGCGAGACCCAGGCCTAGCAGGGGAGAGAGGCTGGCCCAGATAAGGGGGCCCCAAGTAAGTGACAGGGAACGCAGCTTCTCCCGCCCCCAGACCATAGCCCTCTGAGTCTGCGAGGGGACCAGAAGCAAGCCAGGCTCCAGGGTCTCTTGCATCCATGGCCATATCTTAAGCCTCCCCAGCCTGGTCTGTGGCTCCCCTTTCCCCCAAGGTCGAGCAAGATGCAGCCCCAGTGGCCGAGGCTGAGCCCCTCCCAGCCCTGCTTGGGAAGCCACTCTCAGCAAATGGTCCTGCAGGGCTAACTAGGGTGCCAGACTGCCCTTGCCCTTGCCCTTGGCCACAGCAGAAGCAGTGACCCACTCCTGCCCCAGAGAGCCAGGGAAAACCAAGACGCTAGCTGCGGCCTCATCCAGCCCTGCTTACTGTTGACCAGGCATTGGCCTTGGGCAAGTCACTTCCTCTCTCTCTCTGGGCCACTGTGTGCACAAGGGAGAACTGCCCAGCTCGGGCGTGAGAGGCAAATGGTCCACAGGATGGCCACCAACGGTTGCTGGAGCTTGTTTGTCTAGTTAGAGTGTGGGGTTGAGGGGGGCTGGTAAGTCGGGGGGGTTCCCTGTGTCCTGCTGCTCAGGCACTTGGGTTTTATCGCCCTGTCTATTGGGGTGGCTTTCCGGGGAAGGACTGATAGAGATGGTAGGGTTGAGGGCCCCCACTCCCCAAGCTAGTCTTGGCAGCCCCGCATGCCTGCTCCTCCGCCCTCCCCAACACACCAGGGGTGTGTCCTTTGAAAAGTCCAAAGCTCCAAATGGGTGGACATATGGTGATTTCATCATCCTGGTTTTTCTTCCAAAACCCTTCTCTGTGCTGCTCCAACACGCTATAGGGGCTCCCACGCTCCACACAGCGGCTGCAGCCCCACGTGGTTTTATAATTACCAATCCCTCTGGGTGCACAGGAAGCCAGGCCCTCAACCCCCTTGGCCACCGCCCCTCTGGCCCATGGGCGCCACCCAGTCTGCGAGCTGCTTCAGGGAAGGGTGGGTCCTGCCTGCTTTGTTCTGGGAGTTGGGTGCGGTGCTGGGCTCCCTGCACCAATCCTTACCACCCTCCTGACCAACCACGGTGGGCCTCTGGAGCTGGGCACCCCAGGGGCCTTCCCTCTGTGAAGCTGGGGTCCCTGCATTTGGCACACGAAGAAAACAGCCTCGGGAAGAGAGAGGCTAAGTCCTAACAAGTGGCCGAGCTGGGATTCTAACCACCCCTGCCTGGCCTGAGGCCTGCTTCTGGGTACTTGCTCAGCTGGGGTGTTTCGAATGCAGAGGGGCAGCGGTCTAGGGAGGCAGGGAGGAGGAAGGGATGGGGGGCCAGCCCTCAGGAGGGTGGCCACATCTGAACCTAGAAGACCCCCCACCAACTATAAAACACAGACCAGGGACAGGAGCTCTGAAGCAGCAGGGGGGCAGACACCTGCCGAGGGCCTCTCCTTCAAGCCTCAGATGGGCATCCATTTCCTGGGGCAGCACCCCCATGCTGAGGTTTCCTGGGGCAGCAGCCCCATGCTGAGAGTGCAGGCCTCGGCTGGAAGGGGCAGAGCGGGCCAGCAGCGCCTCTCACCCACATTCCGTAAGAATTCCGAAGTTGGGTTTTCCTTCTCTAACAGCTTGAACGAGCATGCTCTACCTCTTGGGTGACCCCTGGAAATTGAGGACTGTCCCAAGCCTTCAAGGCCCTGGGCTGGAGTGACCTCGTTGGACCTTCAGTGTGGGGTTCTCAAACCTGAGTCTTTAGCACAGACTTTGGGGACACAGCGAGCTTCCCCACCCCCCCCCTTTAAGATTTTGTCAGAGAGAGAGAGCACAAGCAGGGGGAGCAGCAGGCAGAGGGAGAGGGAGAAGCAGGCTCCCCGCTGAGCAGGGAGCCGGACATGGGGCTCAATCCCGCAGACCCTGGGATCATGGCCTGAGCCGAAGCCTGACCCACCCAGGCGCCCCTCAAGCTTTTCCTTTTTAAAGGCTGCTTTCAAGAGCCCATGTTCTGGAGTCGGGCAGACTGGGTTTGAGTCTCCCAGCTCTCCCGAGTCTCCACTCCCTGGCTGTGAAATGGGGAAAAGTGACCTCCTAGGTCTTGGAGGTCAAGGCAAACCTTCTGAGTGGTAACGGGAGAGCTGGTGGGCCCCCCCCACTGGCTGGGCCACTGGCCATCAGACCAGGCGCCTGCCACACGAGCTGCGGCCCACAACCTGGCCCTCCAAAGCCACGGGCACCTCTTTGTGCTCTGCCGTTTGCCACACATGGGCCAGCCTGGACCAGTCTCCACCCAGACTGCACCTCGAGTGTTCTACCTTCCAGGGCGCATCAGCTTCCGATTTGCCACCCTTCCCTCCCCTCCGCTGGAACCAACAGTCCCGGACCCTCGCAGGCCCCACCCTTCCCAATTGTGTTTTTGTCGGTGCTGGTGTGCCTCTAGGCCTGTCTCCAAGTCACCCTGGGGCTAGCGTGGAGCACACTAAACCCTTGTCTCCTTGACCCCTTCTGGTGCCCCCCATCTGCCCGAGGCAAGGGATGGGGCCCAGGTCGGAGAAGCTGTGAAGGTGGGAGAATGTGGGTACCTTCTCCCCCAGCCCCTGGGGGGCCAGCCTAGCCTGTCCCCAGAAGTTCTCCTGACTTTACCCCTTCCCACTCTCTGAGAAGGCAGCGGCTGCCGCCCAGTTGAACATCGCAGGGCAGGGACCACCACCGCACCCCGGCAGGCTTGCCCATCGGTCTCTGCGGGCACCTCGGCCCTCCACATGCTCTGCCAGTGTCCCAACAGGCGCTGTGTGGGGCAGGTCCCTGGAAGTGACAACTGAGCACCGAAAGCTTCAGCACAATTAAACCTTCTTTTAATGCAAGAAAAAAAAAGCGGTCTTTGGTTGCTTTTTCTTCCCACAGGCAAGTGGGGATGAGCCAGGACACCTCACAGTGACTTCCCAACCAGGAGGCTGCCCCCGCCCTCACCTAATACTGCACACAATGGTGGGCCGAAGCCAGCCACAGGTAACGCAAACCCTGCAGAGGCCCGGGGAGCAGCCCTGGAGGGCGGGGGGCGGGGTGGGTGGTGCCAGAAGAGGTCCACCGGAGTCCCTGAGACCTACCCTGGGAGTGCCTGGTGGGAAGCGTGCTCCCCCCACCGCGGTTCCAGCAAGGAGCCGGTGAGTGGAGCGCATCCCGGCCCTCCGAGGCTGTGCTGGGTCCCGGCCCCCCCGAGGCTGTGCTGGGAGAGCCCGGCCAAGGCAAAGCTGATGGGGCAACCGGCCCTGGCTGCTCACTGCCTCCAGTCCCTCGTACCTCAGCCTGGAGGGAGGTTATTCGAAGGGCATCCAAGACGTCCGCTGCCCCGCTTTGCTCAATAGGAGGAGAGAGCTTCCACGGGGAATGAACGGCGGTGCAAGGAGAGAAGGGTCGGGGTTGTCCCTGGTCTCTGCTGTCTGGACACTAGGCCTGGGCTGGAGCACCAAGCCAGGCCAGACTCATGAGGGCCCACCACCCATCCAAGGTGGGGGAGGAGGTACACCAGAATGTTCCAGGGGGTGAAAGGAAGAAGCAGAACACAAACCGTGGCGTCACCGACAGGGTGTGCTCTGCACATCCAACAGCTCCTGGGTGGAGCTGCCCCCTTGTTGGAGTGTGAGAAAGCAGACAAAAATCACAGCTTCTGAACAAGAGGTTGGGAAGTTACTGGAAAAGTCGGTCAAGTATGAAAGGTGTCACTTTACAGAACAAAACTAGCTTATGTTTTTCTGGGAGACGTTCTCGCATCCCCCTCATCCCTTGGACCTCATAAAAAAGGGAGTTGGGCTTGCTTCTGTGACTGTCAAGCTGGGGGGTGGGGGTGCGATGTGAGAGCAAAGAGCAGGGCCCGTGCATGGGGGCCACCGGGGAGGGCAAGGCGGAAGGCACCAGAACCAGCTTAATCCAGGAGCAGGGCGAGGGGGCAGAGCTGGACAGGGAAGGAGCCAGTGGCTCAGTGAAGCAGTACTCAGCTTAGAAACAAACTGGAATCCTGGGGTTCCTGTCTACACACGGCAGCTGCCGGGGGGGGGGGGGGCAGTGGTGGTGAGCCAGGGGGGGCACGTGCTGTACAGCAGAGCTGGAGGTGGGGGGTGGGCGGAGGACAGGGGCAAGAAAGAACGCTGCCTCTAACGTTATATATTAAAAATATCCATAGTTCTTGTGCACAAAATTCCATCATTCACATACAAGTATATCGCCCACCTCCCTGCTGGGCCCACGAACAGCCTGCAAAGAAAGATGGCGGTTTTCCTTTGTAAGAGCCGAGGAAACTCTGCTCAGTCTTTCCGGCCCCTCGCCACCCCCTAGTGGGCCCGGCCGGGCGGGGCGGGGCGGTCACTCGTGCCTCCGCTTGGACGGCGGGATCAGGTGCGGGGGCAGGTCGGCGGGTAGCTCGTGGCCCTCCAGCTTGACTTTGATGAGGTGGTTGGCCAGGGCAAACTCCTCGTCATCCAGCAGCCCGTCCTTATCCACGTCGGCCAGCTTCCAGATCTTCCCCAGCACGGTGTTGGGCAGCTTGGACTTCACCATCTCCTTCTTGGCATTGGCGCCCGTGATCTTGCCGTTGACAGGCGACAGCGTGTAGAAGATCTCATCGTAGGTGGGCTTGTCCTTGCCCACCACCCACTCCACGTCGTCGATGCCCTCGCCGGCCCCCTCGCCGTAGCCGTGCCCGAAGGGCCCGTTCATGGTGCCGTCGAAGGCGCCGCCCTTCACGGCCTGAGAGGGCATCAGGGACTCCTCCTGGCGCACCATCACCATCAGCCGGGCGATGTCGTTGGCCAGCATGTCGTCCACCGTGTCCAGCAGCTTGGGCTTCAAGGCCTGGAACTTGCTGAAGTCCTGAGTCTGCAGGAGCTCCTGTGGTGGGCAAGGGAGGGGGAAGGGCTGGGTCAGGTGTCCACGGACTCCAGGCAGAGTGGCCGGAGCAGGGGGTCCCGAGCCACAGAGCCGGCCCCAGGTCACGCCCCCACCGAGGCTTGCCCCTCAGCCTTGGCTCCCCAGTCTGTTTAGTGGAGATGGGAACAATTCCTTCCCTGAAGGGCTGGCGGGGGGGGGGGGGGAGCCAGGATGGTGCTGGAGGGCCTGGCGCCCCGCCCTTTCCCCACCCCTGGGGGTGAGTCACCGCATTCCCCTCTGCGGTGTCATGGCCGCTGAAGTCAGGGGCTCCCAGCTGGGAGGCCCCATCCCAGGGAGGGCGACGAGCGGGGGACAGCCATACCTGCATCTTGCGGAGACTCGGGAAGTCCCCGGGGGAGATCTGATGCTCCCGCTCGATCTTCTGATAGATCTCTCCCAAGTTGTTCACCAGCTCCTTCTTTTTGCTCTCTTTCCCGAACACGTTGGGCATCTCCTTCTTGAGGGAGCTGATGATGTAGGCGTGCACCTGGAGAACAGGAAGGGGCACCGTGTCGGGAGGGGGCCTGCGCCGGGCTGCCCCAGAAGGCCAGGACCGTCACGTCACCGGGGACCGCCTGAAGCAGTCCAGGACCCATGCTCTCTGGGGCGCCGGGTGCACCCCCAGCTTCCTGTCCCGCGGCGGAGATGCAGAGCCCGCCATCCCACACGCGCACACCGGTGGCCGCCGACGTCGAGTTCTCAAAACCCCAACACAGCCCGAGTTCTGCTCAGTGTATCACCCGGACAGCTCGGCGTGAGTAAGGACTAGGAAAACCACATGAGCCTTCACCCAGATGTTCTGAAGTTTATCTGAGCTCAGTACCTTACTTCGATGTTTGCCAGCGAAGGGCAGCACACCCTTCACTTCCCCATGGCGGGCTGGTAATGCTGGGCACCCTCCAAGGCCACGGGCCCTCAGCGCCCTCTGCCTTGCCAAGTAACGTCTGGGCATGGAGGGCTGCAGCCGGCCAGCCTCCCCCTCCTCCCCCCACTGCCAGCTCTGCACCATCGAAGCCCCTCCCCCGGCCTGACCCTGTGTGCGAACGGCCCGAGGGCAGCAGGTCTGTCACAGAGCATGGCAGCGGCCCCTTTGCCCATCACGGGCCCGTGCAGGTTGGCACAGAAAGCCGTTCGCTCCAGGAAAAGGAAACAGCCTGGAACCGCAGGTGCGGGACGGGCCGAGATCGGAGGCCCTGGGGTTTTCCAGGCGTGGTGACTCAGGGTGCCCAGAAGCCAGGCGATTACACATCATTTCTGCAGATGAACGGGGAGCCCGCCCTTTGTTCTATCCCCGAAGGAGGCTTCGCGAGGGCATAGGCGGCCCTGCTGGCAGCGGGGGCGGGGGGGGGGGTGCTGGCCAAGGAGGGAGCAGCACTGCCCTTCCCTGCAGCCTGGAACCGGGAGGCCAGGAGCCAGTGATGCGGGTTTTCTCACGGGGTCCCTCTCAGAACCAGCTCCCCACATTGGGAAGCTTCCAGAAGTGAGAGGTGGAAGACCCCAGAGCAGAGTCTGCAACCTCACTGTGCATACAGATCCCCAGACGGCTCAGGTGTGTGGGGTGGGGCCCGAGGGCTCGCGCTTCTAGCACGCTCCAGTACGGTCCACGAGCACTTTGGTAACCAGCGTGGAGACACAGACTGGTGTTAGAAAATGAGAGATCAGTTCTTTTTACTCAAGATGGTGAGCATCAAAATGCTACCTGACTTCAGACCTCGAGATGGGTGTGGGGCGGCCTGAGCCGCTGTGTGTGGCCCACAGCGGACTCGCAGAAGCCGGAGCTACGCTCGGGCGGCTGGCTCCCGGAGGCAGGAGCGAGGGCCGCAGGGCTCCTCCTGGCTCTCCCCGGAGGGGGCCTGCCACCTGCAGAGGAGGCGCCACTCCCCAGGCCTTTACTCGGGAGCCCGGGGCCACCGCTGCACCGGCCACAGGATGCCTTCCCTGAAGCCCTAGCCCCGCACCCACCCCCCCCCCCCCAGCCAGGAGGCAGCTGTGAACACCCCTGCCCTCCGCGGCCACTTCATCAGAGGAGCGGTGAGGCACTGGGTCCCCGCTGAAGCCGAGCATGATCCACGCATGCGCACGGTGGCGGCCCGCGGACTTCTCCGCGTGGGCTCATGACGTGCGGTCGCGCTCAATCAGGGGGTGTTCTGCCCCTCTGCGTCTGAGGGGCCCGCTGGGGGCATCAGCCTTCTCTCCCAGGCCCAGCCACGCCGGGTCTCCCTGAAGTACGTGGCCCGGAGCTGAGATTCCAAGCTCTTGAGCAATCCAGCCGCCGCCAGCAGGTACCAAGGGAGGGGCCGGATGGTTTACGAGACCTCTGGGGGCTGAGGCCGCCCAGGGTTCTCCCTCGGCCCACAGGATTGCACCCCATCTCTCCACTAGCTCCTTCCTGTCCTGGCTTATGCGTCAGCACCCACCCGTGGCCTCCCAGTCGCCTGCTTCTGGGGCATCCCACGACAGGACAAATAACCGTGCCTGACTTCCCTTTACATGTGCCGCTTTCCCGGTACCACTGGTGCGCGCTGGAAGGGCAGGGACTGTGCGAGTCAGTCCCCCTGTGTCCCCAGCACCCCGCACACACGGAGTGCTCAATCAACAGGCCTGGGAGGGGAAGCCGATGAGGACCGGAGCCGCACCCCCACTGGCTCCCCACTTCCCAGGCCACCCCTTGGCCCAGTGTTCCCTTCCCGCTTAACGTCGGCATGCATCAAGAAGACTCAGTTGAGCAAGGGCCACAACCCATGGGCGCACAGAGGACCCGTCCCCGTCTAGACACAGGGCAACATAGGTGTGGCTGTGGGTCTGTGCGGATGGGTCTCGGGCATCCCAAAAGCCATGGCAGATCAATCCTGGCCCCAGGTGCCAGTCCCAGCCCCCATGGGCCCCACCCAGCAGGGGGCCCTGCCCCCACCCCCAGTCTACCTTGGCCAGCCGTGCCCGCTTGATCAGGTCATTGAGCTTCCTGAGGGCAGCGTTTCGGGGCAGAGACTGGATGTCTTTGAAGAGGTCCTGCTCCTCCGCCTCAAAAAGCTTGCGATTGTCAGGGATGAGGAGCGGGTGGGACCAGAAGGAGCCGATGTATACCCTGACCACCTCGGGGGTGTTGATGATCTTCCCCAGGGACCACATGAGAGCCCCATAGACCCGCATCAGCTGCTGGGTCTCGATCTGGTCTGCTTTGTTCAGCACCACGCGGATCTTGTCCTCATGGTTCTTGAGGGCCTTGATGACCTCGGAGAACTCATCAGAGATGTCCAGCTTGTGGGCATCGAAGAGCAGGATGATGCGGTCGACCCGCTCGGCGAACCACTCCAGGACGGCAGCGAAGTCGTAACCTGCAGGAAGAGTGGGGTGAGCTTGGGGGCACCGGGGGCCAGGCTGCTCTGAGAGCTCTCCTCCCTGACCTGACCTCGAACTTCTCAGCCTGGTGTCATTTAAATTTCCACCATGTGCCTCACGGGGCCAGCACAGCACCCCGAGGGCAGGGGCGTCAGGTCCCCCCTATTTCTGTACCCACCCGATACCCTCGCCCAGCAGCACCTGGCATGGAGAGGTGAGCCACCGATAAATAATGCAAGAGAAGTCACAAAACCCAGGGGCGCCTGGTTGGCTTAGTCCATTAAGCGTGTGCCTGAGGCTCAGGTTATGATCCCGGGGTCCTGGGATTGAGCCCCGTGTCGGGCTCCCTCTCTCAGTGGGGAGGCCTGCTTCTTCCTCCTCCTCTACCGCCCTGGGCCCCGCTCATCCTCGCTCTCTCAAATAAATAAATAAAATCTTAAAAAAAAAAAAAAGAAGAAGAAGAAGAAGTCACAAAATCTGGGCTCTAAAGTGGCTCAGACCAGGGCAAGAGTGAGGAGGCGGAGCCCAGCAGCGTGGTGAGAAGAACGAGACTCGGGGGCTGCCGATGCCAGCTGGATGCCCTTACACGACAAAGGACAGTAAGGAACAGCCGGGACACCTGCAGCTGCTACGCGTGGGGTGCTCGTGCTGGGCCCCCCTTCTCCAGGAACCTCACTTATTCTCCACAACAGGGGTTGGCAAACTGCAGCTGGCCCATCACCTGTTCCGTAAATAAGAGTTGGTTTTGTTTTGTTTTTTTTTTAAGATTTTTATTTATTTATTTGACAGGGGGAGAGGGAAAGAGAGAGGGAACACAAGCAGGGGGAGCGGGAGAGGGAGAAGCAGGCTCTCCGCTGAGCAGGGGAGCCTGATGCGGGGCTTGATCCCAGGACCTTGGGATCATGACCCGAGCCGAAGGCAGACGCCTAATGACTGAGCCCCCCAGGCGCCCCCCGTAAATAAGAGTTTTAGCGGGATACGGCCACGCTCCTCCGTACCGTCTGTGCCTGCTCTTGTCCACAGCAGCAGAGTTCAGCCACGGCAGAGACCACAGGCCTGCAGGCCAAAAACATTAACTCTGACCCTTCAGAAAAACTTCCCTGGCCACTGCTCTACAACAAGCCTACGAAATGCTACACACCACCATGCCCTCTCTAGGCCTTAAATGCGTCTCTAAAACGAGGTAGCTGGACTAGATCACGTCTAGCTCTCAAGTGTAGGCTACGCGGTCTCCCAGCGTCCAGTGGAGGCCCCTTGGTGGGCGGGGCCATCAGCAGCAGAGACCACGCACTGTAGTTCTTCCCTTGACAACGGTCTCAGGGCCCCCCAGTTTAAGGGGCCCCCCAGTTTAAGACCGCATTTTCTAGCCTCTCCTGTGGCAGAAATGAACAAGGTCTATGAGACCTTTGTCCTTTTCTCCCTTCCTGAGGAATGAAATGCAGATGTGATAGCAGGGGCTGGAGCAACCACCTTGAGTTCAGAGATGAAAGCTGAACGTTCAGGATGGCCTGGACTGTTATTTTCCACCCAACTAGCTGATATCTGGTTTAAGCCAATGGATTTTGGGGCCTCTCCAACAGCAGTTTACCCTAAATCCTATTTCACAGTCACGCCTCCTTTTAAAATGTTTCCACTTCTTCCACGGCCCCCAGAAGAAGTGAAGGTTCTATTTCTCATCTTTTATTTATTTATTTTTTAAGATTTCATTTACTTGAGACAGAGAGCACAAGCCAGAGGGAGAAGCAGACTCCCCGCTGAGCAGGGAGCCCGATGCGGGGCTCCATCCCAGGACCCTGGGATCATGACCTGAGCCGAAGGCAGATGCTCGACCTACTGAGCCACACAGGCACCCCTATTTCTCATCTTTTAGGAATAAAGATGAGGAGACGTAGGAAGACCAGGTGACAACAATGGCCTAAGAGTCTTTGGGAAGCTTGGGTCGAAGCCCCCGAACTACCGTGTCCTCTCCGGCTGATTCTGGGCAAGCCTCCTCGTCTCTGGGCTCCTCCTTGTTCTTCACCTGCTCCCCACAGGCCACCTCAAATACAGGCCGGGCCTCTTAAGAAGCACCCAATACGCCCCAGAGTGCAGTCAGCCTCCGAAAGTAGGCCGGAGAAGCTGCTCTCATAGAGAAGAGCCCGAGACCCTGCCCAGAAACGGGCCCACCAATCTCGTCCTGACAGCCTGCTCCTGACAACGTGCTCGCGACCCTCTGACCAAAACGGGATTTAGCCACGCATGATCCAGACTGCAGGTTACACAAAAGTAGCAGGTAGAGGGGGAGAACAACGAAAAAGGACAGAGTGAACTACCGCGCCGTTGGGGGGGGGGGCAGCCCTCCCCACCCCTCCGGTAAGGAGCCCGCTGAGTGGGTCATCAGAGTGGTATTCGGCTGCTCCCAGTCCTGCCAAGCCTCCCGGACTGAAGGCAAGTCAGCAGCCGGGCTCCCCAAGAGGCTACCTCCACTCAGGCCAGAACCAGGCCCCCATCGCAAGGGCTCTAAGATAAACAGTTAACACTGGGGGTGCGCCAAGGGGTGAAGGTCTGCTTGGCAGGATAAACATTCTCGCCGCCAGGCCCCCCAGGTTCAAGTGTGCTTCAGAGCCGTCTGTGCGCCCGAAGCCACAGCGTTCCAAGCCTCTCCCCACACTTAAGCACTTGGAAAGAACACAGGCTCTTAAATAAGCCAGCCCTGGATTCGACTCCCGGCGCCGGCCGCTGACTGCGACCTGACCCGAAGTTCTGAACTCCTGAGTTACCATTTCTTCATCTGTAAAATTCCAAAAACAACTCCTCCTCCTCTGACCGTAGGGGGGGATTAGATCAGGTAACACAGGGGGATCCCAGCACAGGCCTCACAGGCAGGAGGGGCCGAGGGGCTGGGGACAGTGGAACCAGTCAGGAACTGAGAGCCGCTGAAGTTCAGCCTGGTTCTGAGACCAGTGGCCAGCTTTCGTCCTGGGGGTGAGACACCGGAACCTCAGGAAAACCCCAGATTCACTGTTTCTGTTGACTTAGCACGGCAGCCTCGCGATGCCAGCAACGGGCAGTCTGTTCCCCCCACAGCACGCCAGGGAGACAGGGTGCTCCGATCAGAGGCAGTCCCTCAACCAGCCAGAGTTTCTAATGGGGGCGGGGTGGTGGGGGCTGGGCAGTAAGGTCCCGGTAAATGTGAACTTGAGCCTGGGCAGGGCAGCCATCGGCCTTCCCTAGGCCCAGGCAGAGGGTTGCAAACAGCCGGACCACCTACCACCCAACTGTCAGTGCTCAGAGAGTGGGAGACAGCCTGGAGCCAGCACCCAAGGCCGCCGGGTGCAGAGGACATGGCCACCGCCACCATCTCCCCCCTGGCCCCAAGAGCCACAGGACAGCATGCCCAGAGAGACGCCCCCAGCAGAAACCGAGGACGGGAGGGCCGAGGAGCAGGCGAGGGAAGCGGGCAGGGAGCCTTTTATGGCTGCCTCTGGGAACGGCAGGTCAGCCCTGGAAAAGCAAGGCCTCAGGAATGAATGACAGTTCCCTCTCAGCAAAAATGAGGCCCAACTCGTCCTCTCGTCACACTGCCTGTCCTCAGACCACCGCACGCTGACGGAGCACAGATTCGCAGAGCTGGGGAGGCAGCGATGCCGGATGCAAGGTGCCTGGAATGGGAATGGGGGGCGCCCGGATGGGCTGGGCTCCAGCCCAAGTTCGCTCTGGCCCCACAGTCAGGGCGGCGCACAGGGAGCTGAGCTCACCCCCCAGACTCCTCCCGAAGTGGCCTCACGCCCCCTCCTCCACTGGTGGGGGCCCAGGAGGACTCCCGGAAAGACAGAGAGAGGAGGGGGAGGGGTCCCCAGGGCAGAGCCGAGAACCCCAAGTGCCCCCTCCTGCCCCGCCCACAAAACCAGTTACCCGCCAACACCTCAAGTTGGAGCCAACAGAGCTCTAAGTCCTTTTTTTTTTTTTTTTGCAGGTAAATGAAATTTCCTGTTTATTATGAAAAACGCTCCCACTTTTGGGGAGGGAGACATGGTGGCTGGCCAAGTACGTCCACGGGGTCACTAAAAGGGTCACGGCACGGGCGGTATGATGTCATCACAGGCGTATGACCGCACAGGCCCACCCAGCCCCCATCTGTCCACCAAATCCTCACTCTGGCCTGAGAGATGGTGTCTTGAAAGACGCCGAGGGCTGGACCTGCAGCAGCAGCCGCGAAGCCTCAATCGGGTCTGTGCCCGTGGCAGGGAGGCCGCGGCCACCACTCAGCCCGAAGCGGGGCGGCAGGGGACAAGTGAGCCGGCGCCCCCACCCTCAGCACTGCCCGAGGCGGTGAGCCTCCAGGTTTCCGGACCCACGAGGGGTCTGCCTCGGTGCCAGGATGCGTCTGGCCACTGAATCCACAGCGGGAGGAAAAGCCGGGGCCGTCTCTGCTACGGGACAAGCTCTAGCGCAGAAAATTCTGGGACTTTGAGGACATTATAAACTAAGCCGGGCACAAAAGGACCAACGCTACACGATTCCATGCATCCGAAGTCCGCAGAGACAGAAAGGAGAGCGGTGGGAGCCAGGGGCTGTGGGGAGGGGGATACGGGAAGAGTGGTTAGTGGGCTTACGGCTTCCGTTTGGAAGATGGCAAAGTCTGAAAGGTGGACAGTGGAGACAGTCCCACGACACCACGAATGTACTTGATGCCACCAAACCGTGCATGTAGAAGGGTTACCGTGGTAAATCTCAGCGCACAGGCATGCACCGTCGTGGGGACGGGGAAAGAGGGGACAAAGAAGAGTCGCTTGTGCGCTCAGGGCCACCCGGCCTCGGGAAGTAAGCACACGGGCCCCGTGGACAGGCCTCCGCTGTTCCCAGCCAGCCTCCTCCGGACCGCTCGGGCTCCTCACCAGTCGGCCGTCCGGACAAGAGTCCCGCTCCCCACCACAGGCACAGAGGCGGAAGAGAGGAAGTTGTCACAGGTCCTCGCCCTCTCCTGACACCCTCCAAACACAGGTAGTTCCAGCAGCTGGTGGAAAAGCTGCTTCATACATTCCAAGTTTCTAGAACATCAACAATAGAGGGCTTGTCTGCAATCGACTTTTGTTTCCTGCCATTCAAGCTGTGTGGGCCTTGCTTATTTCTTGCCGTGGCTCCCACCATACACGTTTCCAACCGGTGCCGGGCCCGGGACAGGGGGGCACAGGAAGGCAAGACGAAGATTAAGGAGCTGAGAGAGGACCGACATGGCTGCCGCGCTTCCTCCAGCGGGCACACTCTTCAGCGAAGGACTTCCTTGGGGTGGCTCAGTGGCGAGGAGAAAGGGGCCTCCCCATTCCTAGGTATTTACCCGAGGGAAATTAAGAAACTGAAATCCACCTGTACGCAAATGTTTGTAGGAGCTTTATTCAAAATTGCCCCAAATTGGAAACCCAAAGGCTCTTCAGCAGGCCAATGGGTAAGACATGAGGGTACATACACGGAACGGGAGCAATGATGGGTCGACGCTCATGCTCTCGAATACAGGAAAAGCACACACTAAGTGGAGGACAGGCACAGAAGGCTTGTATGGACATCCTGGAGAAGGCAAAACCTCAGGGATAAGTCTCAGGTCCGTGAGTTGCCACGGACCGGAGGGGACTACAAAGGGGAACAGGGAACTTTCCAGGCTGATGGAAAGACTAGATTTGATCATGGCGGTGGTGGTTATGCAACTGCTTCCTAGAGCCGTGCGCCTAACAAGGGCAAAGACCTCTGCAAATGTGACCGGGAGATGGGCAAAGGGCAGGGAAGGACAGATGGACTCTGGAATGAGGCCGGCACTTGAATCGGAGCCCTCTCCTTGTCAACCAGCTGCATGACCCCAGCAGGCCACGGCCCCTGTCCGAGCCTGTTTCTTTGTCTGTAACGGGAGGGTGTTAAGTCTCTAACGTGCGGGGCTGCTGTGGGCAGCAAGGGAGTGCCTGGCACACTGTGAGCACTTGGTAAATGTTTGCTCTTATTTACACAGAGGAATTGTATTTTGGGCTCAAGGAGCGCAGATTCTGAGCGGTGCGTAGGCGAGGACCACTTCTCACGCTCGAAGAATGCCTCGTACCACCAAATATAAATGGAACGTTCGCAAGCGCTCACACAGCTGCTCGAGCCGGCTGTCGACTCGCAGCCTCGGAACGCACAGGGGCCGGGCGCCGGCTGGTACCAGTCCTCCGCGGGCGGCGGCCCACACCCCTCGGCAGAGCGCCGCATTCCCACCAAAGGCTCGGGCCAAAAGCTGTCCAGGGGACCGGGGGGGGGGGTGGGGTGGGGAATGGCGGGGGTGAGAGGGAGGCTTGGAGGAGGCTGGGGGCCTTGGGAAGGGAAATTCCGGCTGACTCAGTGTTCCCCTAGCCTCTGGCCTCCTCGGGATGTTAGTCAGAAAAAGGTCTTTCTAATCAGTCTGGGAATCCCTGGATTTTTGGGTGTCTACTTGTAATTAGCTGACATTGGCTGAACATGTCACTGAGCACTAGGTACTAGGGCAAGGGGTTAGCACATGGGCTGCAGTAACTCCCCAGGGTCCCCGGCTCCTAAAGTATTGCGCTGGGGCCTGAACCTTCTGTCATCATCTGTACTGTGGGCGCTGGGAATCCAAGAGGGATGCAGCACGTGGCCTAGCCCAAGGCCTGCAGGCAACCTCATGGAGCATTCTAAGGGCTGCAGAAAACCCTGACCTGGATGGAGGGCTTTTAGGGGTGGGGCAGCTCCGGAGGTAGTCAGCACAGGGGTCAGCAGGAAGGGAGGGCTGCCCACAGCGCGGCCCCATCTCGGAGTCAGAGGACTCCGTTCTGCACCTGGAAGGCCCTACCTGCCTAATGGGATGGCTTCCAGGCTTGGAGGGAGCCTGGGAACCAGGGACAGTCAGCAGGAGGGCAAATGAGAAGCTAGGGGACCAGCCAGCCTCGACCAGGGGTCCTACACCCACCCACAGAGGGTGTGGGGTGGAGGGAGCGATTTCTGGCTAGAGGCAGAGAACAGGGAAAAGGAAGAAGATATCAGCATGGTTGTTCCAAGCCCTGGACCTCGGGTCCATCTGTGAACTCAGAGTCTGATTTCAGGGCGGGAGAGAAGGCAAAGGCCTGTCAGGAGAGTGCAGAAGCCCTGCGCGGTCACCACCTGAGGGTCAAAGACTCGCCCGGTCTGCGCTGTCAGCGCTCCCAGGAGCCGAGCTGAGCCGAGCCGAGCATCCGCTCTCAGCAACCGGGTGGCAGGAGCACAGCTCCTGCTGGGCCCGCAGACACACGCTAGCCCATGCGGCAAGCCTCGGCCTCCTCATCTGCAGAGCAGCAGCGTCCTCCCACGGGCAGCTGTGGGACAGCTAAGGGGTGCTGGCTCCCGAGGCGAGGACGCAGATGGTATGCAGAAAGCCGGGCACAAGGCCGGCTGGGCGTCGGTCCCCAAACCCAAGTTTAAGGAACGCTTCCCCGCTGACGCGACTCGCGTGGGGGAAACCAAGGCGCAGAAGTTACGGCCAGCTCGCAGCCGCGTGGTGACAGTGGCAGGGAGAGCCCTGGCCAGGACCCTGAGCCCCAGGCAGGGGCCTCCACCTGAGCCTGCCCCCCGGGGACCCGCTCTGGGAAACCTCTGCTCTGGCTCGTGCCTGTGCAGGCGTGGGCGGCAGCCTGGGAGCCAAGGGCGCCCGCTCCACCGGGCCCCGGGTGCCCTTTGGAATGCCCTTTATCAGTCACATAGCACTCAAGAATGAATGTTGTCCCCACAGATCACCCTTCTCTGCTGACATACGAGAACGTTTATCTTTAAAGTCCCTCAGATTAGCACAACGGGGAAGTGTACCCTGAGACCCCCACGGAAGCCTCTTCTCTTTCCCGGAATAATTCTCAGGGGTCTCTCGCAGAGCCTGGCCTCTATCCTGACTGCTCTGGGCCTGCACAGCCCCTACGTTATCTTTCCAGACAGTATTTCCTGCACACGTAAGGGACCATGGGGAAAAGGGGAAGAAACCAGGAGGGGCCTGGCAGATACGATGGGAAATGGATGTAAATCTAATTAACAACTCTAATGCACAGGCAACCTCCAAAAGAACCTTCTGTTTCCAGGGAACGAGATCGGCAGACCACAGAAGCGCACGCTGCTTGCCCAGGACCCGTGTTTTCTGCTGGCCCTATCTCGCTGAGAGGGAAACACCTGCTCTCCATGCTGTCAGCAAAGGGAGCAGACGGGCGAGCTGGCCGGGGAGCCTGGAACGCACTGCCCTCCCCTGACTTCCTCTGCTGGACAGGGCAACACGGGACCTTTGCGAAGACTGGTGGGCGGGGCCTCCAAGCAGAAGGCCACTCCTTCCCCGCCCAGCTAGCGGCCACCTCCCTTGAAGATCCCGGCCAACAGAGCGGAGAGGTGCTGCGTGATGATCTCTCTCTGGATGATAAAACGCCGACACCATGGGGCGCCTGGGTGGCTCAGTTGGTTGGGCGACTGCCTTCGGCTCAGGTCATGATCCTGGAGTCCCGGGATCGAGTCCCGCATCGGGCTCCCTGCTCGGTGGGGAGTCTGCTTCTCCCTCTGACCCTCCCCCCTCTCATGTGCTCTCTCTCTCTCTCTCTCTCATTCTCTCAAGTGGATAAATAAAATCTTTAAAAAAAAAAAAACAAACGCCGACACCAAACACTGCAGAGCAAATCCCAACTTGGTAACTTTTAGAAAGCCCTCCCCCAATCAGAGCAATGCCCTTATCTTTAAGCCCCACTCCTCCTTCCTGCCCATGATAGGGTGGGGGAGGCCTTGTGCCGCCCCAGGACAGAGAGGGGCCAGTCTCACACCTGGAGGGGGGCAGAGGCAACCAGGGGTGAGCCTGGCGTCTCTTGCTGGCCTCCTCCTCCAATATCTGCCACCTGCATGGACAGCTTGAAGGCCAGGACTGCCTCGCGCGCCACATCCCCCACTGGCACAGCCAAAGTGCGCCCTGTGTGCCGATCCCCCGCCTGGACGGCCCAGGGAGGCGCTGCGGGGGTGCCCGTCCCAGAGGGCGCAGGTCTGGACATCACTGCCCACCTTTTTGCCAACCAGGGAAGGAGGAGGCAGCGGGGTGGGGGGGTGGGGGGGTACATCCCAGCAGACAGGACCAGGGTGCCCAAAGCAGCAAGACCTATACTCCCAACCCGTCAGCCCACTAGCCTCTCCAGACCCAGGCTGACGTGTCAAAGACATGCCTCCCAGCGGGGGAATTCCACGGCACTGGTGGAAAACAGTGGTTACAGGGGTCACAAGGACCCTACGCCCTTTCCCTCAAATGCCATAACCCCCAGCTCTGAAGGCCACAGTGAGCACAGCCTGCTGAGGTGGTGAGGCCTCTTCTGGTGAGCTACTGTCCCTATCCAAACACGTGTACACATCGACTGACCCCTGGGCTGGGAGCACCGTGCGCACCCCAGAGGTGGCCTAGTTCTCTAGCCCACGGCCCCAGTCAGAAGCAGCCCCTCTGCCTGCTCTTCCAGATCATTACGAAGATAACACTGCGGAGCCTCGAAGAAAGTCCCTCTAGGATAACTCAGGCCTGGAAGTAAACGGAGAATAAATCCCCCCTTGTGGGTCTTCTTAATGCTTACCAGACTTTTTTTTTTTTTTTTTTAAGGTTTTATTTATTTATTTGACAGAGAGAGACACGGCGAGAGAGGGAACACAAGCAGGGGGAATGGGAGAGGAAGAAGCAGGCTTCCCATGGAGCAGGGAGCCCGAAGCGGGGCTCGATCCCAGGACCCTGGGACTATGACCCGAGCCGAAGGCAGACGCTTAACGACTGAGCCACCCAGGCGCCCCATTTACCAGACATTTTCTTAAAACCAGCTTGGAACAACAAGAGCAGTAAGGAAAAACAACCTCACCTTTTTATTTTTAAAGTTTTTTTTTTTTTAAAGATTTTATTTATTTGAGAGAGTGAGCGAGAGAGCGAGCGAGCGAGCGAGAGCACGAGCGGGGGTGGGGAAGAGAGGGAGAAGCAGACTCCCCGCTGAGCGGGGTATGCGAGGCAGGACTCAATCCTGGGACCCCAGGGATCATGACCCGAGCTAAAGGCAGACGCTTAACCGCAGGTACCCCTTCTTTTTTATTTAAGTAATCTCTATACCCAACGTGGGACTCGAACTCACAACCCTGAGAGCAAGTGTCGCATGCCCCTCCAACTGAGCCAGCCAGGCACCCCTAGCCCTCGCCTTTTTAGAAGGGGTCCCAAAGCTGCTCCCATGAACTCCTAGGATTGTCTTTATCCTTAGGGTGCAGAGCCTAAGAGCTTAAACCAGACTGAGAGATAGAGCAGTTTCAGGATGCTCTGATGCAAGCCCTTGCTGGCAGGGGCCCAGAGCCTGGAAAAAAAAAGAGAAGCAAGGTTTCTCAGCACCAAGAACGGGGCCCCCGCCCCCTCGGAGCCACAGCAGACATAAACATCCCCCAAATACCAGGTCGCTGGCTTCAAATGCAAAGCTGACCAATGCTGGGCAGCCCAGAGGGAAAGGGGCACAGGAAAGATTTGTAAGTTAATGATACACAAATCCGGCCCCTTCTCAACCCCTGTTTGAGTGCTATCCTATTTCATTTTCACATCTGCAGCTGCAGGCTCCCCTCCTGGCCTGCCCTCATGCTCCTGCCAGGAAGCATTCAGGCCCCAAGGCTCCCCGCCCCTCCACAAAATGGAACAGCAGCAGAAATATAACCCAGTTCAGGCTCATCCTGAACCAGATCTTCAGAGTCCAGACAGCAGTTGACACAACCGGGGGCCTGGAGTACCAACACTCGGCACGAAAACCTTCCAGGCCCCGGGAAGGCTGCTGATTACCAACCCCGAAGCAAACTGAAACACTTTTCCAGGAGCCCCTAAACATTTAACAAATTCCTGCAGCTCCTCCTTCCGGCTGGCTTGTTCGGGTCCAGTGTTTCCTCACAGACCTGCTGGGCTTGCCAGGAATTCTGACGGCGTCAGGAGGCAAAGCTTTTACACACCAAGTAAGGTGAGGGCGCCCCAGGGGAAGAGCAATGCTGGCCGAGGTACCCAGAGCTCAGACACGGAGTGACTTCCCGTGACCTCACAGCCAGCCCCAGGTGCCATCTCGCCAGCTTGCCCTCTGTCCCAGCATGCCCCGGGCGTTGGAAACACGAGAGCCACGCAAAATAGGCTGTGCTCTCCCCCCGACAGCTTAGTAACCTCGGCACAGGGAGCCAAGGGAGAGAGCAACTTCTGCCCCTTCGGGGTTCAGGGCGCTGGGCAGACACGGGCTGATGTTAAGACGGGTTCTCGCTTGGGCTGAGAGGGACCTGGGGGGCAGCATGTGGTCCGCGTCACAGACCGCAGAGGGAAGGCGCCCTGGGCTGTGTCAGAGCCTGTTTACCTCTGCTGATGCGCTGTTTCTCTCCAGACAGGATCCCAGGAGTGTCGATGATGCTTATGCTGTCCAGGACCGGGTTGGGCAGCTGGGCACACATGAACCTGCACGGGAGCAAAAGCCGGAGGGGAGACGTCAAGACTCAGCTCTTGAGGCTCCAGAAGTGACAGGGGGCTTTCTGTGTACTCTCCTCTCCACCTCTGCCTTCCTTTCCCGAAGCAAGGCATTTACAGGAGGTTTTCTAGTGTTTCCAGGGGTGGCCCCTGAACTCTGTATTGTCTTTTTTGTTGTTGTTATTTTATTTATTAGAGAGAGAGAGCACGAACGGGGGGAGGATCAGAGGGAGAGGGAGAAGCAGACTCCCTGCTGAGCTGGGAGCCCGATGCAGGGCCTGATCCCAGGACCCTGGGATCATGACCTGAGCCAAAGGCAGACGCTTAACTGACTGAGACACCCAGGCGCCCCTGAACTCTGTACTGTCTTAACTGGGAATCCAACCAGTGGCTCAAACTGGCTTGCATCAGCATTTCCCTCACATTAGCTTTTCCCCCAGAGTTCAAGAGTTCAACTTTCAAGTTGCTGATGTGCTAGTGAAAACTGCACGAGCC
This sequence comes from Eumetopias jubatus, assembly GCF_037043125.1. Lineage (NCBI taxonomy): Eukaryota > Metazoa > Chordata > Mammalia > Carnivora > Otariidae > Eumetopias > Eumetopias jubatus. The sequence continues at coordinate 7,549,984 of NW_028274819.1, read as the reverse complement.
TAGGACACCGTTCAACTCCAGAAGGGAAACAGAAAGGTGACCCTGGGACTTTAGCTAGCTAAATTTCCACACACTGAAGGTGGGGAGAGGCTTTCCTGCTGCTGCTGGGACAAGCCCACCCCTCCCACCCAGCTGCTTGGATGAAGGGACAGCAGGGGGCAGCCAGTACAAGCTGGGGGACACGTGGGCTGGTTGGCGGCGCCGGGAGTACAGACACCATTCTCCGAAAGCCGGAGCAGGCCGAGGAAGAACAAATGAAGCCACAGAGGCGCTGGCAACTCCTGAGTGAGGGCTTAGCCATGTGTGCCTGAGTTCCCACTGAGGGGAGAACAGCCCAGAACAGCAAGGGGCTGTCCCAACCGATAGCAGAAATTCTTTACTGGACACAGAAAAGGCTCCTTTAAAAAAACTTCCCTGAAAAAGACACTGTGAGCAAAGAAAATACTGCCCCTTTGTCTGCAGGATGCAGGCTTAAAGCCGCCTTTCCAATTGTGGGGAGGAATCTGAGCTGGTAAGGTTCTGCTTTTGGCCCTACCCACCCCCCAACTCCCCCGCAAGTGACCAGTGGCCAGGCCCGCGGCACCCGGCCAGGGTGAGGGGTGTTGCCTGCAAGCACAACGGAGCAAAACCGGCTGACCCGCAGACCTCGGACCCGGTCCTCACTGTTGCCAGCGGCAGCACACGCACGCCCTGATCGTGGCGCACCACCTGGGGCTCCTGCTAGGGAAGGGTCACAGAGGGAAGACCGAATCAAAAGAACCTGAAGTAGAACTGGCTCTGAAAAATAACAATACATAAAACCGCCCTGTAAAGGAGACCTGCGAGTAAGGTAACATCGGTAAGACCCAGAAATGCGATGCCCCGCAGTCCTGGGAGCTTGGCGGGGGAGACAAGAAAGGGGGCAAGCAGTACAGATGCAGCCGCCTCATTTCCACCACCAAGGACACACTGACTGCCTCTCGCCCCGCAAGCGGCTGGTGGCAGCCACACAGTGAGTCTTCCCAGGATGCTCTTAGGACAACGTGACTGTAGTCTGTCTCGGTCGGCTCCACTGGATTTTAGTCTTAGGGCAGCCACTTAGAGTAAAAAGGGCAGAAAGTCAAGTTCATGGCTCAATGGGTCTCTTTAAGCTGCCCGGAGAGGCTGTGTCAGCCAGAGAAGAGCCCCCTTTGTACGGCTAGAGCCGGAGGCACTCCATGCACTCCACAGGCTGACACAGCTCGGGGCCCTGCCCCAGGGCAAAGCCTGTGCCCTCCCTGCCCCTCGGCTGATAAGACCCCTTTTGGCAGGGCTGTTAGCGATCGAGAACGCTCTGGAGATGAAGTGGCAAGAGGGAAATAAGGGCCGCCTGGCCGGCTCAGTCAGTAGGGCGTGCGACTCTTGATCTCAGGGTCATGGTTCAAGTCCCATGTTGGGCGTGGAGCCTACTTTTAAAAAATAAATAAATAATAAATAAAAGTGTGGGTCTTGAATCCTGTGGCACCAACATCATCAGAGTGTCTGTCTTGGACCCAGCATCCCTGACCTGCGCTTTTTTTCCGGGCAGAACCAACAGCAGGTGGTAACCGGAGGCATCAAGGCCGGTCAGCCAGTGAGCGCTCCATTAAGCTGCCCTGGTGAGCTCAACAAATCAGCAGAGCCCTCCAAGCTGGGGCTTCCTGAACCACCTAGATGACGTCTATGATCCCCTCCAACTCTGAAACTTTAGGTCTCCAAATTCAGAAACAGGTTGAGTACCCCGTTTCTCCTTTCAAAAGCAGTCTGCTCTCACAATAAGAAGCGGAGGCCCAAGGACAAGAAGGTGTACTTATCCCTCCTTCTAGCTTCCCAAAGTTCTGTGTGAAAGGCAAGACCTAATAATGCTCGGAATTCCCAGCACAGCAGCCAAACTGCGCACAAGATCCTCTGGTGCCCACCAGCTAAGAGTCTGGGCCAATCGCCCGTGTACGGGCACGTTAATTCCGAGACACAGGTATTCTCTGGAGGAGGGCTCAAGGCGAAGAGGGTCATGCCTCTCACACGAAGGGCTTTATTCAGCTCCTGCCGTGACACACCAATGCCATCAACCATAAAACAGGAGGCCGGGCTTAAATGCCCAAAAGGGGCAAAAAAACATAACAGGAGTCTGCCTGTACTCTCTGTTAAAAGTCAGCTCTGTGCACAGAGCTAGGCTGGCCACTGGCCTGGATCAGGAGCAAGCTGGTTCACCCCGTGTGGCTGGACAGTGTCGGGAAAGGAATGTGATCATACGGGGCGGAGACTTGGAAGGCAAGAGTCAAGGATTCTTTCCTAGGTCGTCCCTGACACAGACTTTGAAAGGCATGTGGAGTCACTCCTTGAATGGGGGCTGGTAGGAAAGGCAGATCTGTGAAGTCCTTTGGTCTTCACATGTCCCTGGGGGCAGGGGTGGGGACAGGGATTTTAGAACCACTGACAAGTGCCTTCGAGCTCCTTTAGAGTAGCGTGAACTTGACTCCATAGAAAGACCAATGTTTTCCATTCCCAGCATCATGAGGGTCCGAGTCTTGGAGGGTGACCCGGATCATGAGGAGGCCGATTTCACCCATCTAACTGGGGAAACTAAGGCCTAAGAAGGTTAAGGAACCTCTTAGTGAGCGAGTCAGGGCCCAGATCTCATTCCAGGCCTCCCAGTGCTACAGACTGAGGCTGCTTCCTGAAACCCCTAAAGGAGCACAGACCCTTTCGAGCTGCCCCCCCCCCCAGGAGAAGTGTTCACACTCCATCTGCCTGCTACCTCGCGGACTGCCCCCAAACTCAGCAGGCCACAGCAGATCCTCCTTGTCCCTCCCACACAAAACCAGCGGTCCCGGGGGCAGCACAGCAGCAAAGGGAATGACGGAAAGTTTCACATATTTTTCCACGACACTTAGGCAGCAGCCACTTGAAGGAAGGGAGGGGGAAAGGGGTTGGTTTGAATGAATTCGGTGCATCCAGTCTGGGACTACACTGGGAGGAGGTGGAGACAGGAATCTCTCACCTTCCCAACGCTGACCCCGGTTCTGAGGGAAGTGGGGCTGGGATCTGCTGGAAGGTTTGGGAGTTAAACTGATAACCTGGAAAGTTCTGGGGGTGACAGGGGCGGGGGAGGGGGCGGCGATACCCTCCCCCCAGACCTCCGGGTGGGCCGAAGCGGCAGGGGCCCTTGTCCCAGGGAGCGGTCGCCGAGGGGCTCGCTAGGGCCTCGGAGACAAAGGACGATGAGGGGAGGCGGGGCCGGGCCGCGGCCGCGGTACGCTCGGGACCCGAGTGCGGCCCCGGGGGTCCCCCTCCGCCCCCCTCCCCCGGGCAAGGGGCGGGTACCTGTTGAGGAAGGCGTTGCCGAAGGCGTTGAGCTTGCGGAAGGGGCGCCGCGGGTCGACGACGAGCGCGTTGCCCGGCACCACGCCCTCGGTGGGGCCGTGCATGACCGCGATGAAAGAGTCGGTGGTGGGCTCGGGCCCGATGCGCATGCCCGGGAAGTCCTGCTCGATCAGGTGCCGGATGAAGGTGGTCTTGCCCGTGCTGTACTGGCCCACAAGGAGCACCATGGGCTTGTTGTCGAAGTCAGCGTCCTCCAGCGCGGGCGAGTGGAACTCGTGGAAGCGGTAGTGCTCCTCCAGGGGCAGCAGCTTCTGCGCGTACAGCTGCCGCAGCCCCTCGGCCACCGTCTGGAAGAGCTCCGGCTCCTTCTTGCGGCGGGCATCTTTGCTGACCCAGCTGAACATGCTGCCGGGGACGGGGCTGGCTGCTGCGGGGCAGAGCGGCGGCTGAGAGCGGGGCGAGGGCGCGGAGCCGAGGCGGGGCCCGGCCGGCCGGCGGAGGGGCGGCGGGGAGCGGCCCGCAATACGCAGGCGCACGGCACGGCCCGCGGAGCGCCCTCCGCGGAGTGGAGCGCGCGTCTCCTCGTGCGGCCTTTATAGGGCCGGGCCCCGCGTTCGGGCGCGCGCGCGCGCGCCGCCGCCGCCGCCGCTAACCGCGCCGGGCCGCGGGGAGCAGGGCCGGGGAGGAAGGAGCCCCACCCGCGAACTCCGCGCCACGTCCTCCCCTCCCCTGCCTCCCATTGGCCGATTCCAAGTATCGCGAGCGCCGCTCGCCGTACTCCCCGCCCCCAGCCCGGGTGCCGAGGCAACCGCACCTGTTTTCGGCCCGCCCTTGGTGGAGCAGCTCGCGCAAGTGTTGCGGTTGGGAAGGCGGAAAGCGAGGGTCGGGCGCGAAGAGGTCCCAGAGCCTACGTGCCTTGCAACATCCGCGAGACGCCGAGTTAGACACCCGGCTCCCCGGCCGCGCGCCCCACCCGCAGTTCCCCCACGAACGGTCCTCCCTCCCCCGCTGGCTCGGAATTCCCCGGAAGTATCGGCGGACCCCCGGGGCGGGGTGCGGGGGGGGGGGGCTCGCGCCTCCCGTCCGAGCTACCCTTCCTTGCCGCCTCCTCGCCCCTGCTTTCCTGATACTACTTCCTACCCCTCTTCTTCATCTGCTTTGGGAGAGGGAGAGAGAGAGTGGAGGAGGCTGAGGGAGTGGAACATCCGAGGTCGGCTGGTAACTGGGGAAAGAAGAATGGGGAGGGAGGGAGAGGTCCCTGGGGAAAATCTGACCAGCAGCAAGAGGCCTGAGCTCCCCGCAGGCCGGTGGGGCTGGGGATTGGAAGAGGGACACAAAGGACATAGGACATGTGGGGAGAAGAGATGGCCTCTCTGAGGAGGCTGCATCTGTGGGTGGGAGAGGGTAGGGGTACACAGGAAGGCCTGGACGCTTGAGTTTTGAGGAAGTGAAATCGGAAATTCCCTATGTCCGGGGGAGGGGAAATGTGGGGCAACAATGAAATCTTGTGGGAATTTAGGGGAAATTAAAATACCCAAATACTTCTGCTTTCTTCTCAGGGTCACCACAAGTCACCCTCTTTTACTCTGACCTGTGGCCCCCCCCTTACCAGTTCCTGGCTGTTCCATTACACTCATTCCCCCGCCATCATTCCTGGCCACACATCGGCCCCCTTGGCTGTCCAGGTTGGTGAGAATCTTCAGTGGGTGATGTCAGAGCTTTGGGGGACTGTGATTGTTAGGTAACCAGTGTCAGGACACCAAAGTGTAGGAGGAGGGGGTGGGGGTGTGGGGGGTGCAGTGGTGGGGTTGGGGGGAGACTCCTAGGTAGATCTAAAATGCACCATGTCCAACTTTCTGGCTTCTGGGAGATGTGGGATGGAGGCAGGAACTCAAACCTGAGAATGAGCCGAGTTCTTAGGGGAGCTGGGTCAAGTGGGAGCCAGAGAGGGCAAAAGGGGAGGTTTTGCTTGCCCGCCCCTTGTAGGATCAGGCCCCAGTGCCTTCTGAAGAAAGAAAATGTTCAATCCATCGCCTTCCCCTCCCCCCTTTGCCTCCCTGACCATTGGAGAGCCCTGTCTGCACTCTTAAGCCTCTGGCTTACTGCTTTTATTTGGGATTTCGTTAGCATTCTTTTCATCAATACCAGTAAACCAGAAGCCGCAAGACTCTTTTCTTGGTGGACTCCTCAAAAGGCCAGAACTCCTGGGCAGGGCTGTCGCCAGAGGCTGCATGCTGGCTGGTGATCAGAAGCCTTGGGTGGGCCCAGTCCAGACTTCCTGGGCCAGCCTTAGAAGCCAAAGGACTTGCCTCCTCCATGGCGCTTTGAGGGGTCCACCCCGGAGATGTAGTTTTTGGGCTGTTCCAGGGAAGGGCTTGCGGCTGAGGCTCCTGAAAGAGGTGGTTGTTCAATGGCCTGAATGAGGCTTCAGGAAGCCCCCTCTCGGCGGAGTTCGCATTGACCCGCCGTGGTCTTCACATCTCCCCAGAGTCCTCTGTGCTGGGAATAGCTAGCCCGATAAAACTGAAAACAACAAAATGTTCCTGGGTTATTTATACATGAAACTCCAGCCCCTGTTTGTTTTATATGGCGGCTTGACTTTCTCCAAGGAGCGCAAAGAACTGAAAGAAGGCATCTCTCCCCCTCAGTGAGGCTCAAGAGGACAGAAATTAGTTTCCCCCATTTCATGGAGTTGGCACTCGGGTCTTGGGCAGCTTCCTGAGCTAGTAATTCCCAGACTGTGAAAATGTCCTAATTCTCTTTTTGTTGTTGGAGCCGGCTGAGATTCTGTTCGGTGGGAGTTTTGTAAATCATGAGTGAAGCATTTCACTTTTGGTTTCTCTATTTCACTTTCTGTCTGTCTTTGCCCAGGGCCGTGACAAAAGACTAAGGAAGCGTTCAAATATTTTCCTTTCTCGTGGAAATGAGGCCCGTCCCCCACTCCCAGGGTTTCCTTCTTTCAAATTCAGAAACACACACCTGCACAAGTGGGCCTTGTTCTCTAGGTCTGCACGGAGACTGCTCTCAGCAGAAAAGACCTACCTGCTTTCCCTCGAGGTGATCTGCTCAGTCCCATAATGGCCGGGTCTACAAAAGGGTCTATGTACAAGGCCCCTAAAAACAAAAAAAGGGAGAGGGAAAAGAAAAACAGACTTTTGTCCAAATATGGTAGAAGAGTCAGGCTAGAAAAAAAAACACATGGGTTTGTGCCTGGGATGAGGAGTGGTTCATTCTTCCTACCGAGAAAGTCTGTAGACCCAGCTTTTCTTGCAGTCAGAAGGAGTAGATTTGGCCAACAGACGAGTTTTGTCAAACCAAGGTAAAGAAAGGGGGAGGTCTGTTCCTCTGCGGTCTGGGGTCTCCAGCGCCGGCTGCAAGGGCATCCTCTGCACCCTGTGAAGCCTCTCTCCCGAAGGGGTACGGCAGTGCATGTGGCCATGGGGCTAGGGTCCTGGTGACAGTTGCTGCGTTCTAGGGGCCTCTGAAGGTGTCCCGCGGCAGGGGTAGGCCCAGCTTGGAGGTGACAGGGTGTCAGGGCTGCTCGGGATCTCTGCTTTCAAATCTCAAATGAGAAGAGCCCAAGGCCCAGGGATGGTGAGTGCCTTGCCTGGAGTCACTCAGGCTGAAGAAGAAGCTGGGCCTTTGGAATCTTAACGCCCTCTCCACGCTCAAATCTTGAATTTGCAAGGTCAAGGTCAAGGTCAAGCGGGCGGCCACGCAGAGGGAGAGGGTTTCCAGAACCTCCTTTCCAGATGCAGGCTGGGGTGAACTCTGTCTGTAAGCTCTGCAGCCTGGGGGCCCGTGCTGCATATCGACAGGGTGCTGTGTATACAGAACCCAGTAGTGCTTTGCAGAGCTGAGCCACAGAAGCCTCTGAGCACCTGTGGTAGACACTCCACCCACTGCTGGGCTTCCCAGCATCCCTTCTTACAGGGGCCTCCGGGGCAGGGGCTGCAGCTGAGCACAGGATGCAGTGTTGACACTAAACTCCCTGGGACAGCTCAGGCACCACCTACGGGCTGCCCTCCAGGTCTTTGCTGTGGACACATCCTGTTGGGGGACTCCATGGGAGGTTGTTTTATTATTTGGCACATGAGAATTCTGCTTTCTACAGTGATAGTATCAGGGGTCCTTTGGCAGGGTCTTGGGGTCTCCTTACTCTGTGCTGATAGAAATGGAGGGTACAGGAGAAGAAATGGCAGGACGATGCTGAGGTCAGCAGGGGCCACTGAGGATTCGAGGAGGCCGTGGGGCGGTTAAGAGGCTGCCAGGGCTCGTGGCGACGTCAGAGACAAGACGAGATTTGGGAGGTTTGATCTGAGCAGTCTGAGGGGGCACCTGAGGGGCTCAGATGTTGCTGCCTGAGAGACCACAGGTGTAGCTCCACCTGTGTGAGTGCAGGCCACTGCCCTCCTTGCGTCCCCTTCACGCACGCTTTTCTGCTTCAGCTCACTCTCCCTCACCATAGCCTCGAGCCCCTGTTGCCCCATGGCGGGAGTGGGGGGGGGGCTACCCTGAGCCTCTGCATGGGCCTCACAGGCTGCGGGCTGGGGAGCAATTCTGTGCCCAACAGGGTGTCACACGTGTCTACCAGGGCACAGGCCCAGCTCCCTTGGCCTCTGGCCCAGCCCCTCACACCCACACCTCCATGGGGGTCAGACATTGTGCCCAAGGCCACCCTCCAGGCATGTCTGCTGACCTACATCTCCCTCTTCCTTCCCCCACATCAGTCTCCATGAAAGTCCCACTGAGCTGGGTGGTCCATGCAGCTGCCCCAGGTGACCTGGCTCTGCCAGGAGTCAGTCTCTCACTTCCCTTTTGGCCCAGCTGGAACATTTCTCTGACCTGCGTCTTCTTCATCCTGCCCTAAGTACAGGCAATGAAAATGGGTCATCTGAAAAGAGACTGGGAGCTGGGGAGCTGAGAGGACCCAGTCCTGCCCAAGCTCCATGCTTGTTCTCAGGAATAACGTGTTGGGACTTGTTCAAGGGCAGGGATGCAGCAAGACCCTTCCCAGAGCTGGCGTCGAGCCTCCGTTTCCTGCTCAGCTAGCCTGGCCTCTGGCCCCTTGGTTCCAAGACCTCGCCCTGAAACACCCCATCACCCTTTGCTAATCATGGTAGGCAGAATTCCAAGCTGTACCCAAGGTTTCCCACTCTGGTGTACACAGCTGGTATAGGACCTGGGATTGTGACTGATGGGTCTACTCTGTGATAAGTCATGTTCAGTGGCACAGTTGACTTTATTTTGTTTATTTACTTAAAAGATTTTATTTATTAGAGAGAGCATGCGTGTGTGCACGAGGAGGGGGGAGGGGCAAAGGGAGAGGGAGAAGTAGGCTGCCCGCTGAGCCGGGAGCCCAACGCCAGCTCGATCCCAGGACCCTGAGATCATGAGCCGAGCGGAAGGCAGACGCTCAACCGGCTGAGCCACCCAGGCGCCCCCACAGTTGACTTTAGATACGAGATTCTCCCAGTGGTCTGACCTAATCACAGGAGCTCTTGAAAAGCAGAGTTTTCTCCAGCTGGTTGCAGAGGAAGGAAGTCAGAAATTCAAAGCTCAAGAAGGATTCAATGTACCAGTGTTGGCTTGAAGATGGAAGGTGGCCACGTGGAAGGAATGTAGTGGCCTCTAGGAGCCGAGAGCTGACAACCAGCAAGGAAGCCCAATCCCTGCCAGAGGACAACGAGAACAGGCATGGAGGGAGACTCCCTCTACCCCTGAGCCTCCAGCTGAGAGCTGGGCTAACACCGGATCTCAGCGTCCGAGACTCTGGACTTCTGACCCACAGAATTATGAGCTAATAAATGGTTGTTTTAAGCCACTAAGTTTGTGGTGGGAAGACTGCTGCAGCAGTGGATGTGTCTTTTGGTCAACTGATGATTTATTCGATTGGCAACACTTGGCAGCCATTCAACAGGCGACGAGAAAAAAAGAAAGGAAATTAAGAGTGATCGTGGAGTCAATAACTGAGAAAGCAGATTGCAAGACTGAACACAGTGCAGCCTGGCTCAATACACACACACACGCACACGGTTCCCAACCAGAGGTGGTTTTGCTCCCCAGGAAACATCTGGCAATGTCGAGACATTCTTGGTGGTCGCAACTTGGGGAGCATTGCTGGCATCCGGCGGGCTGGAGTCAGGGATGCCGCTTACCATCCTACAATGCATAGGAGAGCCCCCAACAGAATTATCCAGCCCCGAATGTCGACAGAAGGTTGAGATGATCCCACTTGCACCCAGCCACTGTTGTAGCATAAGGATAGTGCAAGATCAGGTTCCGGTCCCACCAACTGTGTGATCTTCGGTAAGGCTTGAGCTGAGGTCTCTGGGACCAGCTGTAAGGAAAGCACCTACTTCTAGGAGTAAATGAGTTAATGTACAATGTGTGTAGAACAACAATGTCAGCTAACTTGAGTGATTACAGGAAATGTCTACAGGGCTATGCTTGCATCATAGGAGCTGGGGCAATTTTTGTTGACTTCTATATTGCTCAAATTTGATATAATGGACATCTTTGACTTCCTTAACTGGGTGGAGGGGGGGAAGCTGAGGGACAAAACAACTGGCCTGTACTCTCCAAAAATGTTGAGATCTTGACAAACAGAGCAAAACTGAGGACAGTTCCAGACTAAAAAAGGCTGAAGGGACCTGGCGACCACATGTGAGGTCTGATCTCCATTTATTGGGACAGGTGGTGACATTTGAAAGGGGATAGCAGGGGCACCTGGGTAGCCCAGTGGGTTAAGCGTCCCGACTCTTGATTTCTTCAGCTCAGGTCATGATCTCAGGGTCGTGGGATGGAGCCCCAGGTTGGGCTCTACACTCGGCACAGAGTCGGCTTTGGATTTTCTCTCTCCTCTCTCTGCCCCTCCCCCTGCTTGTGCTCTCTCTCAAATAAAAAGATAAAATCTTAAAAAAACAACAACAAAAAGAAAGTGGATGGCATGTTCGATCGCATCACAGTATTGCTTCACTGTCGCCAGGCCTAAATTTGGTAACTGTATCGTGGTTGTGTAAGAGATTTCATTTTTGGGCGGGGGGGATACATGTTGAAATATTTAAGGGTGAAGGGTCATAACCTGTATAACCTCTCAAATGGTTCAGAGGAAATTTGGGAGGTGTGAGAGAGAAAGAGAAAGAGAAAGCAAATGTTGCAAAATGTTACTACTATTGGTGAATCCCGGTGAAGGGTAGATGGGTGTTCATTGTACTTTTCTTGCAACTTTTTTGTTTTGTCAAAAACAAAAACAGGCCTGTGACTGGGTGCTCCTCCTTCAGGCCCTCCGGGGCCTGGGCCAGTGTTACATTTGCTGCCCGATGCCCGACCCAGCAGTGCCAAAATCCATTTATAGTAAAATGGAGAAACCAACTGTTTTCTATTCATACAGTGGAATGCCGCACAGCCGTGAATGAACTGAACGTGAGCAAACCATGGCCCCAGCGACCTCCTGGGGACAGCCGGACCCAGCGGCAGGGTTCCATTTGGATAATAAACACATACCACCACCAACAAAGACAGGCAGAATGAACGTATATTGTTTTAGGCTGCATACACCGGGGGTGGGGGGTGGGGTGGTGAACCCCAGGGAAGGGCCATGAAGTGATGATCATAAAGGGCAGCATTGTGTTTACCTGGGGAGGGGGTCACCTGGAAGGACACTTGTGAGGGGGGGCTCTGAAGCACAGAGATTTTCTTTTCTTTTTTTAAAGATTTATTTATTTAGGGGCGCCCGGGGGGCTCAGTCGTTAAGCGTCTGCCTTCGGCTCGAGTCCTAATCCTAGGGTCCTGGGATCGAGCCCCGCATCGGGCTCCCTGCTCCTCGGGAAGCCTGCTTCTCCCTCTCCCACTCCCCCTGCTTATGTTCCCTCTCTCGCTGTCTCTCTCTCTCTCTGTCAAATAAATAAAATCTTGAAAAATTTATTTATTTGAGAGAGAGAGCGCGCGCGCAAGCGTGGAGGGGGGAGGGGCAAAGAGAATTTTAAGCAGACTCCCTGGTGAGAGAGGACCCCCCCCCACCCCCGCCCCGCCATGCCTTGATCCTCGGACCCTGAAATCCTGACCTGAGCCAAAATCAAGAGTCCGAAGCTTAACCGACTGCACCACCCAGGCGCCCCCAGGGATTTTCTTTTTTGAGTGGTAGTTACACAGGGACTTACTTTATAATTACACAAATATACACTATACATTTATGTTTTATACACAAATAGCAGCTGTAAAAGTCCCAGCAAGGAACCCCCCACTTTGTGCCAGGTGCGCCCTGAGTGCCTGGGACCTGCCACTGTGTTAAGGACGCTGACTGACCCTTGTGAGGGCCTGGAGGGGGCCTGGAGGGGGCCTGGCGCCCGCCTCGGACGGGCTGGGGAGGAGGACCGGGAGGACCCGCCCCACCCAGCTCGGGAGGGACGCGACCCAGTGCACCCCCTGGTGGTGGCTTCAGGGAGTGAGGCTTGTAGAAGAGCGAGTTCCCCACCGCCCCCAACCCCATGCCTCCTTCTTTCAGCACCTTTCCCCCTGTTATTCCCTCCTCTTCCAGTGCTCACCACCTGTTCCTGGGAGTCACCTCAGCAAAAGCTGGACTCGCACTCACCTCTCAGGGAGACTTCCCCAATCAAAGCCGCTGTACTCTGACCTTTCCTTCCCCCATCGGCCTTTCTTTGCGGGTCCAAACGGTGAATTTGCATATCCTCTCCGGACACCTGGTCGGCATCCTGTCGTTTCACACATGTGTGGTGAGGGTGAGGGCCGGCACTCACTGAGGGCCTCCCACCTGCCAGTGCTGGCTGACCGCCCGGCTTCGGATGCCTGCCTCCCCCCAGGCACCTCCATCCACGCATCAGGCAGTCCTGCAGCTTTGCAGTTATGAAGATGCTACCATGTGCCAGTCTGAGGCTACAGGAAACCAAAAGTCAGTAGCTGGTGCCGCCCGGGGTTCACAAGCTGGGCGGGAAATAGCTAGGCATTGGTGGCGGCTGTCATGGGGGACTCTAAGAGAGCTCACAGAACAGCCTGGGAACCAGCGACTGGGACGGCGAGCAGCAGGCATCCTGGAGGGCTCAGGAGGAAGTGGGAGCAGCATCCCGGCGAGGCAAGATGGGCACAGGCCCAGGGCCTGTCGGGAAACGGCCACAGGTCAGGGGAGAGAGAGGAGCCAGTCCGAGGCAGCTGGATCTGCCTTGCTCAGGAGTTGGGACGTGACCTGCTGGAGCTGCAGATGCTCCGTGGAGGCTGAAGGAGGTGGACACCCAAGGCAGGGGCGGCTGCCTGCCACCACCTTCCACCCTAAGCCAGTACTCTGGGCCTGTGGCCTGACAGCCCCGAGAGGTCAGAGTTCAGCTCCTTGCCATTCGGCCAGTGTATCTTGAACACCTACTATGCTGGGGCGGGGCAGGCAGGAGGACTGAATCATGGACTTTGCCCTCAAGGAGTCTCAGACCAGCACCAGGATATCAGATAAGGGCACAGAGGGGCGCCTGGGTGGCTCAGTCATTAAGCGTCTGCCTTCAGCTCCGGTCATGATCCCGGGGTCCTGGGATCGAGTCCCACGTTGGGCTCCCTGCTCAGCGGGGAGTCTCCTTCTCCCTCTGCCCCTCCCCCCATTCATTCTCTCAATCTCTCTCTCTCAAATAAATAAAATCTTTAAAAAAAAAAAAAAAGATGGGCACCTGGGTGGCTCAGTCGGTTAAGCGTCTGCCTTCGGCTCAGGTCATGATCCTGGAGTCCCGGGATCGAGTCCCGCATCGGGCTCCCTGCTCAGCGGGTAGCCTGCTTCTCCCTCTGACCCTCTCCCCTCTCATGCTGTTTCTCTCTCTCTCTCTCAAATAAATAAAGAGAATCTTAAAAAAAAAAAACGCAGAGCTCTCAACCCCACAGGAATAAGATGAGGGGGTGGTGGGAGAGGCCTACAGAGCCCAAGGTGCGGTGGGGGTGGGCAGCTCCTGCAGTCATGGAAGGGCCCTCTGAGCAGGGCCTCAGTAGAGATGGGGGCCCAGGGAGCCGGAGCAGATAGGGCAGTGTGAGCAAAGCCACACTGGGAAAAGTGAAAGTGTCATAAGGGCCGGAGAGGGTGGCTGGATGCTTGTCAGCCGCATAGTCCATGGAGAGAGAAGGTTTGACTACTCTGTGACTTTATTATTATTATTATTATTATTATTTTAACGATTCTCTTTATTTATTTGACAGAGAGAGACACAGCGAGAGCAGGAACACAAGCAGGGGGAGTGGGAGAGGGAGAAGCAGGCTTCCCGCCGAGCAGGGAGCCCGATGCGGGGCTCAATCCCAGGACCCTGGGACCATGACGTGAGCCGAAGGCAGATGCTTAACCATCTGAGCTACCCAGGAGCCCCTACTCCGTGACTGTAGCAAGATGTGCACCCTCTATGAGTCCGTGTCTTCATCTCCGGAATAGGCTCATGACCGTGGCTTTGCAAGGTCATCGAGCTGACCCCAGGGGACTGACGTGAGCAAGTGCTCAGCACACAGAGAGGGCACAAGAACCGGCTCCTATTATTATGCAATTTGAACTTTATTCTTAGGTCTATGTTTCCAGTTTTGGAAAGTTTATCTTTTAAAATATATATTTTTAAAGATTTTATTTACTCATTCATGAGAGACGGAGAGAGAGAGAGAGAGAAGCAAAGGGAGAAGCAGCAGGGAACCCGATGCGGGACTTGATCCCAGGACCCCGGGATCATGACCTGAGCCGAAGGCAGATGCTTAACCATCTGAGCCACCCAGGCGCCCTGGAAAGTTTATCTTTTGGCAGCAGAAGCCTTTTTATTCAAATGAGAATGTCTCCAGAACTGCATCGTATCGAAGCCGGGCAGGAGTGAGGCTGTGTGGGAAGCTGGTGCGGGGCCTGGGTCTGCGGTCCTGACTGCTAGGGTGCCCAGCTGGTGGCGGGGCCGGGGGAGCCTGGGGGTGGGGGGGTGGGGAACCCGAGAGAGAGGGGGGGGCAGGGAGGGAGCAAGTGGAGGGAGGCTGGGTCCTCGTCCTGGGGGGAGTTCTGACACAGACTGGGGCCCAGGGCCCTTGGCCCCTCTTGGCCACACGGGACATTGGTGGTGCTTCCTTGGGGTGCAAGACAAAGGCTTAGGATCTGTTCAGACATTTAGCGAGCACGCACCTGGGCCTGGGCTGGGCTGGGAGCCGAGCTCCCAGGTGGTGGGGGGGATGGACACACTGAGGGAGTTCTGTCCTCTGGGGAAGCACAGGGTGCTGGGGGCGCCCAGGTGGGCAGTGGGGATCAAGTGGGCTTCAGGAAGGCTTCCTGGAAGCAGCAAATGCTTGGGCAGAGCTGGGAACAGTTAGTAAGGTGAACCTGGCCAAAAAAAAAAAAAAAAAAAGCTGGAAGGGCGTTCCAGGCAGAGGGAACAGCATGGATAAGGCACAGAGGCTTGCCACAAACAGTCCATATAGAGGTGGGGCCCTAAAGCAGCACGGGCTCACAGGAGGGGAAATGGAAAGGTAGGAATTAGACAGGAGGGAGTTGGGCCTGAGTGCTGCACTGGGGCAGCAAGTCTTCATTGCCCTCTGGGTCCCCAAAGCCCTGTCCCTTCCCCCACAGGTCCCGGTGGCCGGCATTGAGGCGAACATACCTGTGACCTATGGAATTGGCAGCCAGAGGGGAGAAGAGAGCACTGGCTGTCAATTCATAGGTCAGAGCCCTGTGCACTCGGTCTCAGGAGCCCGCTGACGGCCCACCGGCCTTGGCCATGCTGGGCCTGGGAGCGTGGCCATGGAGGTCCCTGCTGGTCTGCTGGGCAGCAGCCACCTCTCCTCCTCCGTGCATACTGGCCCCCATCCCCAATAACAGCAGCCCCACTGGAACCAGTGGGCACTTCCACATGGAGTTGCTGTTACAGGGGGTGAAAACCGGCTGGAGGCCTGGGCCCTGCCTGCCTGGTAGCTGCCCTTGGGCAGAAGTCTGGGGAGGACCTCATGCCCACCCATCGGGTCCATGGTCTTTTTATTGAGGCTCCTTATCATCCGCGGCCCACACCTCGAGTCCCTGCACCAGCCCCCCCCTTCTCTGGGCGAAGTCCAGGCTCAGCCCCAGCTCTGCTCATAAAGCCGGGAGTGGCTCTGATTTACAGCTCCCGGGCAGCCTTTGCCCACTCTGCCACCCCCACGCCCTCTGTCCCCAAGTTCCTTGTTTCCTCCTTTCTTTCCCAACCAGAGCGGGGCCTCAGTTCCAGGTTGGGCCACGGCGGCCTCCACCCTCTGCCCTTTGCCCACCCTTCCTGCCACAACCGCAGGGCAGAGGGACAGCGAGGGACAGCTGGGCATCTGTCAGTCTCCAGGGCCCAGATTCCTGGGGATGGCCCCAGATGAGAAGCAGGAGGCAAGACTGAGAGGGGTGGGGGTGCAGGGGGGAGACAGAAAGTAGGAGAGTGAGGCAGAGAGGCCAAGAGAGAGGCAGATGTGGAACAGGAGGGAACTGGAAAGGAACAGAGCAAATAGGGACAGAGAACGGTGAGGGGGGAGGCAGGGGGAGAACAGGGACCTTGATGCTGATACACAAACCTGCTGCTGACCGCATGCTAAGAACAGGGCTGTCACAACCACCATCGGGAAGAACACTTAGCACCTCAGTGGCCTGAGAGCCAGCAGGGGTCTGGGAGCTGGGTGACCTTGAGCACGTGGCTTAACCTCTCTGAGCGGTTGGCTGGTTCCTCACGTGCAAATCAGGGCCTGTGAGGCCTGTCCTGCCCTCTGGCTTGACTGGTGGGAAGCCACCCTCCCTTCAAGCTTTGGTTCCATCCCCGCTGTGGGGAGTGGAAGGGGCTGCTGGCTGTGGTCCCTGAGCGGGCCCAGGACCCCCAGAGGAGCGGACTTTTCTCCTGCAAAGTGTGTTTGCACCCACCCTCCCATTCCGCAGACAGGATCTGGCCCAAGAGGTTTCAGTGACAGGTTCCAATGCCAATCCCACCCCCACCTAGGGGACATTTTGGAGAACCCAAAACTTCTGGAGGGGAGAGGGGACCTGGGACTCTGAGCCTCGAGAGTGGACTTGGGTAGTGGAAATGCCCAGAGAGGCAAAGGAGGCTGCCCAAGGTCACAAAGCAGGGCCTTGAGGTCCGTCCTGTCTGGCAACTTCTCTGAAGTGGCCTCCTTCCTCTTGGGATGCAGTCAAGGTGGGATGGGAGGTCCCTGGGCAGGAGTCCTTTGCCTGGGAGGACAGGCCTGTGAATGAAGACACCATAGCAGGGGACACCTCCCACCCGCTTGAACCCAGAAGGCCCTCCCGAAGACGCCCAGGAAAGGCTAAGCGCCAGGCTTGGCGGAGGCAGTGGTGGTGGCCGCCCAAGCAGGAGTCCCGGCCCTCTCATCTCACAGGGGGAAATGGGGGCCCAAGGCTGGAAGGGACTTGCGTGGCTCACGCGGCAGCTGCCTAGGCCCTTTCCTTTCTTCCTCAGAAGGCCTGGGGCCCCTGCAGCAGGCGGCTGGGCTCAGGACAGCCCTGGGCTCAGGGGATGTGGGGGTCTGACTGCCCGGGGAAGGCTCTTACCTGGGTGCCTGGCTGGCCCTCGGGGCACAAGGAGGAAGTAGGGGCACCCTGGGCCCAGTGCCTTTTGAGCCGTTGGCCCAGCCCCTGGCGGTGGTTAATGATTATCCTGTTGCCTGTCAATAGGGATCGCAAGTGTGGTTCGAAGGGCATGGAACCCTGGACTGTGCCCAGGCAGGGTGGGGCACTTCTAGGAAGCACCAGGCTGGGCCACCCCCCCCATCCCCTCCGGTGGCATCAGACCCCAGACCCCAGCCACCCACACCCTGTCTTCTTCCACTGGCCCCCCGCCCCGTCCGTTTGGCTGACTGCCCCAGGTGACCATGGGCGGCCAGGACCCCCGGAATCCACCTGGACAAAACTCCTGCTCTGTTCACTTGGTACCCAGACACAAAGGGGACAGCAAGGACACAGAAGGGACCAGGGGGATCTTTGCTCCCCCGAGAGAGCTGTAGATGACCCTGGCAAGTGAGGGTTCTCTAAGTCTGTGCCTCTTAATCTGAGCCTCAGCTTCCCGAGGCCCACCGCCCACGTGCTTCGGCGCAGTGCTGCCGGGGAGCGAGGTGGGTGGGGCATGCTCAGATTAGCCCCTCGATCTGAAGAAACAAGGTATGTGTGCGTGGGGGGCTGTAACGGGGTTTTCCCTACCCCAAGTCAGGAGCCCTGCTAGCCAGTGCCGCCCCAGCACCCCTCCCCGTCTAGTGCCCTGGAGCTGGGACCCCAGGGCAGAGGCTCCGATCACGGGACAAGGCTTCTGCCAGGGATGGCAGGAGCAGCCTCCAGGGGGCGCAGCCCTCCAGGAGTGGTGCCCGGGTAGGGATCACCAGGAGGGGCCCGAAGCTCAGAGACCCCGGGTGTAGCCTCAGACCACATGGGCAGGGTCTGAACCTTCTTGGGGCACCCCACCGCCTGACCCTGTGCTCCGGCTCAGTGTCCTCCTAGCTGTCCCCTCACCCCTGGCCCTAGGTAAGGCTGGATCCTGGGCTCTTGCAGGGCTAGAGCCAAGAAACATTGTCTGGGTGAGGTAGGCTCCAGGCCCCCTGGGCCTCTTCGCTCAGCCCCTGCCGCACAGAAGTGGGGCCGGCAGCGGCGAGGGGCAGAGTGCGGACCGCAGGCCAGTCAGGGGTTCTGCAGGGCCGGACAGCTAGCTGGGGGCCAGTTTTAACCTGCTGGGCAGGTGTGGTGACCCCTGGTAGGAACATGGGGGGATCCTGGGTACAGAGATGGGGATCTGGGTGAGAGCCAAGGTCAAGGCTGAGGCCGGGGCAGCGCAGGTACACAGGATGAGGGGGCCGGCGGCGGGCACAGTTTATTGCACTTCATGCAGATACTGACCCACACGCTCCAAGGAGCTTAAAAATACATTGACCCCCAACAGTGTGTGTCCCCCACCTCCCCCTAGACGCAGAGAGACACTTGGCTGAGTGGGGTTGGGTCTGAGGGTCCAAGAGCCTCCGTCCTGGGACAAGGCGGCAGTGTGGGCCCAGGCGGTGGTGGAGGCGGTGTCCTTTCTCCCCAGAGGAAAAGTGCAGAGACAGGGCTGAGGCCCCAGGCAGGGAGGCCTCGTTCTCACAGCGACTGGCGGGGCGGGGCGGGGGGGGGGGGCAGGCAGGGTCCTTCCAGGTCCTTCCCGAGGGCCCGCCCGGCTGTGGGCCGAAAGCTCTGGGCAGGCGCAGGAGCCAAGATGCCACCAGGGCTGGCCGGGCGAGGTGGGGAGCAGCGCCCTTGGGTCCTGGCGCCCGGTGCTCAGTCCTGGCCTTCGTCCGAACGCCACTTGAGAGCGTGGTCCTTGTGTGCGTCGGGGAGGATCTGGTTTCGCATCCCCCCGAGCAGACTGGACGTGGCCTCGGTGGCTAGAATGAGGGGCTTCACCACGGTTGGGGGCAGCTGGCGGATCACGCCGCCCACGGCGCCCGTCAGCCCCTTCTGCTCGTGGCCCCGAGATGCCACATCACAGATGGTCTGAGCCGTGTCCAGGATGCCCTGTGGAAGTCGGAGGTCAGGGCGGGGGTTTGGGGGCGGCGGCGGGGGCGGGGGGAGGTGGGTGTGGGACTGGGAAGCGGGCAGGGTCTCATCACCTCTCGAACCGTGTCATAGGCCTTCGCCACACCCTCCCGGAGGTCAGCAGGCTGGTGGCCCCTTCGGAGCCTTCGCACCGAGCGCTTGTCCTGCAGGGAGCGGGCGATGGGCGCTGCCGGGGACAGGATGTCGTACACGGTCTCAGCTGTGGCCTGAGGGGACACGGAGGGCACCAGATGAGGAGAGCCAGCCCGGGCACACACACGAGGCCCCTAGGACCCCAAGCCAGCCCCAGAGGACCGTGCTGGAAGCCCCGGGCAGCCCGGGGTCGGGGGGCATCACGCTTCCGCCTCCCCCACGGCCGTGCTTTGCGGTACGGCTCCTGCATCCTGCCGATGCTTCCAGCACCCAGGTCGGGGGGCTGCGGGTGGACGGCATCCTTCCGAGGGCATTCTCCTCATGTTCTCTGGACCCCAAACCCTCCTCAGGTGGACCACCACATCTGGGCCCTTGCCCCGTTCGTGAGCTGCCGCCCGTGTAGCTTTCTCGAGACCGAGTGCACCGTCCCCCCTACCCTGCCCCTTGTCTGGCCCTGCCAGCTCTCGGGGAAGCCCGGGCGGAGTGCTGGGGTCCCTTAGCTCGCCCCCACCGACTCTGATCTACCTTCTTACGCTGGCTGCTCTGTTCCTTTTGCCCCTCACTTCTCACCGTGCCTCCTCAACCTAGCTGTGCCTCTGGGGGGCTCTCTGGGGCCTTATCCTTCCAGCCTCCTCGCTAGAGACCTCGCCCCCGGCCTGCAAGGGACTGGGCGTGCAGATCCCAGAGAGCCGGGAGCTCCCCCTTGCATCTGCACGCTCACCGCCCCACAGAGGCCTGCCCATCCTCGCCCTTCCACCAGCGTTCACGGCACTGAACTAGAGCTGCTCGCAGGACAACTCCCGGGCCTCCCTGGGGATCTGTCTGGGCCTAGCCAAGGGCGGGGCCTGAATGAGTGAGGGCCAGTCTGCGCCGCGGTTGTCCTGTCTGTCAACAGAGCCACACCCCCTTCCCTCCTCTTCGAGAGCTGGCCAGGCGCAGACACCCGGTGGGCTAAAAGCATGCAGGGCACCCACCCCCCGAGGAGTTGCTGTGGGCCCCAGGCCGGTCACTGGGCCTCTCCTGTCTCATAAAATGGGACCGCACACCCAGACTGTCCATCCTTAGTAGCGCTTTGGGGACAGAGCAGGCACCGTGGAGCAGACTCTCCCTGCCCTACCTGGCCTGGAAGCAGGTGCCCACTCACCTGGATAGCCTGCACCAGCCGGTTGCTGAGTTCCAGGGCGGCCGAGGCCGTGGACGAGCCAAAGGAGGCAGCCCCCCGCTGCAGCCCCCGCATGAGGCGCCCGTCCCTCCTGTACTGCTCGATGGGCAGCCAAAGCAGGTCCCGGAACCCTTGAACTGCAGGGACCGGGCTGTCAGAGATGCCCGAGGCTGTGCTGCCCGCACCGACCCTGACTTAGGACCTCCTCCCCCTACTCCTGGGGGCAGCTTCTAGGCTGCCCAAGAGTCAGAGCCGTTTCCAGAGCCCCCACAGCCAGCCACTCACAGAGCTGGACAACTGAGTGCATGGGGCCTACACCCCCCAGCAGGCCGGGCAGCTGGTTCTTGCGGATATCCTGCAGCCACTCATTGAGAGCGTAGCCCAGCACCTTGTCCACACCCAGGAGTCTGGGAAGGGGAGAGGAGAGGAGGGTACAGGGGCAGAGCCACACACTGAGGGGTCCGGGGGCCAGGACCCGCGTGAGGTACCCCAATGCTCTCCATAGCAGGCCCCCCAGCCCAGTGCAAAGGATGACCGTGCCCACTTTACAGAGTGGAAACTGAGGCACCAGAGGAGTGAGGACTTGGCCAAAGCCACACAACCAGTCAGGATGTAGCCAAGGGAAGACAGGAGACTGGGGGTGCTGGAGGGGATTGGGGGGGCTCACCCATGTCGGCAACAAAGCCGCTTCAGCTTCAGCTCGGAGCAGTTGAGCTGGGCCAGGCCGATGAGGAGGCCAGCGAAAGTGCCCTGCGGAAGGAGGGATTTGGGTTCACACAATTCAGCTCCTCGGAGCCCCTGGAGGCCGGCTCAGCAGGCACTACTGCCTGGATCAAGCCGCGGCCCCCAGAAGACGAAGCCACACCTGGGCAGAATGGGGACCCCCGAGAGGGATGGCCCAGGCAGCCACTCCGCGGGACAGCCCTACTCACCACCTGGTCCATGGTGACGTGCTTGCCGTGGTAATCCAACCAGATAGGCACCTCGGATGTGAAGCGGAACTCCCTGGATGGGGAATAGGGAGAGGGGGCCTTCAGTGCCTGCCCCTGCCCCCCTGCAGCCTGGGCGAGGACCCCCCAGCCTTCAGCCCTACCTGAAGTAGATAGGCTGCTGCTCAGCAGAGGAGCTGGGTCCACCGCCCGCGGCCTCCTGGGAGCTGGTCATCTCGGCGTCCTCAGGCCGGCCCTCCTGGAGGCTGCCGGGCTGGACTCGGGTCTCAGGGCGAGCTAGGGTGGGGGACACCGATGGGGGATGGGCCCAGGGATGGCTGGGAGGCGGGAGGCGGGAGGCCCGGGCCCTCCCCTCCCAGCTCAGCCTCTCACCCTCAGCGGATGTCTCTGCAGAGACCATGGGATTGATGCTAGCCACCAAGCTGGTGAAGAAGTCCTTGAGGAAGAGCAGGGCGTCCTGCCGGGGAAGGGGCAGGTCAGAGGGGCCCAGAGGCAGTGGGGCTCACCGCGCGCTCTGCCCCCCGTCTGGCCTACTCACCTGGTCCACGTTGAGCCGCAGGGGCATCAGCGAGACCCGGAGACAGCACTCAGGCCCCCCCAGGTTGGTTGTGGGGGCCACGTGCAGTGCTTTGATGGTGAGCTAGGGGCAGAGGGCAAGCTCTGGGAACCCGCCGGGCCTCGGGCCCCTGCCCCCACCCTGTACCCCCACCCCCGGTGCTGCATCTGCACACGCTGGTCCCTCAGCTGGGTCTGCCTGAGCCCCAGCATTCTCCCAGGCTCCCAAACCCCCTGCTGTGTGGGCACACACGGCCCTGCCCGCAGCGGCAAGCGGGGGCGGCCGGTACCATGTTGGAGTGGGCGCGACGTGGCATCCGCTCACTCGTGTGCAGGTACAGGAACTTGTTGATCTGGGAGGAGGCCAGCCGGTCCCGGACCTCCAGCTCCTGCACAATGAACACCTGGCGGGACAGGGGCCGCTCCTCGAGCTCCTGGCTGGGGGCCGCAGGGCCTGTGGCTGGCTCCACCGGGTACACCTCGTGCTGGAAGCTTACCTGCGGGGCAGACGGACGCCTGAGCCGGGGAGGCAGGGCCCCGCCTCTCCCAGCCCCCACTCAGCCGCCCACCAGACTGCCTCCCCAGCTGTCCCATAGTCAGTTCAAACCCCGCTTGGCATGCTGAACTCTTGACCTGAATGTCTCCCCTGAATCTCCTTGCTCCATTCCCTTCCTGTCACCCTAGAGGCCCCTGTGTGCCTGTCACCAAGCGCCAGCACCGCCCTTGTCCACACACCCAGAGGGATTTTCACACAGCACACACCCCCTCGGGGCCTGGAGGGGCCCGGCCTCTCCCTCCACCTTGCTCCTGACACGCCAGCCCCACTGGCCTCTCTCTTGCCCCTCACAGAGCTCAAGGCCCTTCTCGGCTTTGGAACTTGGCCCTGGACTTCCCTCTCCCTGACCCAGTGCTGGCTCCCCAGCCCCACTGGCTGCAGAGAGCCCCCGAGTTTGCTCGGCACGACAGCCCCGTGTGCTGGGGGAGAGGGCCCGCATGGCCTTGCCCTCAGGAAGCAGCACCTCTGCCTGCACCGCCTTGTGTCGCCCGGCCTCCCAACCTGGGGTTCCTCCCCATCCAAACTTCCCCAGGATCGGACCGCTGTCACCGGCTCCGCGGCTGCCACCATCCTGTGCGGCCACCGTCTCCTGTTGACTGCATCTCACTCTAGTATAAAAGCCAGAACCGTCCTGTGGTCTGCGGGGCGGTTGGCAGAGCGGTCGGCAGCCTGGCTCCCAGTCAGACCCACGGCGCCCCCACGGCCCGGCTGCAGTCCTGCTGGCCGCGTGGCTCCAACACGGCAGGGAGGCTCCTGGCCCCGGCCTTCGTGCTGCGCCCTCTGCCCGAAACCCTGTTCCTGCCCCCTTCCACGGGTCTCTGCCAACGGCACGGTCTCAAGAAGACTGTGCTGATCCTCCCCGGCGCTCCCTGTGCCCCCTCCCTGGCTCACCTTCCCCAAACACCGATCCCAGTCCACACCATACGGATCTGTGGCTCCCTCCACTACCACACACGTGATGGGCAAGCAGGGCTCTGTCTGCTGTGCTCGCTGCTCCCTCCATCGTCTAGAACAGCACCTGGGGTGCCGTGTGGCCGCTGCTCTGCAAGCGCTCGGGGACTTGGTGCCTGACCAGGGACCCGGAGCCAAGTGGCCGTGGTGGCATGCTGGCTGGGTGCCAGCGATGGGAGGGCCTGCCCTGTCCCCCTCCCAGGTGGCTTTCTGGACTCTGAGCCCCCAGCTCACCTTGCTGAGCTGGATCTCCATGAGGACGTGGTGCTGCCTCCCAGTGCCCCCCTGTGTACGCCAAGAGTTCTGGGGCCGGTTGGGGCCGGAGCAGCGGGAAGGAGAGCCCCTGGGGCCCATGAAGCTGCCTCTTGCCCTGGAAAGAGAGACAGAGGACAAGCTGACTCGGAGGAACCCCCTTCCCGTCAGAGCGGGCCCTTCAGCCTGGGGCAGGAAACCCTCTCCAGCCTCAGCCCTGGGCGGGGTCGGGGGGGGGCGGTAAGGAAGGAGGAAGAACGGGGGCCACTGAGGCAAGGACACTGCTCAAGGTTATCAGCGGCTGAAGGTCAGAGCCGGCCCCCAGCCCGGACCCCATCTCCCAGCTGGGTGGGCCCCACGCCATTGCTGCCACCTGCACCCGTCCCTACCTGGGGCCAGGGTGGGGGCCGAAGTCCCTGCCCCCATAGAGGTGCCAGACGAGCGAGACCTCACGGAGCACCACACGGCTGCTAGGCACGGGGAAGTGGGCAGGCGCCCGCAGCAGATCCGTGCTGCCCAGGGGCCGTGAGAAGTACCCGTCCTGCACGACAATGGGGCCTGGATGCAGCTGTGTCACCACGGGCTCCCCATCTCGGGGCTGCAAGGAGGGGGCCGAGTGAACATAGGTGCGGACACCTTCCCCAGTCCAGGCCACCCTCTCCCAACTTCCTCCCCATCCTCGTACCCCCCCCCACTTTGGACAAAGGATGACTGTCGCGGGCCACCGTCCCCAGAAGCTGTGTCGGAGTGCTCTGTCCAGGGGGGACCTAAGTGCCCCATGTTCTTGCCAGTCCCGTCTCCCCGGGCCTGGGTCTCACTTGCATGTGACATTCCCATGGGCTCCTGGGGGCCAGCCGGTCAGCACCCCGGCAATCAAAAGGTTCCCCTCCCCTCCTGCCAACCACCCTGGCCCTCTCTTTCCCTCCCCTTGAGGTCCTGTCCCCCTCTGTCCTGGACGCCATTCCTTCTTCCTCTGGAAATCCACTTGCTCCTTCAAGGCCCAGAGTCAGAGAGACTGCCATGGACCCAGACCCACCTCCTCAGTGACAGAGACCACCTCCTAGCCCTCTCCCAGCAGGAGCTCTAGAAAGGTGCAGCAGGGAGCCACCCTCTCCTTCCACTTGCGGGCCCTGCCCCGCCTGCCCCCCCACACACCGGGATGCCCAAGCCAGGAGCATCAAGGATGCAGAACTCGTCACTGTCCAGAGTGTCTCCATCTCCCTCTTCCTTTTCATCTTCCTTGGCCTCCGAGCAGGACCCCAAGCTGCCAGCGGGGGGCACAACAGGGGGCGAGTGGGGCTGGGCCCCACTCCGTTCACCTGGGAATAGGTAGACTGACACAGGCGAGGCCTGAGGGGGGGGGCCACCTGTGGAGACAGACACCAGTTTTGGGGGCGATGCCTGATTGTGTCCCCCGGCCCCAAAGCACCACTGCGCCCCCCCCACCCCGCACCTGAAGGCTGGGTCAGCTCCCGCAAGCTGCGCTCAGTGTCCAAGAGGGCGTCGGCCAGGTCCCGCTGGTTGATGAGGGCCGTCTCCACTGGAGGGCAGGAGGGCAGGGAGGCAGGGCTCTCGGAGAGCTGGGCCGGGCAGGGGAGGAGTCACAAATGAGGGACACGGGAAGGAGGGGAGCCCCTCCTCCGAAGCCAGGCCCCTGGGGGCTGCGGCAGGAGAGTGGGCCCGGCAGAGTTCCGGTCGCCTGTAGGGCCAGGCCTCACCTGTACCTTCTGGCCGGCGATCTCCGTGGGGCTGGGGGCCCGGGGAGGGGGGTGTAGGTCGCCCTCACTCGTTACGTACTGGAGCAGGTTGACCAGCAGGGCACAGGAATCTGCGCAGCTGTGCACGTGCACCACGTTGTTGGAGCAACGCAGTTCGAACAGCGGCTGGTTCTGGGGGGTGCGAGGGAGGGGGAATGGGGCACCATCAGCCCAGGCTTCATCCCCGCCACACACAGATAGGACCCGGCCAGGTCTTCCCGGGGCTGGTCAGTCTGCTGCCCAACAGCTCCACTGAATGAAGGAGCAAAAGGAGCCCAGGGAGTGAAACCACCCAAGGAAGCAAGAGTGCACTCCCCGCGTGAAAGTGTTCCAGTGCCCAGGCCTTTATCGCTCACCTCAGCCTGGCCACGTGGGGCCTGTTACCTCCATTTTACAGAGGAGGAAGCAGGCCCTGCAAAGGCCATCTGACTCCCGAGGCCCTGCTTCTGCCCTGGCTGCAGCTGCCCCCTGGTGGTGGGGTTCATATTACGGCACACCCAGGCTAGGCCTGGCCCTTCCCAGGGGGGCCACGAACCAGAGCCCAGCATGGAAGGGCAGGCAGTGATCGCAACCTGAGCCCAGACCCAGGGAGCAGAGGGAGGAGAGAGTGCAGTGGCAAAGGGTGATCCCCTGAAGGCTCCCTCGGCCCTTGCACCTGCTCTGGCTCCGGAGGACTCTGGACAACACTCACCAGTTTGCCCTCGGTGCTCCCCTTCCAGGTTTTAATCACAAGCTCCAGAAGGTCAACATCCAAGACACAGACATAATCTGAAGCAGAAAGCAAGAGAAGCTCCAGTTGCTTCTTCACGCCCAGCCCCTGGCCCACCACCAGAGCAGAGAACCTGGCGTTTCTCTAAGTGCAGCCCTTGCGTGCGTGCATGCGTGTGTGGGTGCTAAGAACCCAGCCAGCAGCTAGGTGAGGACTTCTGGCTGCTCTGGGTGTGGCCGGGGGCTGTGGGCCCTCAGAGGGGAGGGAGCCCAGTCCAGGCCCTGCCCACCTCGCTGCAGATCCGGCGTCTCCACCTCACACTTGTCGGACAGGTATAAGGCTGAGTCGTCCAGGATGAACCTGGTGGGGAACAGGGCTGAGAAGGGCCCAGGAGCCGCTGCAGGCTGCAGCTCCATGGGAGCCACGGGGTGGGGCCCCTAGAGACAGGCCGAGGGGAGCCACAGGGGGTCCCAAACCCACAAGAAACTAGTGCTGGGTCCTCTCTGGCCTCGGTGTTCTTATCTGTACACTGGGGAGACTGGCCTGTCTCCTGCGCCGCAGGCCCAAAATAGCGCATGCTTGCTTAGGTCAGAGGGCAGGTAGCTCTCTCCAAGCATTTTCTGCTCCTCCTCATCTAGGCCTCGCAGCGGCCGCAGGAGGGAAGTGTCCTGCTCCACCCCCCCCACCCCCACAGCATTCATTGTTCTTTCAAAGTCAGTCCTTATTTTAATGGCAACACAACACAAGCTCTTTTAAGATATTTTAAAACACGGGAATAAAAAATAATCTCTAACCATATTCCCTTAATCCCAAATTCTGAGAAAAGCGCCCTGTGCATTCTCTTCATCTCTTCTGTGAAGCCACAGACATGTATACAAATAAACCTTTATAAATCTTAAAAAACATCACCACCACGTAGAGCTTTCTATCTCGGGTTTTCAGCACATATTGCATTACGGCATCTCTCGTGTTTTTCAATGTTATTCTTCAACTTGACTTTAATGGTCGGGTCAGCCATGTCTACTGACTCAAGTTGTCATCTGGGGGCATTTAGATTGTTTATAAGTTTTAAATTCTACTACAAAGGCATCGCATTCCACCTCTGTTATCTTTATATCCTTAGAACAAGCACGTCAGTGAGCCGATCAGGTTAGAGAGCACAGATGTTTTTAAGGCTCTGCTGAGGAGGTGCCAACTGTTGTCCGGGAAGGTGGAACCAATTCTCATTCCTGAGGGAGGGATCATCACCCAAATGTACAGAAAGGCTCAGAGACTGAGGACACAAATCAGGTAGGCAGGACGCTGGGGAGTAGCAGTTGCAGCCTAGTTTGTGTGTGTGTGTGTGGGGGGGTGGAAAGTGAGCTGGGTGGGGGTGGTGCATACCTGAGCAGGAAGGTGGAGGTGTCCATGATGATGTTGCTGGAGAGGGTGAAGGTCTCAGCGGTGACAAGGACACGCACAGGGAGGTAGAGGGGCCTGGTGGGGGGTGTCACACATGCACTAGGGCGGGCTCCTCACACACAGAGAGCCTGCCCCCCGGCCCCTGGCTCTTGGCCCACCCAGCCTGGGTACCTGTAGTCCACGGCGCAGGAGAACAGGTGAGTGTGTAGGACAGTAATGACGGTAGGGGGCAGGTAGCCCAGCACTGGGTCATCAAGCACATCTAAGAACTCCAACAGCTTTGGGGGCCAGGACAGGAGGGGTACCGAGGATCAGGGGCCTCTTCCTTCCTCTAACCCCCTCCCCGCGCCCCAGCATGGCTCCCCACCTGCTGCCCATCAGCTGCTACCATATCCCTTGCCCAGGGGCTTTGCTGGGAAGTCAGCTCTGGCCCAGCCCAGGCCCCTCACACTGGCCTCCCCCCAACTGTAGAGACCTGCCTGCCCACACCACTTTCGCTCACCTGGGAGTGCCAACTCTGTTCTGGTAAAGCCATGAAGTGGCGCAGGGTGGCCCTGTGGAGCCTCAGTGTCACCAGGAACTCCTGGAGGTGGGGCACAGTCAGCACGGGGTGGGGGTGGGGGCTAGCCCACCAGGCACCAGGGAGGCAGTTGCCCTAGCCAAGTGGGTAGACCAGAAGCAGGCACTGTTGTACCTTGACATTCTTGTGGGGGTCCAGATGGATGCGCACAGCCGTGGACAGCATGTGGGGACCGCGGCCCTGGCCCTTGGGGCCCGAGGCTCCCCGTTCGGTCACCCCTTCCTCCGATGGGTAGATGGTTGGGGCCAGCTGGGCCGGAGGAGCAAAGTTGGGCAGCTCCAGGCGACTGGGCAGCAGGTGGTCATCCACAACCGCTGGGGAGGCAGCTGGTGAGCCCCCTGCCAAGCTGGCTGACCGTCCCCTCCACCCAGGGCCACGTCCCTCTGGCAAGTCCCCTCCTTTCACACCTCGGTGGTAGAGCTTGGCCTTCTCGGCTTCTAGGCAGAAGTAGCCGAGTCCCGGCTGGCCTCGATACTGGGAGACGCTGAAGATGGTGCCTTGCTCCACATCCAACACCAGTTCCCCGTGTGAGGTCTCTAGCCGCCTCCCAACCTCGTCCTGCAAGCAGAGCACGTGGCGTGGCCTCACCAGGGCCCTCGGTAGCCCCCGCGCCCTCAGGGGGGGTGGTCTCTCGGAGCCCTGGCCTGAGTAGGACCCGCTCTCGCTCTACCCAGACTCTGCTGAAGACCTAGAGCAGCACTTGTCTTTTTTTCTTTTTTTTCTTTTTAGAGAGGGAGTGGGGAAGGGGCGGAGGGAGAGGTAGAGAGAGAAGGTCTTTTTTGAGTGGGCAGCGGGGGAGAGAATCTTAAGCGGGCTCCACGCCCAGTGTGGAGCCTGATATGGGACTCCATCTCAGGACCCTGAGATGACCTGAGCCGAAATCAAGAGTCAGACCCTTAACAGACTGAGCTGCGCAGACACTCCATGACTTGTCTCTTTTGCCAGCAGGCGAGTCATCCCTGCCCTATCTGCCATCCAGCATGAGCTAGGGGGCCATGAGGACCCCTAGCCTGGTGCCTTACGTGTAACGGGTGCTAATGGGGTGTGATGGATGGTTGGGGAGGCATGGGTGGGTCAGTGGGGGTGGTGGGTGCGTGCTGCTGGCCAGACAGACCACTCTCAGCCACACTGGGGTTTCTTTTCCCAGATTCCCAAACTGGAGCTGCTCACACTGGTCCTGCTCTCCTGCCAACGGTGGGTTGGGGGGCGCTGGAGTCAGCGGGGCTCACCTCCCCAGGGCTGCCCTCACCTTAGTCTCACAGAGGGCTGTGATCCGACCCTTCAGCACTGTCACCAGTGTAGAGAAGGTACTCTGGGAGCGAGGACTTGGGGACTCAGGGGCAGGGGGCTGGGGAGCGCCTGATGCCCCTACTGAGAAGAAGTGGGCATCCTCATCATCCGAGTCTGAGTCTGGGGTGAGATCAAGGAGCCAAGTGGGAAGGAGACCTGGGAGGGCTGCCCCAGCCCTGCCCAGCTCTGGGGGCCTTGGGGCCCCTGCTGGGGCATCCCTCCTACCCAGCTTGAAGGCTGACTTGCACATCTTGAAGTTGTCGTGCCAGAAGCCTGAGGGGCCCGGGAAACCAGCAGGGTGAGCGGCGGGGTCAGGGGTGGGAAGCAGGTCCGCAGGCTCCCACATGAGCAGGTCGTTGTTGATCCTGGGGCAGGTGGATGGAGAGCAGCAGTGAGGGTGGCCCAGCCCAGCCCCTCCCCACGCTCCCCCTACCCACTTGAGTCACCACCTGTTATAGAGGCTCTCGTAGACCTCCTTGCTGGGCAGGAAGATGTGGGCGCTGGGCAGGAGCACTTCCAGGCTGCAGCGCGACAGCGCCAGGGCCCGGCTCTGGAAGGTCCTCATCTCCTCAGGGTCTCCAGGAATCACCATCTAGACAGGCGAGCAGGCAAGGCATCTGAGACATGTCAGGGCCTGCTTCTGGCTCGGCAATCAGACCCTGGTCTGCACGCTGACCTCCTATCATTCATTCATTCTCATTCATTCATGGGAGCCCCTCTCTGCTGGGATGTACGACAGCCAGCTCGTGCGAAGTGCTGACCGTGTGCCAACCCTGTTATGAGGGAGGACCTCACGTGTGGCAACTCCTTTCTCCTCGTGATAAGCCTGTGACACAGGTCATTGTATCCACTTTCAAGATGAGGAAACTCATCTGCGTAGAACTCTGAGATTAGACCAGTTCCAAGAGGATGAAGCCACCGAATGGAAGAGCCTAGATTCAAACCCAGACCTTTTGGCCCCGAGGCCAGGCCCTTAACTGTCTCTCACTCAACTCTCAGCACCTTCAGAGAAGAGGATCCTGAGGTCCAAACACACACCGTCAATAGACGGGCTTGTGGTCTTCCCCATCAGGGACCTGTGCCTTCCAGGGCCTGCCCTCACCAGTGTCCTCATGCCCAGGCCCCATGAGCTGGGGTGCTTTTGACTCCCCACTGGTCTAAGATGATGGAAGACATGAAACTCTAGCTGGTGCCACGTCACGCCAACTCGTGCCCCAGGTGGTCCTGTCTTCATATCCCACAGCCACCAAGTGGCTCCCCTGGGTTCCAGGGGCCTCACCTCCTCCGTCTCGTACATGGTCCTCTTAGAGGAGAAGGGCGAGGGCTCAGGCTCCCGCAGCTCACATGGACTCTCAGCTGACAGCTCCAGCAGCTCTCCCTTCTCAGGGGCCACTTCCCACTGTGCGCTGCTGAGCTGGGGCCGCAGAGTCACCACTACCCTGCCAGGGCACAGGCCTGTCACTGGCCTGCAAGGCCCCCCTCAGCCCCGGATCCCACCTCGGGAGCCACCCTCAGCAGCCAAGCAATCTCCTGTCCATCCCTTCCAGAGCCCCCACTTACTGGGGCAGGAAGTATTTGCGCCCAGGGCTCTTGGGATCCAGGGCTTTGGAGACCCGCAGGCAGGGGATGGGTGGCTTCTCTCCATCTTCGTAAGTGCCTGGAAGAGTAAGGAGGAGTTGGGGCTTGTCACGGCTGCCCTTCCCCATTTCTTCCCCAGTGGGGGCGGGGGGTTAGTGGGGGCCTGAAACGTCCATCATGGTGACTGTCCCTTACTGTTTACGGGCCTGCGCTCTCCCTCACACCCACAATCTGCAGCAGGCCAGGGATAAAGGGTCCACTCTGCCCACTCTCAGTCCCCTGGGGGGCTCTCACCATGCAAGTCGGAGCAGGTAAGTTCCAGGCGGGTGGGGCCGGGGGGGCCAGGACCGCTGTTCAACTCTGACCGGAACTGGGGCTCACTCAGCTCCAGCCGCAGCTGCTCGGCCCGCACAGCCCGGCCTGCCCAGGGGTCCCGCTCGGGCCGCAGGTCGGCAATGGGGAAGCGCAGCTGCAGCGTGGCCCGGGGTGCTGAGAGCCGCACCACCGTCTGCTGCTCGGCAGCTGGTGCGGGTTCTGTCTGCAGGAGGATGGGGGGGGGGCGGGTATCAGAGCTGCTGCCAGGGGACCTGCCACTGAGGCTCTGAGCCAGAGGGTCCGCGCCCGCTCCCTGCCCCAGCTGGGTATCTCACCAGGAGGCCGGCAGGTGGCTCAGGAGGGGGTATGGTAGCCAGGTGCAGCAGAGCAGCAAGCCGGTCCAGGGCCCCCAGCTCCACATCTGCCTGGAAGTCAGCCAGGTCCAGGGCCAGTTCTGAGTGGCAATGGTAGGCAGCGGGGCGCCGGGGTCGGCTCTGAGGGCGAGGGTGTTCAGGTCAGCGAGGGCTGTGGGGTAGGTGAGGGCAGGATGGGAAGGGACCCCCTTGAGCAAAAACAAAACACAGAGCCCTCCTGGGGGGTGGGAAGGAAAGCTTGAGCAGGGGACCTGGAGATCCTCACCGCATTGCCTGAGAAAGATGACCATGTTTGTTTAATAAAAGCCACCCGATATCTGGAGACCCGCAGGGGTTTGCCAAGATGAGCCAGGGAAGCGGCAAGAGCCAAGGGGGTGCCTTATGTAGGGCCCAGCTGTCTTCAAGGGCTCCCAGATGGGGAGGTGTGCTCTAGCTGAGCACGGGCAAGGGCGGTGGAGGGTGGGAGCAGGGAAGTAACTGCAGAGGCTGAGAGGCGAGGAACAGCCAAGGGCCCGTAGGCATGGGGTGAGGTGGGTTACCTTGGACATCCGGCGGAGAGTCTGTGTGTGACGCAGGTGGGCACAGGGCCGAGCTGAGGCCTGGGAACTTAGGGTGCTGGGGAAGCTCAGGATCTGGGATGGGACACAGGAGGCAAAAGTCAGGCCGAGCCTCCACACCCACTGGAAGCTGCAGGCCTTGCCACATACACACTTGCTCTTGGCCCTCACCTCTGTGTACTCGGCCTCTGACGTGTCCCTGGGCCACAGGCACTCCAGCACCTCGAGCTGCCCAAAGTGCACCTGTGTGCTGGTAGTCCTTCGGCCCCTGCCTGTCCGCAGCTCCCAGGACAGCTGCACAGCTGTCCCCGTTAGCCTGCGGGGAAGAAGCTGGGCATCAGAGGTTGGGCTTGTGGGGCGGAAGGGGTCTCTCCTTGGGCCCCTGCCTTGGGCTTGTACCGGACATGGCTACGGGGACAGGCCCTCTGGAAGCGCGGTCGGAGATGGTGGAAGTCACGGGAGCCGAAGGGCGCATCCTTGGTGGCATCAAACTCCGCAAAAAAGTGGGTGGTGAGGTCAGGTGGTCCGGAAGATGGGGCAGACGTCTGCAGCAAGGTCAGGGTCATGCCCCCCAAGGTCATCTTCACCAGCGAGTCAGGGCGCAGGGTATCCGGGAGGGGCGTGGGGGCCGTCTTGCCTGAGAGGATAGAGGTTTCGCCAGGGGCTTCCCAGAGCTCGTGGGTACCCCAGGTAGAGGGACGGTCAGACACTGGGCTGCGGGCTGGGAGAAGCCCTGGCCCAGATGGACTGTGACTCTGGCACGGGGCTTGGCTGGGCAAGGCTAACCCCAGAGCCTCGTTATGCCAGGTACTGAGCCTAGGCTCAATCCAACCCTCTCAAGGAGCTGGAAGAAGTAGAGTGATAAAGCACTCGGGCCAGCACCTGACATATGTGATCTCTCAATAAACATCGACCAAAACATACATAGCCTGCCAAGGTCAGATCTTAGTATGGCCTTCTCACGGAAGGGGAAACTGAGTCTCCAAGAATTTAAGTGCTTGGCCCAAGATCACGGACTTTGAAACCTGGCCTCTATCCATTGTGTTACCAGCCTCCCCTGAGCATCCCCAGGGAACCAAGTAACCCACAGTGGACAGCTAAGCATCGATGGGGGCCTCCTACATGTACATGACATCACATGGGCCCTGAGGCCTTTTCCAGCTCCTCTTGCTCCAGGAGCACTCACCAGCTGGGTGGGCATGGGCAGAGAGCCGGCAGGGGGCCATGTCGCTGTGCACAGAGGGTCCCAGGTCTACATCCGAGAGGGAGAGCTCAGAGAGGGCTGAGGCCACACTGCTTGTGAGGCCCGCCATGGAGAAGAAGAGGTCTGTGGGCCAGGGCAGGGGAGGTCAGGGAAAGCCACACTTGGCGCCCGTGACTCCTACACCCTGGCTAGCTGCCTGGACCACTGCCAGGTCTGGCCCCACACCCACCAGTGTTGTCCAGGTTGACAAGAGGGTTGGTAAGGGGTTCTGGGCTGAGGGGCTCAGCCACAGCCCCTGCCTGAAGCTGCTGGTTCAGGTCCTGCTCAATCAGCCACAGGTCTTCAGCACCGAGCGGGCGGCTCTTGTTCAGCTTGTCAACCAGGTCGTCAGGGTCTATGGAGGAGGACACTTTTTGTGTCAGTCCAGCCTAGCCGGCCCCTCCCCAGCCATCCCATCCCCTGGAGGGCCCAGGGGCCTTACCTGCGAGGCTCATGGCACTGAGCAGTTCTTGAAGCTGCTGGAGCTGCTGAGGCGTCAGGAGCAGGTGCAAGGAGCCCAGCTGTCCAGCCACCTCCAGCTGGGGACAGAAGGGGCCAGAGGGGCCAACCATGGAGCCTACACCTGCCACCTCGGCTCTCTGAGAGCCACCGCCCACCTGCCCTCACCCAGAGGAGGGAGGATGCCAGTTGCCAGGCTAAGCTCCAACACCACCAAGGAGCTGTGTGACGCTGGCC
This sequence comes from Eumetopias jubatus, assembly GCF_037043125.1. NCBI lineage: Eukaryota > Metazoa > Chordata > Mammalia > Carnivora > Otariidae > Eumetopias > Eumetopias jubatus. Next base: position 7,516,070 of record NW_028274819.1, on the reverse strand, counting down.
ACAACTTGACCACTGAGCCTGCTTCTCTACTGCCCAGAAGACAGTAATTTCTCCCACTCAATGACCCTGCTTTGTATGGGGCAAGATCAGCTCTGCTGAGGAGTATGCTGAAATGGGCCACACTCCCTCCTCCACAGGGGCTGGGGACCCACCTTGGGGCCTGGGAAGGCCTCATTCTGCTTCAATTTCACCGTCAATTCCATATACCCTGAGCAGCTGCCGATCTGCAAGGGGGGTTTCGGGGGATCTTCCTGGAGGCAAAAGGAGACAGGAGGGAAGCGGTCGAGAAGATGAGGTCAGAGATGGTCAGAAGGGATGGGGCGCAGCGGGGCAGGGAGAAGGTGGAGATTAGAAGGAAAGAAACTGTGGGGATCAGAGCCAGCCCACCTGCGGGGGTAGCTCCTCGAAGTGCAGGCGGACTCCTGCCAGCTGCAGCAGCTTGTGCAGAAAGGCAGGAGGCTGGTGCACGTCCACTGGAGGCGCCTGGCTTGGGTCCCGCACTGCCTCATCACAGTACTCCAGTCTGCCGAGTGTAGGATCAGCCCTCGCCCCAGCCACCCCAGGCTGGAGCCCTTCTCCCCACGCGGTACCCTGTTCTAGGGGCCTGGGGACCAGAGAGTCTGGCCAGCAGAGCTGCCCCATCATAGCCAGGCCATCCTGGACCTCCATGGCCAGCCCTTGCCCTTCGGACCCTCAGTGTGTAACCTGATCCTCGGGGTGTCCCAGCCACCTTGGGCCCGTACCACTTGGCCCCTGGACACCACTCCAGACTCACAATATGGTCTCCCTCCCACCTGAGCCACCACCCAGGCCCACCCAAGATTTGCTCTGCTACTTCCCGGGAGCCCAAGGTGGGGTTAGGGGCAGGGCCAACACCATTCAGCAGCCCCTCACTCCCCCTCATCTTCATCCCAGCCCACCCCGCTAGGCATACCCCTACCTCTGTACATGGACTTCTACTGCCACGCCATGCTCCCCATCACCCGGCGAGTGCTCCACCCTCACGACAGTGTCCAGGAAGGTCACCTTGATCCTTCGCAGCACTGAGGGGTGGAAAGGGGTCTCAGGCCAGGCGGAACAGCAAGGGGCAGGCAGAGTTTCCCCGCTGGGGCAGCAGTGTGACCATCCTGCTGTCTGGGGCCCCTGTCTTGTGGGCTATGGAGGCACAGGCAGCAGGGCAGCAATGAGAGGCCTACTTACCAGTCTCAATGGTCTGGGCAAACATTTCCAGTCCCTCCAGGGGCTGTGGGGGCTCCGAGGGCTCGGGCAGCCCGTCCCGAAGGCACTCCTGAGCCAGCTGCAAGCTCGTGGTCATGCATGAGGCCCAGCTCTGAGAGTCAGCAGCCCCTGGCCCTGTGAGTAGGAAGAGGGTCTCAGGAGAGGCAGGCCTACTCAGCTCCTGGGTGCCCAGGCCTACTCCTACCACTTGCTCCCCACCGCCCCCAACCCCAGCCTTGCCCTGCCCTCACCTGGGCCCCGACGAGGCTGCAGGGTGAGCTGGAGGCCTGACACGTGCACGGTGCAGTGGTCAGTGAGCAGCGCAGCCCAGGGCACGGCCACCTCGATAGAGCCCACGAAGCCTTCCACCAGCTCTAAGGGTGATTCTATGGACTCCAGCACTTCGTTCACAGACTAGGAGCAGGGAAGGGACAAAGCCGGCTCAAGGAAACCCCAAATGTGGCTGTCTCCTTGGCTGCCACACTCCTTGTTAGTCTGCTCTGACCTTGGAGAGCTCCCTTGTTCTCCCCGTCCCCACCATGTGCTACTCCAGAGTTCTACCCTCGCTTTAGCTGATTCCTACTCTTGGCCCATCCAAACATCTTTCATCCTTTAAGCCAGAGGAGGGGGTGCTTGAAGCATGAAGAGGAAGCCAGGCAGAGAGGACGGAAGGTGGCATGATCGAGGCACGGGAACAGCATGTGGAAAGGCCCAGCAGAGTGCACCCACGTTCTCTCTGGGCAAGTATGGAGTTCAAGCGGAGTATGCTGGAGAGGCTATCAGAGGACTGAACTGAGGCAGAGGGGGACCCCCCCCAACTCCAAACATTTGGTGTAGCTGTACCTCTTTGAGGTACAAGGCTGAGAGCCCCTGGTTACCAAGAGGGAGAGAGCACCATCGCCATCTGGGAGCTAGGCAGCAACCCACCTGCCTGGTCCGTGTGATCTCAGGTGCTGTGTGGTACCACCCAGAGAAGTTCCCAGTAAACACTTGTTGGATCCAAGAATAAACAAACACATGGCAGAACTAGAAGGCTTATAGAGGTCAAGTTGAAACTCCTTACCCAGACATCCACAGATGGGAAACTGAGGCCTAGAGAGAAGGAACTAGTTTAATCACTCAGTGTAGTGTGAGGACTGCAACTGGGAGACAGGCCTCCTCTCCTCACCCCATCCCAGGACCCCCAGGCACTCAGCTTCTTCTGGGGTCTTCAAGGCAGGGGCTGCAGGCTGAGTGGGGGGGGGGGGGGGCTGGCTATGAAAGCACCTGCTTTTCACCAGGGGATAACTCCTCCCTGGAGGCCAGCCCAGAAAGCAGCCTAGCTCAGAGCCATTTCAATCCCCACCAAGAGGGCAGGGCAGAGCAAGGCAGGATGGGAGTGTTTTCTGGGACTGGAAATAGAAAGCAGCAGCCTAGAGGTCTTGGCCATTTCTTTCAGGCCAGTCTAAAAGTCAGCGGTCACAAAAGGCCTCCACTAGGATTCACAGACAAGAGGATACGGGAGGTGTCCCCAACTCTGGGCTTGGATGTCTCCCTCTGCCTCTACATTTGCTCAGGAAGTCCTGGCCTACCCCTAAAGCTCAGCTTTTCCTGCCCCAGACTGCGTTTAGGCCAAGCACCCTGTCTGCTCAGCCAGAAAATTGAGAAGCCCCTGACCCCACGCCCACCCCTGCTGCTCTGGAGTGGGGGGTTGACCCCCTGCCAGCCCCGGCCTGATGCCTCTAATTGGTGGCTCCTTTGCAACTTCCCAGTTCAGATGAGTTGAGTCACTGCCCCTCACCGCTCCCAGCCTCGGGCTTCCGACCCAGACCTATTCCTCCCTGCCTCCCCAGCATCTCCCCTGGCCTCCTCCCTGCCTGAAGCCAAACCTCTCCACCTGTCCTCAGGGGCTTCGCTGCAGGTAGGGCGGCCGATTCCCAAGCCCCTCCCCAAACACCACTGGGTCCATCCCACTCTCCCCAAAGCAGGAAGTAGGCAGCGGAGGCAGTCACACGAGGTGTTGATCAAGACGGGTGCTGACGCGGTTGTTGACATCCCGGTCCTGAGGCGAACCCCACCCACTTGGCCCAGGATCCGAGGGTCAGGAGGTCAGAGCACCTTTCCCACGGGTGCTCTCAGCAGGCCTCCAGACCCCTACACCAGCCTTGCCTTACCAGCTAGCGGCAAGGCTCCAACTCTGTCACTGCCCTGGACGGGTTCTGTCAGAGCCCCCTAGTTCCTTCGCTCCCTCTTCACCTTCTCCTTAGCTCCTGAGGACCACGCTTCTCAACTCGGGCCCCCAACTCGATGTGCTGACTCTGGCATTCTCCAGACAAGTGACATCCCCTTCCTCAGCCTGTTTCTCCTACTGTGAACTGGACGCAGGGACCCCCCCCCCCCTTCCCACCCAGCTTCTGGCTCTGAAGCCGATCAGTCGCCTGGAAAGGGCCTGACTCCCACAGCCCCTTCGCGCCCTCTGCCCGGTCCCCCAGCCTGACCCTTTAGCCAGGATCCTCAGGTCTCTGCGCACCGCTCCCCCGCTTCCCGATCTTGGGCCTCGTTCCTCACCCAGATCTCCAGGTGGATATCCCGCAGGGCAACACTGCCCTTGTACAAGTCGAGGCTGAGCTGATCCAGGCTGAGGTGCTCCTGGAAGAAGTGACCCAAGTAGTGGTGCAGCAAGTAGCGGCATACCCGCTCTTTCACACAGTTCGACCATGGCCACAGCCATCGTGACATCTCGGAGACCGCCGGGCCCAGGCCGCCTCCGCTCGCCGACCGCCGGCGATCCCTGTCCGGCTTCGCTGTTCACTAGAGCCCCGGGCTGTCCCCGCCGCTTCTCTCAGCGCCAGGCCGCGCCCCCGGACCCTCAGCCACGCCCCCCACGCTCACTGCCATTCGCCGTTGTAAAGGGCGAGGCCTAGTGATTGGCCGCGGGGGGCGGAGTCTTCGAGCACGAAAAAGGGACTGGACTCTCTGCATGATATAGTGCTCCCAATCCTGATTTACGCCTGCGTAAAAATTCTGTGGGGGCGAACCTTTAGCCTCCCTTCTACGGGCTCTGGGAAGGCTGCGGCTTGAGGTGCCAGCCCCGCGGAGGAACGCGCATGTGCCGACTGGTCCACCTCCTCGAGGTAGTTGGGGAGAATTTAAAGGGACAATGTCTCATCAAACTTAATCGGAAGCTCCCCAGAGGAGTAAGAGTCTGTGTGAGAGCTCCAGCACGCGTCGTAGAAACAATTAAGTGAGTAAGCATTTGCATTTTACAAAACGCTTTACCATCTTTTATCTCATTCAACCCTTCTAATCCTCTAAGGTGGCGATTTTACAGATAAGAAAACCATCTTACAAATAAGAAAGCAAATTTGTAAAGGTTGCTGTTAAGTCCATCACCAAGGAAATCTTTTTTCACCCCTCCTCACCTGGAATGCTGATCAGGACATTTACCCACCCTCCCTTCTCTCTGCTTTTGGTCAGGCCTCCAGCTCCTCTGAAAAAAACAATGGTTTTTCTTATCTCTAACCTAAAGTTAATAACGAAAGGATTTTAAATCCCTTGAGCAGGGGTCTATTGTTTTTGTACAATTTTTATTTGCTTTTTTTTTTTTACATTTTTAAGTAGTTGAAAAAAATCCAAAAAATAAGATTTCATGACACGTGAAAATGTCATAAAATTTACATGTGAGTATCCATAACGTTTTAGTGGAACACTGCCACACTCGCTTGATTAAGTACTGTCTGGGGCTGCTTTCTTGCTACAGCAGCAGAGTTGAGCACTTGGCGCAAGGGGGGTGGGTAACTTCAAAGCCTCAAATAATTGTTTTCTGGCCATTTACAGAAAGTTTGCCAACTCCTGCTCAACAGGGTTGGTCACCCAAGCCCTCTTACATCCTGGGTGACTTAAAGGATACCCACAGGTAATTATAATCCTATTTTAGCCTTACAAGGGAGGGGGACTCTACTGCAATCTAATGCTAAAAGTCAGCCTGAAGCAAGGGCAAACACCCTGGCCTGAGGGGCAGGGACCTGGAGTCCAGTCCTGTGTGGCCTAAGGCAAAGTCACTGTTCCTCCAGGAGCCTGTTCCTATCCCCTGTGACCTGGGGTTGGGTTAGTAGGTGGTATAGCTCATTTACTTGGAAGGGACTAAGGAACAAACTCAAAAGAGAATCTGGGGAAGCCCTGGGAAGTTTCCATTCAAGGAGGCAGGCTAACAGGGAAATGCTTGTGGAACGAATCAAAAAAGATCAGTCTTTCCCCATGACAGGCCAGGGGCAGTGTTGTGTTCATCACATGTTTATTAAATTAATAATAATTAAAGTGATAGACACAATGAATTGAGCCTGTGTGATGTCCTGGGCCATGGGCTTGTCACTTTATAGGCGTTACTTCATCTGCTCTTCACCACACCCTTGGAGGGAGGCACTATTAATATCCCCATTTTACAGGAGAGGAAAACTGAGGCTGTGTGTCTAAGAGCCTATGGAGCAAGTGAATGAACAAACATCACTTCTCCCAAAGGCAGTGGGGATGGAAGGGTGTATTCTGGAGTCCAGGGAAAGTTGTCCTGATGTCCAGACTAAGAGAAGGGGTCATTCCCTTGCTGTGAGAATGGGGTGCATCATGTACAAAGCTTGGGAACACAGAGCCATTCTCAGTATCCAGGCCCCCAATCCGGGTGGCTGCTTCTTGGGCCAGCTTCCCTCCAGTGAGGCTGTACTCACGTCTGTGACGTAGCACAGTGTCTGCACCACAACAGAGGAAAAAACAGGACTCAGGGGCACAAAAGTCTTTCCTGCTGCCTCCCCCAGTGTGCCATGAGATCCACAGAAGACCAACTCCAAAGACCTAGTCATTCCACAACCTGGCCCGGGCCTTGGAGCAGGAGCTGAATGGGAGAATAAAAAATACAGAGTAAGGAGAATGGTATGTTCTCAGGAGGGAAGGTGGTGTGGGGGCCCCTCATATATTTCTGGGATGAAGACCCGGGCCATGGTTCCTCTCCACAGAGATAAAAGGGGGGAGGGTCAGGCTTTGTGGGGCCTTGGGGGGAGGCTCTCCCTTTCCCAGGGATGGTCCACCCCGAAGAAGCCCCTCAGGGAATTCCCTTCAGTGGCCTTTGGATAGGTGTGGAAGGGATCATGGAAGGTAGCCTGGGGGCTGTGGCTTTTGACTTGATCCATGGTGGAGGGCCTGGATTTTGCATTTTGTCTAAATTGTGGTAAATTACACATATCAAATTTACCATCTTAACCGTTTCTAAGTGTACGGTTCAGTAGTGTTAGAGATACTCACATTTTTGTGCAACCAATATCCAGAACTTTTTCATCTTGGAAAACCGAAACTCTGTACTCATTAAATGACAATGCCAAAACGGGTGAACTGTGTGGTATATGAATGATATCTCAATAATGATGATTTTAAAAAGGAATTTTTACCCAATACCCCCCAGGTGACACTGTATCTATCTTGAGACCCAGTTCAAATGCCACTGCTTGTAGGAAGTCTTACGTCTTCCACCATTCAGGCCCCCAAATCCTCAAATGGAGCACACCCTTTCTATAAAACATGAACCCTCCACACTCATTCTGGCCTGGAGACCCTCAGAGTTCAGGGCACTAGCCTCCAGGGAGCCTAGCGTGGGAGGCTGGAGCTGGTGCCCTCCTGACTCAGGCTGGGAGACCTGTGGTCCTAGCTTTGCGACCTTGGGCAAAGCACTTCTCTTCTCTGGGCCTGGGGGTTCTCACCTGGCTGGAGAAGGCTCTGTGGGCCTGCTGTCCCCCAGCTTTTTCTGCACGGATGTGGGACGGGCTTCACTTTCTGAGCCTGGGAGGTAGGCAAGGAGAAAATTGTGGGTTTTCATTTGACAGATAAGGACACCAAGGGCAAGGTGGACAAGGCCGGCTGAAGATTACCAAGCAGGGGGGCTTCTGGCAAGCTCCTCAGTCGTAGAGCCCTTACCCCACCTGGCTAAACTACGGCCTTTGCTTTCTGTTGCTCCAGCAGGTGGGCACCTCTCAGGGAAGATGGCTGGGTGGTCACCAAGGCTTAAGGCAGGGTAAGAAGACTCTGAAAATGGCCCCAGTCCCGTTCCCGACCTCAGTGTCCAAGTCTCATTGCCCGTTCCTGCCGTTTACATGAACCAGTTAGTTGTTCATCCCAGGCAAAACTTCTGGGTGGAGATTTCACAGTGTAGTGTAGGGGATGGAGTTAAGAGATATAAAGGGTGTTGGGGTCCAGGGTCCTAAGAAGGAGGCCCGAGACTGTAGGCCAGGAACTTTTGTCCAGAATGCCAAACTCCTGGAATCCCAGCTGTACCTTGGATGCCCTGCAGTAGAATTTTGAACCAGAGACCCCACTATCACATCTTAGGGCCTAGAGGGGTGAAGGGAGGTCTGTCCAGGGAGGCCAGCTTGCCTGGGGTGGGATGGCACGCCAGGGAGCACCCCCTGCTCGGATGCTTTGCCATATCCACGCTGGCCCTTTAAACCCTACACCATGATGTCACCATAGACAGCAAGGGATGGGAGGGGGACTGCAGGCCTGAGGGCGGACTGCATTTCCCAGCAGTCTTGGGTGCACCACACCTCTCCCAGCAGGCACTGGTTCACCGCAGACTATTTAACCAGTTCAGTGCCCGTTTCCAAGTGGGTTTGACGTGTCCGGCCATTCTGGGGTGAGGGTGGGATTCCGCCGCGGGTGGAATGCCTGGGGCACAGATGAAGCGGGCCAAATCTTTGGGCCTGGTATAGGATTGGGCCTTTCTCCCGTCACGGTCCTGGCCTCACCCCCAGCTTCCTGGTGCAGACTTCCGAATCCTCTCTTCCGATGCAGTCTCCTTTCTAGAACGTGGGAGCCTAGCCCCAGTTGGACCCCATCCCGCTCTGCTTAAGCTTTGACCCCAGGCCCCTGCAGGGGTTACCCCTTTGGTCTGGCATCCCCCTTTAAGCAGCGCGGGGACTACATCTCCCAGTGGCCCTGGGAACTTTCTGACGCAGCACCCCCCTCCACCACCCCCCACCCCAGCCCTCGGGGAGGTGCGGGCCGGGCGGGGGGAGGTGACTTGATGTCATCCTGAGCAGCTGGGCGGCGGGTGCCGGTGCGCACAGAGCCAGGGCTCCCGCAGCGCCGCGCCGCGCTGGGTCGGGTCCCAAGACTTGAGGAGAGGTCTGCACGCTGCCGGGGTAGCCCAGAGCGCACCGGACGCCCGCACCCCGAACTGGGGCTGAGCTGGGGGCATGCTCCGGCTCTCCCGGAGCCCGAGAGAGAACCCAGGAGCGCCGCCACCCAGAGCCAGCGCCCGGAGCGGAACCGCTGCGAAGGAGACCTGAACAGCCGCCCCTTCCCCACCTGCAGCCCCCGGTGGTTGGGGACGGGAGTCTGGGCTTCTGAGAAGTGAGTGTTCCCCCCCACCAGGAGGCAGATGAGATTTGGGGGGCGAGGAAGGAGGAGCTGAGGTGGAGGAGGTTGCCAGATTTTAGGAGGGAGGGGTGGCGTGGGGATAGGGCCCCCATTCTTGGGGAAGTCGCTGGTGGCCTGGATTAGTGGAGCAGAAGGGGGCCCCATTCTTTTAGGGGCCAGGGATTAGGATGGGGTTCCCCATTCTGGGGTAGGGGCTGGTTCGGGGGATAGGCCCCATCCCAAGAGGGGTTGTTTTGGAGCCTGGGATCTTAAGGTCTGGGAGAAGGGTGGGACATGGCTCCTGTGGGAAGAGACTGCACATGTATTTAGGATCTGAGCGAGGGTAGGAGGGAAAAGAAGACTTGAGCACTCGGACTTGGGCAGCCCCACACACTGTCTTTCCTGGAAGAACTGACAGGCTCTCTCTGTTTCTTTTGCTGGTCTCTCTGCCCTGACTGCATTTTCAAAAGAGCCAGGGTGAGAACCCTAACTGGACTCTTCGGGACCCCCAGGAAGGACCTGAGGCCTGAGCCATCCTCCTCTCTACTCTGCCTGCCCCCAGGACTGGGCAGTTGCCGAAGGCCCTGGCGGGGGGGGGCCCAGACTGTGGTTGTGTGCCCCCCCCCCCCGCCAGGATGGGCCCAAGTTAGTCAGCCTCACCCCATTCGGCATCCTCCAGGCCCAGAGGGAACCCCAGGGGCTCTGAAGGCTTGACCCACCACCTGGCCACCATGGAGACAAAGCTGCCCCCTGCAAGCACCCCCACCAGCCCTTCTTCCCCAGGACTATCTCCTGTGCCCCCACCCGACAAGGTGGATGGCTTCTCCCGCCGTTCCCTCCGCAGGGCCCGGCCCCGGCGCTCCCATAGCTCCTCCCAGTTCCGCTATCAGAGCAACCAGCAAGAGCTCACTCCACTGCCGCTGCTCAAAGGTGAGCCCTGCTGCTGGCTGCCAGGGTACCTGAGTCCCACAGCGGGCAAGCAGGGCTGCAGCGTGTAGTGACAAGCCCTGGCAGCCGTGATTAGAGGGTTTAGATGGCCCCTTCCAGGCGAGGGACTCCACCACTGGAGATGACCCCCACCCCCAGGCCTCCAGCCTTCTCTGCTGACGCATGGCCTGACTGGCCTGTCATCTTTGGAGGTGGGGCATCTGGAAGTGGCGCCACCCTGGGGGGCAGACCAGGGCCAAGGGTGGGGCCCAGAGCCTGGGTTCCAGGAGGCCACTGCTAGGGTCCTGGAGCAGGTGCTCAGCATGGCTCCCTGTGATCACCATGTAGTCTCCCCACCTCTGGGTCACAGGGCCCTCAACTGGCTGAGCCAGAGAGCACCCAAGAAATCCTCAGGCCCCACCCTCCTTCTCATTTCTGGCTCTTAGAACAGAGCGCCAGCTATGAGAGGGAGGCATGGTGGTTTCGGGCACCTGTGGAAAGCCCGGGCATCCAGGGTCTCTTACCTTGCTTTAAGTCAGGCCATCATGCTGTCTGAGCCTGGGTTAGGAGGAAGAGATGCAGCTCCTTTACCCTGCAGGAATGGAGGATGGGACAGGAGTCATTTGCTCCTTGCAAAGAGTGGGGGATGTCACAAGAGCAGGGGGTCTGGGGGCAGGGGAGGCTGCTCTGTGGATTCGGAGGGCACACCGATGCCCAGAGCCGTGGTAACTGGGGCGCAGGCTCAGCCTCCTCCCTTCTCCCCAGATGTGCCAGCCTCGGAGCTGCACGAGCTCTTGAGCCGGAAGCTGGCCCAGTGTGGGGTGATGTTTGACTTTTTGGACTGTGTGGCTGACCTGAAGGGGAAGGAGGTGAAGCGGGCAGCACTGAATGAGCTGGTGGAGTGTGTGGGGAGCACCCGGGGGGTCCTCATTGAGCCTGTCTACCCAGACATCATCCGCATGGTAAGCACCTGGCCCCTGACCTCTGGGGGAGGGCTTGGGGGACATGGAACCCTACTGACCTGCTTGCGGTCCTCTTCTTCTGCAGAGAATACCTGCCTCTCTCTGGCTTAGCCTCAAGGCCCCCATCTTTCTCCCCTCCCCCCATCCCCCAGCCCCACTGCGTCTGGCCTGAGTAGGTCCCTCAGTGCCTCCTGGGCCTGACCCACCCTACACTTGGGCTTATGCTCTCCTGAGGCCTGGTGTGCACTCCCACCATGCCCCTTACTGCCATGGCCTGGCTCAGGTGCTGCTTCTTCCGTGAAGCTTCTCAGTGTTCGAGCTGGAAATCTCCTTTGTGCTGACTAGAGTGTAGACCTTACCACTTAACATCTTGTCTTCCCTGCTGGACTGTGCCCAGTAGAGGGCAGGGATGTGTCTTGTTTATTTCTGGGTCCCCAGCACCGCCCCCCCCGCCCCGGCCCAGGGCTTCCGTGTGTTCAGGTAATGATTGATGAGGAGTGACTTGCTTGCAGAGGCAGGTGCTGAGGCTCATTAGAACTTTGGATAAGAGACCTCCTGACTTCTGCCTTTGAGGGCTCTTCCTAAAAGAACCCTGATCCTGCCCTTCAGATCTCAGTGAATATCTTCAGGACCCTACCACCCAGTGAGAACCCTGAGTTTGATCCTGAAGAGGATGAACCCAACCTGGAGCCTTCCTGGCCACATCTGCAGGTGTGGGGGGCTGGGGAAGGCAGGACGCTGAGTTTCAGTAGAGGGGAGAGGGTCAAGGAGACTGGCAGAAGGGGGCCATACAGCAGGGGGAGGAGGGAGGCTGTTCCTGAACTCACCTTTTTGTCTTGCCCCCTCTCCCAGCTGGTATACGAGTTTTTCCTGCGTTTCTTGGAGAGCCCAGATTTTCAACCCTCCGTGGCCAAGAGATATGTGGATCAAAAGTTTGTGCTGATGGTGAAGTGGGGAGCCCAGGCCGGGTGGTGCCGTGGGACAGGGGCAGGCTCTCTGAGGGGTGTGGGGATAGGATGGAAGCGACCTGGGCTTGGCCTCCCCCCCTGACCCCTGACCCTGGGTCCCCTAGCTCCTGGAGCTATTTGATAGTGAGGACCCCCGGGAGCGTGAGTACCTCAAGACCATCCTGCACCGGGTCTATGGCAAGTTCCTGGGGCTCCGGGCCTACATCCGCAAACAGTGCAGCCACATCTTCCTCCGGTGGGTGCCTGCTGCCTGCCCAGCTGAGACCTGGGGAGGGAAGGGAGAGCTGTAGGGGAGAAGATGGAGGCAAAGGCTCCCGTGAGGTCAGCAGGGCAAGGGTATTTATTTCCATTTTACAGATGAGGAAATACAGACTGAGAGAGATGGACTGGTTTGCAGGGACTAGGCCAGTCCTGGGGGCCTAGGATCAAATCTTCTGACCCTTATTGTGCTGAGCCATATAAAGACCCAAATAAAAAGATTCTTTCTGCAAATGTGTATTGAGCAACAGTGCCCACTGGGCATAGGGGCCCACGTGGCCTTGTAGTTGGATTGGCTTTGGAGCTCAATGGCCTTTTTGAGTTTGGTTCAAATGTTTCGGTGAACGTGGGCAGATTATTTCAGTTCTCTCATCTCTAAAATGGGAATGATAGCTCTACTCACCCCGGGACAGTCATCAGGGTGAAATGAGACAATGTCTCCAAAGCACACAGTATGTAGCTCTTTGACCAAGGCTGGGACTCTGAAACATTAGCTCTCGCTCTCGCTCTCGCTCTCGCTCTCTTTCTCTTTTAATATTTTATTTATTTATTTGACAGAGAGAGACACAGCGAGAGAGGGAACACAAGCAGGGGGAGTGGGAGAGGGAGAAGCAGGCTTCCCGCCGAGCAGGGAGCCCGATGCGGGGCTCGATCCCGGGACCCTGGGATCATGACCTGAGCCGAAGGCAGACGCTCAAAGACTGAGCCACCCAGGCGCCCCTGAAACGTTAGCTCTTATGGTATTGGCGTACAAAATAGCTGAGAGAGATCCCTGTCCTCCAGGAGCTCCAAGTCCATTAGAACCCTTGCTTACTAACTTTGGGGGCAGGTGTCATTGAACTGCTGAACCTCGATTTCTTCATCTGTATAATGGATCTAATAAGCCCTATCTCTCATTATAATTTTGAGAAGTACGTAGCACAGAGTAGGCGCTCTAAGTGTTTGTCATTCTTTCAGTTGAAAGGCATGAAGAGCGAAGGATGCAGGCTAGGTGCCTGCTGACTGGATGGGGGCCAGAAAATGAGAGTTAGGGTCTGGGGGAGAAAGAGACAAGTTAGAATTCCTCATAGAAGAGGAGTTTGAGCCCCAGTGCCTGGGCTGAGGAGGGTGATTCAGAGGTGGGCGTGGATCTCAGTGGGGCCTGGTTTGGGAAGGGAGCTCAGCCTCTGGGGTTGGGAGAGAGTTGGATTAGTGTGCAAGGTGGGGTGGCGGGTAGGATGGCTGAGGGAGACGGGGCCTGCTGTAATTGCTCTGAGCCCTTCTGCATCCTGCTCTTCTTCTCGCAGGTTCATCTACGAACTTGAGCACTTCAATGGTGTGGCTGAGCTGCTGGAGATCTTAGGAAGGTGACTCTCTGGGCCTTGGCTGGAGCATCAGGATTCTGGGAGCGAAGACTGAGGCCCGGTCATCTGAGCCCTCCTCCTCTCTTCTGCCCCCTCCTCAGCATCATCAACGGCTTTGCACTGCCCCTGAAGACCGAGCACAAGCAGTTCCTGGTCCGGGTCCTGATTCCCCTACACTCTGTCAAGTCACTGTCTGTTTTTCATGCCCAGGTAAGGCCCAGGCCTGGCCCTGCCGCAGCAGAGAGGTGCCGACAGAGTCAGGGCGGCCGTGGGGTCAGCCCAACACTCTGCTCCAGCCACACTAAGTCATGAGCTCATGGGATCCTCCCTCACCTTCTTTTTCTTTGCTAAATCTGTTCCATCCACTTTAGATAATTTCCACAGCACTTTAAGGCTGATCTCAGACATCAGCTTTGTGCAGCCTTCCCAGCCTTTTCCGTCCCGGCCTGCCCTAGGCAGGATTAAACTCTTCTCTTTCCATATTCCCGTAGATTGTGATGTAGATTTCAATTATGGAAACTTTTGTGAAATTTATAAGGGCTAGTTTGCAGCATGTTCCCGCTGGGGGCACGTGGTTGTGTCCCTGCACACAGAGCGTGGTGCCTGGCACATCCGAGGTAGTCGGCTAGTCAGTAAATGTTTGGTGAATGAGAGAGGAGACACAGTGAGGGAGCAAACACCTGGTGTCCTGTCATGGTCCCCTCCTGACCCCAGTCTTCTTTCTCTCTACTCCCCCCCCCCCCCCCGGCTCAGCTGGCCTACTGTGTGGTGCAGTTCCTGGAGAAGGATGCCACCTTGACAGAGCACGTGAGTACCTCGGGGCGGGGCGGAAGGCAGGCCTCACCCCTGCAGGTCTGACTCCTTTCTGCCTCAACTCCCACAGGTGATCCGGGGGCTGCTGAAATACTGGCCAAAGACCTGTACACAGAAGGAGGTATGAAGAAGGGCTCTGATGTCCCCCAGAGGGGGGTCAGGAGGGCTCTGGTTCCAGAGGGCAGCCAAATGTGTTGGGGGGGGGGAGATGGGAAGTGCTGTCTCCCGTGTCCCCACCCCCAGGTGATGTTTCTGGGGGAGATGGAAGAGATTCTTGATGTCATTGAGCCCTCCCAGTTTGTGAAGATCCAGGAGCCGCTCTTCAAGCAGGTGGCCCGCTGTGTGTCCAGCCCCCATTTCCAGGTATGGGGTGGGAACAGGTAGGGGTGGGAGCCAGGGTATGGACGAGGAGGGCAGACCAGTCGACCTAACACAGCTCCCTCCACCCTCAGTTTCACCCTCTCGACCTGCCAGGGTCTGATAATGGGGAGATGCTGGACTTAAGGTCAGGAGACCTAGGGCCAGGCCTCAGATATGCTCCCCACGGGCTGAAGGGCCCTGGGCAATCACTTTGCCACTCGGATCTGATGAAGCTTCCTCATCTGTGAAGTGGACCACAGTGATCTCTTCACAAGGTGGTGATGAGGACTAAAGAGAGTGTCGGGCCAACCTATTGGGTAGACTGGAGTGTGCTCCAGAATGGGTTCTTATCCCCGCTCCCCTCTTCTTTGTGGCTTTTGATTCCGTTAGTCCCACTCTAGTGCCCAGCCGGGCGGTTCCACTTCCCCAGGCTGGCTGTAGTTGCTGTTTTCTGCACATGTGCGCAGACGTCCGCCCATTCACATGTGCCTTAACCTGGTGGAAGTCAAGTCTTCCTCCCAGGGACTCTGGCATTTAAGTTTATTAAATACCTCATGTGATTCTTACAACAGCCCTGGGGAGATAGCTATTATTAGCTCCATTTTACAGTTGAGAAGACGGAGGCTGAGAGGTTAAATGCCTCACCCTAGGACATCTGTCCAGGGTGTAGTGGAACTAGGATTCAACCCTGAGCGTTGGATTGCACATCAGTGCTCTTTTCTTTTCACTACATTGCCGCCTCCTGTGGGTCAGACGAGCCCTGGGGATTGGGTGTGTGGAGGACAGGGCTCCCTGGGTTGTGGGGGTGGGGGGTGGATATACCGGGCCTTGCACCTGCAAGGGAGGCCACTACCAGGCGCTCACTCTGCCACCCTGCTGCCCCAGGTTGCAGAGCGGGCTCTGTATTTCTGGAACAATGAGTATATCCTGAGCCTCATCGAGGACAACTGCCACACTGTGCTGCCTGCTGTGTTTGGGACCCTCTACCAAGTCTCTAAGGAACACTGGAATCAGTGAGTGCCTAGGCCTTGACCTAACCCACAGAAGCTGGGTCCAGGGCCGGCCAGTCCAGACCTGAGAGGGTCAGGGATGGGAAAAGGGGCAGGTTGAGAGCAGTGCCTGCGGTGTTCAGAGCGACATGTGTGTTTGGGGAACAGGGGTGGGCAGAGCGCTAGGGAGGGAGATGGCACCAAACGAAGCTGTTCCCATTTCCTCACCCCTCCCCGGACCCTGTCAAGAACCATCGTATCTCTGATCTACAACGTGCTCAAGACGTTCATGGAGATGAATGGAAAGCTGTTTGATGAGCTCACAGCCTCCTACAAGCTAGAAAAGCAGCAGTGAGTGTTGGACTGGGCATGGGGGGAGGGGAAAAAGCAGGATGGAGCCGGCTCCTTGCGGCTGGAAGGAGCCTAGGAGGACGGCCCCACCTGCTGTGTGATCAGATGCTTAGTCTCTCCCTGTGTTCCTGCTGGACCATCCATGCCCAGCTCCCCACTGCATCCCCTCCAGTCGTGTTCCCAAGTCTTCTTCCAGGTCTGGAGCCTCCTCCCGTTCAGCTCCATGACCACAGGCCGGGGCTGGTTTCCCAGTGCTCTTTTCCTTAAGCGGAAGGTCCCGTAAAGTCCCTTTACAGTTGGGTGGTGGTGAGCGAAGCTGGACGGTAGGTGGGCCCGGGTAGGGGAGCTGCCTCACCCTCTCTCCCCAGGGAGCAGCAGAAGGCCCGGGAGCGTCAGGAGCTATGGCAAGGCCTGGAGGAGCTACGGCTACGCCGGTTACAGGGGACCCAAGGGGCCAAAGAGGCACCCCTCCAACGGCTCCCACCCCCGGTGGCCACCAGTGGGGGTCAGAGCTAGAGATCCCCTAGAAGGGGAGGAGCTGAATCCAGAGCTATCAGTCCCTCCATCCCCTCTTCCTACCCAGGGGCCCACAGAGACACACCTACCCCTGGCCTTGCCAGAGCGGGCTTGGAGGGCTCCCTGCCTGGCCCAGCGTGGGCAGCTTTCACTGTGGGGAGAGGAGGAGAGGAGATGGTGGTCCTGGCAACAGAACTCGCAGGCCTTTGTGGCAGGACTTGACCAGGGCAGGCTTGACCGGGAAGCTGCCACTGGGGACTGCACCTGCCCCGCACAGCTGGGCTCCAGACTGCAGGCAGGTTCCCCCCCTGCTCCTGCCTAGAGCAAGGGGACTCAGCCCCTCGCCTGCCCCGCCTCGTGCCAGCACGAGGTCCTTCCTCACCCTACCATGGGATCCATGGTCTATTTATTCTCCCCAGCTCACCCCAACACATGCCCCTGGGGCGTCTTCTTTCCCTCCCCTCCCTCACCCTGTACTTCCTTGTCCCCTTTTTATTTATTGGGCAGGGGGAGGGGTGAGGGCACAGGCAGAGGAGATGCCCCGTGTCCTAGGGTGGGGGGGGTGTCACAGTTACCATGGTCTGTCCCCCTTCCCCTGGCTGGGGGTAGACTTTAAATAAAGAGAGCAACTTGAGAACTGCTTGCTTTATTTAGGGGTAGGGACAAAGAGGGGAGTGAAACGGTGACAGACTGGTTGGGAGGCCAGGCCGAGGCAGGGGAGAGGCAGAGACTGGCCTCTTCTCAGGAGTGACAATCACAGAATCTTAAGAGAGCGGAGCTGTTGTCCTCGAGGAGGCTCAGGATACACAGGACATACTCCAACTCAAACCCTCTGACCAAGGCGGAGGAGGAAGGGAGAGGACGGGCTAGTAGCGTGACAGGCGACACATGTCACACTGGCAGGCCCTGGCCGTGAAGATCTCCAGCTCCTCCCTCCGGTCCCCCCCACACTGCAGCTGCACCTTCACCTGCAGGAGAGGGGGACCCGTGTTCCATTCACCTTCCTTGGGCCATCTGCGATCTCCGTCTCCCCTGTCTCTCCCCATCCCCGAAGAGCCACTGCTGGGCTGGGCTGTCTCACCTTCTTCAGGCCACTGATGGTACAGCACTGAGAGACGGAGGTCACATTATGTCGATAGCCACTAGCCACCAGCACGGAGTACCGGGAAGGGAAGGCGCTAGACTCACAGTGGCCCACACAGGCCTGTGCCACATGGGAGCCCTGGCAGGTGCCTTGGCGGTCACTTCGCACTGTCACATTGAAGGCTAGAAGGAGACAGGCGAGTGGGAGACAGCGCCTCTGCAAAGCCTCACCTAGCTCCTGTCGCCAGAACCTCCGCGTGGGTCCATTGAGGGTGCTGCCTGCCCTTCGGTCCCATCCATTAGCGCTCGGCTCCCACCCAGGCTGTCTGCTCCCAGGGTTACTCACGGTGCAGGTGGCAGCCTGGGATGGCCGCCTGGCGACCCCAACCTTCCGTGACCGCCAGGACCAGGAGGCAGAGGAGCAGCATTTGGGGGGATGCCATGGGGATCTGCAACACAGTGGGCAGCTTGCTGTCTCTAGATAAGTGTGCAGGCGGGAGGGGCAGTTCTTTACTGTGTGCCTCCTGGTGAATGAGCCAGGGTGAGGCTGACCTTTCTGACTGGGGTGAGGCAAGCCTGTGAGCCGGGCTGTCTTTTTCCCCCGTAGCTGCCTTTGGGTGCATGTTGTGTCTGCTTGTGCGTCTCTCATGATGGGTGTGAGTGTGAGCAGCTGTCAGCCCACGGCAGTGATTCTCCCCTGGAATCTCCTGACACCTGGAGTACAAACATCTGCCTCCCTCCATCGGCCCCATTTACAGGCCCCAGGCCCTCCCCAAGCTCCTCCTGCCTCAGGCGGCTTACCACTTCCAAAGCCCGTGAACCGAGTGGCTCGCGGAATGGGTTCCTCAGGTCTTCCGCTCGTCTCCAGACAGCGCCGGTTCTCCGGATTTTTATTTGCCAGCGTCCTGGAGCCACGCCCTCTTGGGGATCAGCTTACAGGCCTGCCTCCCGAGCAGAGGCCTCGGAGCAACCCCACCTGGGAGATCCGGCTC